>NC_133434.1:15591962-15921962 GCF_011762505.2 Arvicanthis niloticus
GACCTCCTCTGACCCCCTTCTTATAGGAGAGGGCCCACAACTTCCCTGCTAGCTCAGGCTTCACTCAAGAGCAATCATTGCTTTTATCTGCACAGCAGGTCTTCCCACTGGCGTGTCTCCTCTGCTGGTCACAAGCATTTATCCCCTACCCTCCTCGTCACTGCCTTAAGACCTTTTCCCTCTTGTGAGGAGATGTTCACAATGGCCTCTCCTTTGCTCTGTTCAAACATTTTATTCAACGGGCATTTATAAGCTGTCCTTTATGTACTGAACTCTGGGCCGTCCTCCTATTCTCTAATCCATTCTACACACCACAACTAAATTAATCTTCCTCAAGCACCCCTTTGATCACATCATTCTGGGGTTCTAACGCCTTCAACGGCTCCCTACTGCCTACTGAATATAGCTCACTCTCATCAGTCTGGTATTCAAAGCCCTCCCTAATTTGTCCCCAACCTACCTTTCTGGCCTTACTCTCCTACTATTTCCTTGACACAGGGTACGCTCCAAACGATCTGATCTATTTGCTTTTTCTTAAACAAGCACTGCTTTTCCACAACTGAGTTTTACCTACTCTCTTTGCTCTGCATGAAAGTGCCCCTGGCCTTTCCTGAGTCCATTCCTACCCAGCTCAAACATTCCCACCACCTTTTCTTGATATACCTGCCAGATGGAATTGCTACGGCTTTAGACTCCTGTAATCCTTTGTTTGGGGCATTCATGAGACGTTCAGTAATGGTGCTTTGCCCTGCAGACTGATGGATGGCCCAGGCTAAGACTCCTATCACACTTCCTGTCTAAAATGCCTGCATCTGTTTTCTAAGGATGCTTTTGAAAAGACAGGGAGGGACATGGCACTTTCAGCCTGTGTGTATGTATTCTGGATGATGGCCTTTGGATTCCTTTGGATTCTGACCTGAGAGCAGCCACCTGTGAGAGGGGAAGTTCTGCAGTTTGGGGTTCTCATCTCGCACAGCTTCATAACCATGCCTAGAAAAGCAAGTCTGAGTAAACTGCAGGATCTCTACATTCAAGCTTGGACATTGTCTCACCATCTCCAAGAGGTTGGCATGTGCTCATGTCTTCTAATTCGATTAGAATTAGAATGTGTGGAGAGACCCATGAGGACTGAAGCTACACCCAAGGGTCATAGCAAAAGCTTGCCTTTATTTTTGACACTAAACATTGACATTTTCGTGAGAGATTTAGATTTATTTTTGTCTTCTGATGATTGGTCTTTGTAGTTGATCTCGTTTGACCATGGTATTGACTGTGAATGGCTCATAGTGACACCCGTGGCTACCACTAGCAGGGAGCTAGGTCTCCATGACACCCTGGTAGTTTTTAATCCACCCAGGATGACACCAATGCCCCTTAGCTCTGATGGTCTATTGCTTCTACTTTTTTTTTTGTTGTTGTTTGTTTGTTTTCATATATTTTTGTTCGACTCTCTTCTGCTAATATGATTTACATCTTTGCAAATGGTTTAAAATCTTTGTCTTTTAGGGCAGAACATTATCAATAAATAAGATAAATAAATTTGCCACCCAATAAATGAGAAGGCATTTCATTTTATCCTGATAAGATCAAGATCAGTGAGGAAAATAAGTTCTTGGATCAGCAGTTCTGAGGCAGGGCCAGGAAGAGCAGATGGAGCAGGCGATGCTCTGAGGTCAGCATTGTAAGGAAAATTAGGACTTGTGGAGAAAACAGAGACTTGGGAAAGAAAGATGATGAAGTTTTAGAACTTGTAGAGGTTTGACAAGGCAGGAAGCTTGAAAGACAAGTTCCAACAGTGCTATATTCAGGAAGCTAACGCTGCCGTCTTCCCACCCAGGGAACAGAGGGTCTCATTGTAGCTCTGAAGCCTCTGTGCAAAGGACCCAGGTGGTTGTATGGAGAAATCCACTTGGGGAGCAGAGAGAAAGAGGCCTGTCTTCCTTTGGTGAAGGAAAGGGAAGCAAAGTCAAGGCCAACTTAGAGTTGAAAGCAAGAGCGGCTGAGATGGGGCTCCCTAAACCAGCAGAGACATCCACGCCAAATGAGTTGAGTGGTATGAGCCTGCAGCCCTGGGTCTTACCTAAGTGCACATCATGGTTACATCAAGGTCTTCTCTGTAGAAATAACTGCAATGTAAGTATTGGAGGAGTGACGGAGATGGGCAGAGAAGTGATGGAAGGGGAAGTCTTGGCTTCTGAGAGGGAGGCAGCAGTGGATACTCACCAAAGTGGCATAGGAAAATGGCTGGGCCAATGGGCTGAGTTCCCACTGACCCCTGTAAGTGCTTAACACGTTCAGGACGACATGACTGTAGACGGCAGGGCGTCAGAGGGCACAGCAGCGGAGAGGAGTGAACTTTCACAACAGGGTCCAGGGTCCTACGATCTCATCGAATGTAAGCAACTAGAAAGGTGTTTACATTCATTCATTCACTCGCTCATCCAACACTTACTGAATATTTAATGATTTCTGAGCACTGGGCTGGGGGATGGAGACAAAAAGAATATGAACACACACTTACCGTCCTTAAGGAGATCCAAGGCCAGGGAGGAAATCAATATGTGAGTGAAGCATTAGAATAGGAGGCGTGAGTAATGCTACAGCTAAGGCCAGTGGTAAAAAAAAAAAAAAAAAAAAAAAAAAAAGCAGTCAAAACAGGTTTGCGGGATGCAACAATGAACTTCAAATAATGGACCAGGACTTAGAAGGATGAGTAGGAGTTCCCGGGGCAGAACAGCCCAGGCCTTAAATAATAGGATATACCTCTGCAACCCTGAGAAGTTTGGGGGTGGTTAAAAGAAAAGGCATGGGGCCCAAGAGATACAGCCAAATGTTTGGGGCAAGGCTGGGAAGGCTCCCAATATGGCATCGTTGGCCCTTGAAGCAGGGCTATAAACTTCTAAAAAGTTAAAGAAAAGTAATGCTGCAGCTGATGACATGGCTCAAAAGATAAGAGCACTTGCTATGCAAACATGAGGACCTGAGTTCAAATCCTGGCACCCATATTAAAAAAAAAAAATCAGTTGTGACTGTATTCACAGGTAATCCAAGAAGAAGACAGACACAGGAAAATGGCTGGGCCTTGCTCCAGGTCAGTGAAAGACCTTGTCACAAGGTAATAAAATAGAGAGTGACAGAACAGAACACCTGATGTCCTCATGTGACCTGGACACACACACACACACACAGAGAGAGAGAGAGAGAGAGAGAGAGAGAGAGAGAGAGAGAGAGAGAGAGAAGCCTTTGGACTTCACAACAATTAATAAAAACCACTGGGAAATTTCTAAGGATCCTGATGTCAAATGGGGCTCCATCTTCAAATTACTTCATCAGGGAGACCAGCTTCTATTTCTTCATTTTTCAGGAAAGAGGTAAGGCTTGGGCAGTGTAGGACAGCTGAAAGTTTACCACAGGGCACAGGAGAGACTCTGGAGTAAGCGGGCCTCGATCTCATCCTGCGTTTCTGAAGACCCGGCGTGGGCCCTCCATTCTTTACACTACAGCAAGAGTGGATTTGCATGCCAGGAAAAACTGAAAGGCCATACTTCTTCCTCCGAATCAAGTTGTTATTGTTCAAATACATTATTAACGATCGAGGCCGCAGTCGTTTACAACATGGTCATCACAAAAGCAGCTGTTACCCGTTTACACATGACTCTCTGTGCGTTCGTTATTAAGGTAATATTTTACCATGCATGCGACTTGCTCAGGGGCTGCATGCCTAATGTGTGGCTTGAACAGACCCCGCTCCCTTCATAAAGGAAATCACTCCTCTTCCTTTACAGGGATGCCAGATGCCGGAGAGAGGAAAAGTGGGAACAGGAGATGGAAACACAGAGTTATGAAAAATGGAAGCAGGAACAGAGCTATATTTTCCTCCCATCCTTTTTTGTCCTTTGCCACCCCCCACCCTACCGTCGTCTCAGCCACTGAATGAAAAATAAAAATGCTGAAAATCTCAGGAGCCTCGTAACTTTCCAATCTTTATTTAAAAATAAACCTGCTGCCGTGGTTGTCACCGCTTCCAGTCAGGGGACACACGCTCCGATCCCACTGCCCAATATTTATGTACGAGAAGGTAAGTGCTCTAAAGAGAAAAAATAAATCAGGTTAGACCTTACAGAAGGTGCAGGGGATTCACTATAAAAGACAATTCGGCCGCCAGTGTTGTCCTTGGAGGAACTCACGAGCTAGCATATGCAGGGTGGGGAGATAGGACATAAGGCACATATGTGGCCTGATGTTCTGATGGCTTCTGGGCTTCACATCTGCCTAATGGGGAGGCAAGGGGAAGAGACACCAAAGCTTTCCCTGCATTATGGACTCTCCATGGCAATTTAGAGAATGCAGGCAAGGCAAAATAATACCCCAGCAGCAGGGATCAGACCTCTCTTTTCCTTCTCCACACTAGGCCAACCATCTGAGCTTCTCCTCTCCAATCAGAAGAGCCTGAAAATCTGCATTGAGTGCTTCAGGAACACTTGCAGAGACCATCTGTAACATACTAATAGAATGAAGAAAGGACCCAAGGTAGCATAGAAAAGATACAGGGATGCCTGGCACAGGGACAACAAAAAGGCGTTCTAAATACCTGCAGAAAGTCAACGGTGTGTCCCAGGAGACTTATCCCATCTGAGTGTTCAATGGATGTAAAGCAAGGCAACTTGCATGCTGGAGGATGAACTGAAGGTTAACCTGTCGAAGGGGACATGAAGAGCGTATTACAGAAACACAAATGCGTGCAAATGTCCTGAGGCGACTGGGAGTGTGGCTTAATGAACCAAGGGAGAGCCATATGCTGGAGTTCAGCAAACTAGGAGAGGAGAATGTAGGATGAGGCCAAAGACAGCCAGGTGTGGTGGCATGTGCTCGTAATCCCAGCACTCAGATGGCTGGGATAGGAGGACAGTGAGCCTGAACCTAGCCTGAACCATATAAAGACTACAAGGCCAGCCTGGGCCTCGAATAGTACATATACACATACACATACACATACACATACACATACACATACACATACACATACACATACATAGGTCAAGGAAATGGCAGATGATGAAGAGCCTAGTTACTTAGGAGCCATTGAAAACCAATGCACTTTCAGAAAGACATTGTGACCCAGTGTGGGTTGCACACACATACAAAAGTCCTCTTCAGTGTGAACAACTGCAGGGACTCCCATGTGCTTAGTAAGCTGGGGATATGTCATCAGAAATCCATGACACTTTAGCTATGATGGTGACAAAGACTAAAGGCTAAGGAAGAGAGAAAGCCAAGAATTCACCGGGAAGCAAAATGAACAGAGACTTGATCAGTTAGAATAAGGGGAACAGAGAGAAGGACAATTCTGGGTCTCTAGCTTGGACAAATGGAAGTGTAGCCTTTCTGTACTTGGAGAAAAGAAACAGAGGAAGAGGGCCAAGACTGTGTGTGAGAACAGCAGATTTCAGTTTGTAACAAACATGCTGGCCAGCGGTGGTGGCGCACGCCTTTAATCCCAGCACTTGGGAGGCAGAGGCAGGCAGATTTCTGAGTTCCAGGCCAGCCTGGTCTACAGAGTGAGCTCCAGGACAGCCAGGACTACACAGAGAAACTGTGTCTCGAAAAACAAACAAACAAACAAACAAACAAACAAACAAAAGAAAAAAAGAAAAGAAACAATGTAAAAAAAAGAAAAGAAACAATGTAAAAAAAAGAAAAGAAACAATGTAAAAAAAAAAAAAAAAACAAACATGCTGGAGGCAGTGTACAGACATCAAAGCAGAGGTGTCATGTGCATGGCTCTGACTGTGGCCCTGGACTCCAAAGACATACATATCTGGAGGAGGCAAATGAAAATGCCATTGGTGTATGGATGTTACTTCAGGGTCAGTCACATGGGAGAGAGCACCCTTGGAGGAACAATAGAATAACAAAAAGATGGGTGATGAGTCTTGGGGAAACCCCACAAATACAGATGTTTAACAGGAGAGGAAGAACCCACAAAGAACCCTGGGAAGATGTCTCCAGGCAGAAAGAAGGAAAGGAAAGAGCGTTGCGGCAGACAGATGGAAGATATTTCAATAGAGATGATCAGTGAAGTGAAATATTACTGAGAAGTCAGGAGAGACAAGAATGTAAGACGTTCATTAGAAACATCAACACCTAGGTCATCACTGACCCAAGCCACTGTGCATGAAAAGCAAGACCCCGAGACAGACTGGCACATAGTCCCTCTGAGCAAATGTTGACAAGCGTTAAGTTCTTCCTTAAAGTCTGTCAGGTGGGTGCGTGTAAACCTAGAAGAAAGCAGAGGCAGGGAGATCAGGAATTCGAAGTCATGATTGGCTTCGTGGTCAGTTGGAAGCCAGCCAAGGTTATGTAATCCCTTGTCTCAAAAAGAAGAAAGACAAAAAGAACTTAAACATTCAGTAAGAGTTATAGTCTCCTATCCTACTGAAAGGAAAAGGAGATGAGTGTTAATGGTTTTCATTTTCTTTATTTTTTGTTAGTTTGTTTGTTTCTTTTTTTCTTTTTTTTTTTTTTTTAAGAGTTACTCTGCATAGCCTTGGCTGTCCTGGAACTCACTCTGTAGACCAGGCTGGCCTCAAACTCACAGAGATCCGACTGCCTCTACCTTCTAAGTGCTGGGATTACAGTACTTTAACAAGAGAGATTAAGATTAAATCCAGAGAATTTTCCAGAAAGAAGCCTGCAGAATGTCCCTGAGAGCTGACAAAGATGAGAGAAAGCCAGAGACACAAGGAGGATCAGGACAGATCCCTATGTCTCAGGGACGGGTTTGCTGCTGCCCTTCCTGGGGGTAAAGTACCACCCCAATTATCAGAGAAGAGCATTTCTGCCCAGGGTGGCCTTGTCCTGCCTGCCCTGCCTCAACGATAGAATGTCCCCTCTTCTCAATAAGCCAGGCAGCCTAGGTTAACATAAACCTAGCTGTCTAGCACAAAGCACCCAAAGGACAAGCACAGAAATATATGCTCGAAGGGCCAGCCGAGTGGCCAGGATGACAATGTAATGCCCGGCCTTGGGTCAGTAATGGGGAGGTATTAGTCATCTCTTCAGACCTCAGCTCCATTATTTTTGCCGGAAATGTGAGAACAGCTCTCACTAATAACGTGTGGAATCACTTCCAACTATTTGCCTTTCAAGTCAGCCTCCTCAGGTCGGGTGACATATCTCGTTTAACAGGGGTGCCATTAGAGGGAAGATTTAACGTAGGGCTAAAAGCATTTGTAGCGGGAGCTGTGGGTGGGTTCCTTTTTAAGCTTTCTGTGGCTGGTAACGTGTATCTCTTCCCTCCATGCTATTGGGTTTTGTTATTGAAGCCTTTTTCATTTCTGGAGGAGGTTGGTCATTAACTCTCCCATGCCCGGAGCATCCTTGGGCATGAATAGGACAAGTCTGGAGCTGAACCAAAAATCTCTTTGTCAACCAAAGACTGCATAAGCATCAGCAGCAACATCTGTTGACTCAAAGCATCTCACTATCTCATGCATTGTCCCTTGCACTGCTGGGGGACCTGCTCTCTTCTTACCCCCAATGACTTACATAAATAACTAATGTAATAGTTTTAATAAGATGTACCCCCTGGCCTCAGGCATTTGAACACTTGGTCCCCAGTTGGTGGTGGTGTTTGGGGAGGCTTAGGAGATGTGGCCTTGATGGAGGAAGAATGATGGTTTGGATAAAGGATGATTTGGAGAGATTGTGCCATTTCAAGTTCACTCTCTTTACTTCCTCCTTTCAGTTAAGATGGGAGCTCTTTGCTTGCTACTCCTGTCACCAGGCCTACTGCTTGCCATGCTTCCCCACCATGATAGACTTCTGATCCTTGGGAACCACAAGGCCAACTGAATTGTTTCTTCTGTAAGTTGCTTTGGTCATGGTGTTTTAGAAAAGAGATACAAAAGTAACTCATATACCAGAAGCATAAACACAAATTAACTAGCCCATGAATTTACACATCTGCTAACAATAAAATTGTGGGGAGCCGACAGAAGGTGCCTATCATCCTTGCAGCCATCTTGAGCCATATACCCTGACAAGAGACTTGATTACAATAGCCTACAACAGCTGAGCACACTCTGATAACATCTTGTTTTAGATACGCAGGATTTTCCCTTGGGTGTGTGAGATTAAAGGTGTGTGACTTAAGGGCGTGACTTAGAGATCAGATTTAGAGACAAGGCCTAAGGGCATGACTTAAAGGCATGACTTAGAGGCATGGCTTAGAAGTGAGACATATAAAAGGCGAGAGGCAGACAAAAGAGTTCAGTACAACTTGGAGTTAGTTTATTATTAGGTAGTAGGCACTTAGCACTTGGAGAAAGAACTTGGAGGCACTAGGGACTAGGAGCTAGAGACTAGGAACTCAAGACTAAGAAGAGAGACTAAAGAATAAACGGGATTGAATCACACTCTGTCTGGTCTCCATTCTTCGAGTCCATCCTTACTCTCTCTCTTGCTGAACCCCAACCCTCAGACCTCAGCAGCTTGGGGGCAGTGCAGGCTCTAACAGTTTAGCACCCAAGGCTTTTGGCAGTTTGGATTCCAACATTGACAGAGCAGTCTGAGACATTTTGGCCCCCAAGTGTGGGGCAGCTCAGGCCGAAACATAAAATCATGCTTTTCTCCTTGTTTTGAGAAGGCCAACAGCTACACCAGTAGGAGTGGAAAGAAGAGGGCTAACATCCCAGAAACGGAGTTTAGCATTTTATTAAAACTTGTTAATTTGATTGACACTTTAATTTTTTGTTCCCCTTGAAGGCTTGGGCCCTATAAGACCCTGCTTGAACTCCTTAGATTTTCATCCCAAGGTCAGCATCCTGTAGTCTCAACATCTCTACCTGTCAAAGTAAGAGGCTTTAGTTGCATCTGTAGAATCCAGAGCTTTGCCTATGGGAAGGGTGCTGTAAGTACAGATCAGTCAGACCTTTCTGGGTCACAAGTAATTTCAACCAAAGAGCAAAAAGACATGGAATCTCCTAGGTTGTGTGATCTGCAAATTTCAAAGTAGGCTTGACTATAGATGCCTGGAAGTGGCACATAAAACTGTCCTCAGACCTGAATTCTTCTCTCATTGTTTCCTGGTTGGGTTTAAGTCCTGACTCCATAGGCACAAGTTTCTGAAGCTGTATCAGAATGATTCCCTCCATCACAGCTATCTGGACTCCAATAGAGAAAAGACATCTCATTCCCGCCCCATCATCCAGGTCCTAAACTAGACATTGATTGGGTAAATTGGGTTATATACTCAATCCTGAACCAATCTCCATGTCTGGAGTCTGGAATGTGATACTGGTTTACTTAAAGTCCATCTAGAGAAAACTGAATATTGCAGGAAAGAAGTTTCTCCAAAAGAAATATTTGGCATTTATACCCAAGGGTGGGGTTGGGGGGGGTTGTCAACAGGAAGGATAGATACTCAAGTACAGAAATAGCCATTGGCAAATAATAATTTCCTATCCTAGCCCATATGCAACACAAATGCAAAGATATGTAACCATAGAAAGCTCCATGATGTTTTCCATGAAACTCTTCAGCCAAGTACACCTCCCCCTATTTAATAATACAACTGGACCACACTGTAGTACATTCGTCCATCCAACTCTTATTAGAGTTATTACTTTTTAACTTTGCCAGTTCCATGGGCTACAGGCTAGGTGTTATTCATGTCCATACTGCACAAAGCCGCCCACATATCATGAGGACCTAGAGCTTTCCCAGTCCACACACTCTTCTGGTGCCCACCTCCATTCTGTTCTTCCCATGTTATCTCCTGACAGTTTCACCTGCTTAGAGTAAGACTGAGATACCACTGGACTTGAGAAAAATCAAAACATGGTGCCCCCAGAGGTTACTCTTCTGCTGCCTCCATTACAGATGTCTGTATTGTATCTCGTTACTGGCTTTCCACCTTGAGGACAATCTCTAGGAGCCATCTTTATTCTTCCTGATGCCTACAGCAGAACCCGGGTCAAGGGAAGCTCCTGGTTAAGTGGAGAGTCTGCCCTAGATCCCACTCTCATCATTTTCAGATTTCTAAAGAAGAGCCCCATCCGTGGGAGATAGAGAAAAGGAAGGCCCCAGCCTACGTAAGGGGTTTGAAATTCAGAGGGCTGTGTGCACAACTCTGAGATGGAACTGGACAATGACGATTGCTGTTCTTCTTTCTCTGCAAGTTAGCACATACATAGAGATGATACAGCAATAGGAAGATTGACAGGTGGGCTACAGAAGATGGACAGGTGAGCTAGCAGATGGGGGTAAGCTTGGTCCAGGCTGTAGTCAATATTCATCCCAGCAATGTTAGTGGAAGTAGTCGGCAGAGACCCTCAAAGGCCAACTGACAGTATGGGCAAACCTCTGGACAATAATCCACAGCAGAACATGGCCTCTATAGCTTCAGCAAACTAAGAGAGCAGGCGCAGGAATCTAGAATGGGGGAGGGAAGGATCAGGGAAGATCCCAGCATGTCAATCAGTTTTGGAACTGAGGAGTTAATAAGGGATACAAGACAGAGGGCCCAGCAGTGTGAATGAGACCAAGACCAGTCCAGGACAGATTAAAGAAAGGGATGGCCTGCCGTCTGGTCTCTGAGTCTGTAGACAGACAGACACTCGAGTGCTGCATCCTCCCAACATGGAGGGGTACATGGTGCCTTCAATGTCCAGTTAAGGCAGGCTCTGTAACCACACAGGGCTGGCTGGGGAAGGGAGGACTGACAGGCTGGGCCACGTGAGCATTGTTTCCTGGCAGATTTCCAGGCTCGGTATGTGTATCCAAGGCCAGAGGCTGAGCCACTGCCAGCCACATATGACCTCATGGGTCTCCCTTGCCAACCAGCAGCAGAAACAAGAGACTCTAGAGGCTCCCTCAGCTTCAGAGAGAATTCTGCAAACAAGACTCAGATTTTAGGGGTTAATCCATAGCCCCACGAGGAAGCTGTGAGTCTCCTCTGAAGGGCAGTTCCAGCAAGTCGGCTAAGACCAAAGGAAATGCACAAGGCTGCCGGCCTGAGATTTGTTTGGCAGCAGCTCCAAAGCACGGCCCCTCAATAGGCTCGGTTGTCTGGGTTCTCAAAAGCAGTGGCTGCCTCCCACCAGCCCAGCTAATAGGGCTGAGCTGCTGGGACCATGGCCTCTGTGTACAAGGCCGATGGTCTGTTGCTCTGGGTCTCACTTCTGCAGGAAGCAGGGACCAATGACAAGCCCTAGTCAGGAGCATGTTTATTTAATACCTGCTAGGTGAATGCTATCCCTCGCCCCTCATCTCCCACCCCTACCAACATGCTCAGTTGGTCCTTCACTGGTTAAGGACTGGAATGTAGTATTTATGCATTGTTGGGGATAAGGAGCAGGTAGCCAGCACATGACTGACAAGAAGCGGGAAAAGAGAAAGAGAGGGGTCATAATCTGGCCTTCTAAATCCCCAGGACCTGAGATCCTGCCCAAGAGAAAGGTTAACATAGGATTTGAGTCTGGCCTCCACTTGTCAGATCCTCTCCCCTCTCCCTCAGCCCCTCTCCAACTCCCAGGGAGGAAACTGAGGATAAACTGTTCCTTTTGCTAAAGTGGATGGTTAGGCCCTGGTTTCTTTGGACTCTGAATTCCTAGGAAGAGAAGTGGCAACATTTCTCTCTCTTCTCATTTGGACCTCTCCAGCCCTATCCTTCGTTCTTCTCCAGGGCCCCCAAGGAGGACTCAGGTAAATTGTTAGGCTATCTCAGCCCAGAAAGGGTGGTACAGATATGGTGCAGCTGATGAGGTGACCGGCGTGGGTGTAAAAATGAAATTGGAGGACCCTGTACCCAAGGACTCATTGAGGGATAGAATCACTGTACATGTAGGAACCAGGGAGAAGGCAGTGAGTGGCCTGTTCCTCTATACCCATGGCATAATGGGTAGGGCTGTTCATCATTGGTGCCCTTGACAGCCTGCTCTTTCCTGGCACATGTCGGCCTGATGACCCTTGGACTGGGGTATCCAGCCCCAGCTGTAATGAGAGCTCCCTGGAACAGCCACCATTTTTTTTTCTGGAGTCTGACTGGAGAAAGGAAGGCCAGGGAAAGACTGCCTTACCTTGTCCTAGCTGCTCTTTTCCTTAGGTGTACATCCCAGCCAGCATCTCTTTCTTCTTCATCTAACTGCTGACTTTCCACTGGCCTGGGATGACCTCGGACTTGTGTGCAGAATCTGTACCACTCTCCTACTCCAAACCCACTTAGGCAAGGCAAGAGGCCAGGAAGGGTCTGCAACTAATACAAAAGCTGGCCGGCAGGTGGGAGGCACTGGCAGAAAGAGTGAGACCCAGACCATACTTATCCCATAGGAGCTAAATAAACCCTGGCTTGAAAACAGTTGTCCCAACATCAATAACCTCAAAATGGAAGGCCCTGCTCCCCTTCCCCTGCCCATCAAGAACCCCTGCCCAGATGAACCCCAAGCCACAGGTATCTCTGCCCTATCTCTGCTCCCCTTCACTTGGGTACCCTTACTGCTTTATTGGAAGGGCTGGATTCCTCTGTGCTCAGAGCCCCCGTGGACACAGGTAGATGACACTGGGCCAGGGGTGATTTAGCTACAGGTCTTGGACAAGCATTGCTCCAAGTTGGCATAGGATATAACTTCTGAGCCATTGATTTATCCTCATTGTTCAGAGCTCTCCAGAGGACAGAAAGGTTGTGGCAGTGACCATAGGCAGGTCTTCCCTGTTCTTCTAGATGATCCCTGGGCACCCCACCCTTAATTCTCCTGACTTATGTTTAAAATCAGTGTACCCCACCCAAGCAATCTACCCCCCCCCAACTCATCCCTCTGGAGTTTCCTGATCACTGTATTCCACACCGACTCTCCTCTCTATGGAAACTGTACACTTAAAAATTCACGGCCCCAAATCCCGTATTTGCTGGAACCAGCAGTTGTTTCAAATGTGTACATCTGATTTTCTCCACGAGGATAAGGTCATGGCAAGCAGTAAGTACTGCTTTGCTTGTTTTGATTCCCACTGAGCCGAGCATAGATTGATGCAGGGTAAGTGCTCAATAAATGCTCATGGACTTGGTTAATGGATGGACAGCCTTGCAGGGGCTCTGTCTCATCAGGAAGGGAAGGTAACCTTAGTCTCCTTCAACTCACCTGGAGGGACCCAAGGTGCTATGTCCTAGGGATAGTATCCAGCTGGCTAGTCCTGGCTCTTTCCCATCAGCCCCCTTGGCCTTCTGCATCCCTATGGGTTTGAAGAGGCTGATGCTTGTGGCTCTTACAAACATCAATTTGCAGTCACCAGGATGTAACTTCACCCTATGCTGCGTTTATAAATTAATCTCCCGGGATTAGATTCTGTGTTTTAGTAACACTCCTGAGGCATTGTATTTACACATTAATAATAAAAGGGAAAAAAAGTGAGACAAGTTCTGACAACTTTCAATAACATTCAGAAATAAAGTGTGAGGCACAGAAGTGTCCAAAGTTAATTAAGACCATTTGGTGCTGACGAGGGTGGGGGGCACTGCCTGCCGTTCTCCGACAGGTGCTATTTCTGAAACCCAATTTTCTTGTCTGTAATGTACCTGATGCCTACAGAAAAGGAGGTGCTGAAATAAAATGGACTAGCCGCACGCGCGGCACTGAACTTCTGTTTTGTATTAAAGAAGTACGGACACTGTCAGTGGTGAGTGTGCACACCTGCTCCTCACAAGTGGCGTCTTGGGAGAATTTGGAAGGTGTTGTGTTCCCTGGAGCTCTCTGCTAGCAGCTACAGTGGACTGTCAGACATTTACCTGATGAGCTCTATGTGCTAGAACACCAGATCCAACATGGAGAGATCCCAAGAGCAGACCTGGAATAAACCTAGGTATCCCTGTCCTGTAATTAGTATCATTTATTGCACAAAGACCTGTCGTTTAAGTCTGCAGAAGCACTGCACCTTGGCACTTTCTTCATTTCCATTTTAACTTTCTTCAGTTGGAGAATAGTTATTTTAACGAGGCAAAAGCCTTCCTCTAGGGAAGGAGAAGCAGAAGAAGAAAGGATTCTCTCTGTTTCTTTCTGGAGACGTCCTGGACTGATAAGCGGCAGACATGACAGGACTAAAGGGAGACCTTAGAGGAAATGCTTTGGGTGCTACAGGTACGGCCCCTGGTGAGGATATCATCTCAACAGAACACTCATTTCCACATTGCCCAGAGTGCTTCCTGCTTTGTTTATTTATAGGACAGATGAATCCCAGCCCAGCCATGGGATTCCGCATGGTTGTCCCCTTCCCACTCCCTCAGCCTCTGGAGTTAAGAGAGCCAGCAGTACCACACACCCTAGCCACATCCCGAATTGTATCCGATCTCAGCACACCTCTTCCAACCTTTGCTTGAGTCTGTCCATCCAAAGAGAAACCGACACAGGGTAAAATGAAAACGAATTTGACTTTGGAAGGAGAACAGCCATCCATGTTCCCTGTATAACTGGGTGTTCCTGGCCTAAGATACTCATCCTGGGTCCTGCTTTCCAGCCTAGTACTCCTATCCTTGCTTCCTAGGTAGCTAGGCAGATTTTATCTCTCTTTTGAATGCATCTCATTAGGTGGGTACAGTCAGAAGTATTAATTTCTTTTTTGAGCCAACACAATATTTTGAATTTGAAGCAAATTTGGCAATGGATTTGGCCCCACAACATATGGACTGATAGGAAGTGATCTCTCTCTTTCTCTCTCTCTCTCTCTCTCTCTCTCTCTCTCTCTCTCTCTCTCTCTCTCTCTCTCTCTCTCTCCCATTTCTGTGCTTGTCACAACTGCAGGACTGTTTGTTCTAGATCAAAGAAATAAAATTAGAGGTTTTCAGCCAAAGACAAGACTTAGAGATGGTACTGTCCATGGAGAGCCTGGGAGAGAAAAGATGAGTGCAGAAAATGCCAGTCTGGGGTGCATGGGAAGAAACATCACCTCGGCAATTGCAGCAGCCTGTATGCCCAACAGGCTAACAAGGGAGAATACCTGACCAAAAAAAAAAAAAAAAAAAAAAAAAAATCTCAGTTTCTTTCCAGAACTTAGTTAAATAGCATAGTTATCTCATTTGCCTGATGGATCTGAGAAGACAGAGCTGGGTGTTAATCGAGAAGCAATCCGATGTTGTACCTACATTCTAGAACTCTAAACCAATGGGTAGTTGACATTACGCCAAGTCGTTCACTCATTCTCTCAACAACTCCTAGTTAGAAGTCTGAGTCCACTACTGAAAGAGATTTCTGGAAAGAACAGAGGCAGAGCATCAGGTCCAACATTATCACTGAAATGTAAAGCAAAGCAAGCACTCCATCTTTTGTCTCTTGAGTGATGAATTCAGATGTCACAACCACATCTGCTTGGGGGTGGGTTGGAAAGCTCACAGTGAGAAAGCTGTCTTAAAAGCTATCATATGCTCCACACTTACTGTGAGATGTGGCCTGAAGGATTCTACAATGAGCAGGCCACTCTCCTCTATGTGGCCAGGCTCCAGACCCTTGGAGGCTCACTTCTTGAATATCAGAACAAAGATCTCTGCCACACTTTGCAGCTTCTGCTATCCTTTCCAGGGCCTGAAAGTTTTCCTAGTAAGAAAAAAGATAGAGTTCATTCTTCTGAATTCCAGGATCTGGGGTCTGAATAAATGAATTTTTGAGAACTCATAGGTTCCTCACTGGATTTTTTAGTAAGACAGGACATTCAGCATGAGTGTCTAGGGTAGACTGGATTTGACTCTTATTTGCTTAGGTAAGTTACCTTACCTCTTCGCTGTGTGCCAGTTTCTTTCCTGCAAATTGTGGTTAATAACAACAGACTCCCAGAGGTACTGCGATTTTATGGTGATGATTAAATTCTCTGACCCATTTTCAAATGTGTAGGGGAGGATCCAACAGTATTATCAATAGTAACAAGCTTGGTTTACGCTCATCTACCTGAGGAGAAGTTGGACCAACTGCATTAAGCCTCTACTTCTTGGCGTTTTCTACTCAATATTAGATGACCCTTCAGTTTTCTTTACTGTGGTAAAATGTATCTTAGCTTGGTCAAAGAGAGAGAAAGAGAAGGGAAGGGGAAGGGAAAGGGGAAGGGAGGGAATGAAAATGATGAAAAAGTGGAAGGAAGGAAGGAAGAAAGGAAGGAAGGAAGGAAGGGAGGAGGAAGGAAGGGAGGGAGGAAGGAAGGAATCTCTCCTTTTCTCCTTCATACTAAAGCAGTGATTCTCAGCCTTGCTATTGTTGTAAGCCTTTAACACGGTTCCTCATGCAGTGACTCCCAACCATAGAATTATTTTTGTTGCTATTTCATTACTGACATTTTGCTACTATTATGAATTGTAATGCAAATATCTATGTTTTCCAGTGGTCTTAGGTGGCCCCTGTGAAAGGGTCATTCGACCCTCAGAGGAGTCATGACCCAAAGGTTGAAAACCTACTCGATCAATGTTCACTTGCCTTCCAGTGGTTATGGTGACACTCTGCCAGTCTTAGACTTGTCCTCAAGTCCTTTTCTTCATTATCACTCTATCTAAAACACCAGATCATTTTAGAACCTCCCAACGTGTCTAGTCTTTCCCACATAGACTGAACACTATAGTAATATTCATGTCTTCCTTGTCCTGGCTAGGATCATTGCTAAATGTCAAAACTCTACAACCACCTGCGACAGGAGAAGCAATATGTCACCACAACCTTCTGTGACAGTGGCCTTCACAAGCATCTCCCTAGGCTGAGCTAAATTAGCTAAATTGGCCACAGGACACTATCGCTTGAGAGCCAAACTTGGTACCAGAGTGGACCCCATTTATGTCTTTCTATTTTCCTATTTACCCATTGATGAAATCACTATATACCCTGGAGCCAATGCCTGCAGATTACAGCTAAACATCAAACTACAGGGCTGGGGAGAGATGACTCAGTCAGTAAAGTACTTGCTGTGTGAGCAAGAAGGTCTGAGTCTGGATCCCAAGCACCCATATAAAAAGTCAGACATAGCAGTGTGAGCCTGTAATCCCAGCCACTGGGGAGGCAGAAACAGGAGGATCCCTGGGGCACACTGAGCAGCTAGTCTAGCCAAATCAGTGAGCTTTAAGTTCAGTGACAGACCCTACCTTAGAAAATAAGGTGTTGCCGGGTGGTGGTGGCGCATGCCTTTAATCCCAGCACTTGGGAGGCAGAGGCAGGTGGATTTCTGAGTTCGAGGCCAGCCTGGTCTACAGAGTGAGTTCCAGGACAGCCAGGGCTACACAGAAAAACCCTGTCTCAAAAAAAAACAAAAAACAAACAAAAAAAGAAAAAGAAAGAAAGAAAAAAGGTGTTACGTGATTGAGGAAGACACCCAGTGTCTTTCTCTGGCCTATACATTCACAGGCATATATGTGCACATACATCCACATACATATGGACACACACATAAACATGTGCACATACATGTAAAGTCACCTTTTATACACCAGCTTATCTGAGCCTACTTGACATTGTATTATGAAAGACACATCAGACTCTAGCCCAAAACCCAAACACAATCTCTACCCCCAAACTGCTTCTGCTTTTACCCTAATGCCCCCCCAAAATCAATTTTCCACACTGCAACCAGGGTGATCTTTCTCAGAAGGTAAATCTGTTCATGGTACAGGAAAACACTGAGAGCTCTTCATCAGCGTCTCATTCTTCTTGGGATAAAGGCCTGAGCCATTAGCACTGGCTCCCAGTCCTGAGTGGCTGGCCCTGGAAACTTCTCAGCCAGGCCAGCCTTCACCTACCTCCTGTCTTGGCATCCTCGAGGCCCAGTGTCACATGAGCACTTAGGGAACTCTAAAGGGACTTGATAGAGCTGTCCTGCCTTCTGGACAGCCCAACTGGGAAAAGGTGGGCTTTCCTTGCTTTTCTTTGTTTTGATGCAGTGTCTCATGGACCCTGGCTGGATGAGGGAAACAGTGCTGGATCTCCATTCCCACTCAATGCTGCCCCAGCCCAACCTTAGCAGGATCTGCACTGTCACCAGGCAAGTCCCCTGTCTTCTTCAAAGTCGTCCGCATGCACAGGACTTCCTCCTACCTTTTATTTCGTTTTGGTTTACATGGAATACTCAGCCTGGGCCCCTGTAGACCTCTTCTCTCCAGCAATTTCCTACATAGCTCTTAGATCCAAATGCAATCACGGCATCCTCAGGGATACCCATCCTCCTTTCTCTTCCTAGGTTTCCACCCTGCATAAGTTCGTTTGTCATCCACTCGCATCAGCAATGCTCCCATGTCTCCTGATCTCCCCGGGAAGCCACACTCATTTCCGTAACAAATGTCTACCTCCCTTATTGTGTTATCAGCTCCATTAGAGCAAAGCTTTCCTCCTCTCCTTTCCTCTACCCCTCCCCCTTTCACCTCACCAAAACAGAACATAACACAGGGTCAGGAATGTAGCCATTACTCATCGGACATCTACAAGGCACCTACTGGGTGCTGCACAGTGGAGGGTGGGTCTGAACTTCTTCATCCAAACAACTGTAGCCTCCCAGAGGCATGATTAAGCACGTCAACGAGGAGAAATATTCTGTTCCACTTAATTATGCATTTTTATTTAAAAATAGAAGTCTTTATTAAAACAACAAAGCATAAATATTAAAGAATGTATTTAAATAACTTGTGTAATTTACTGCAAGCTTTAAAGGTGCATAAATGCTGCAATGTGATACTGGGCCTTTTACTTTGTTCTCCCCTCATTATCTCTACGGTATCTACTGTGTGGTCTCTTAACCCACATGGAAGAAGTAATTCACTCTAACTTTCTGAGTTTTGTCTCCAAACCTGCTGCGGCTTGTCCCACAGTACCCTTCTGTGCTTCTGACAGCCCAGACCTCAGATCAGGTTGTAGCCAACGCCTTTGTGTATACTTTTGCATCGTGGCTGCACCAAGTGGGAGCTCCCACCGCATTAAAGAAAGGGCCCTTCTCAGAGACTGTATGTTCTGAGTGTCTATCGCCCTTGCCCGCTGTCCCTTGCCCTGGCACGGTGTGAGGAGACATGCCTGTGTTGTCCCAGATCTCAGCATCTATCCATGGCCACCCAGCCAGCTTACTTCTCTGTCATCAGGTCTCATGATCAACAGCTCAGTCTAGACACCAGTTAGGCACTTTGCTAACAACTAGGGTTCCTCAGGACCCACTATTGCAAACAATCAACTGAGCTTTCTCAGGTTAAAAAGAGCTTATGGGGCAGGGGGTCCTGTTCAAGGCATGACCCCCAGTCCATTGCTGGTAAATGGCGGGACTCACCTAGGTGGATATGCTTAGCTTCAACACCCCTGCAATCTTTTCACATGGCTGTGTGTTTACAGTTGCACCAAGAGGGAGCCTCCATGGTGGCAAGCGCTGGAAAATAAGGAGCCCATCCTTCACTGAGTGGCAAAAAGGCCATTAATGCTAAGCTGCGGCAGCAGAACACAGAAAACGGCATTAAAGGATTTACTTTTCATGACCATAATTCACAGTTAATGTACATTTGATGTTTAATGTATGAACCAGGGGTGACTTCAAACTTGTGGGCCTTTTCTAAATAGTGTTTTAATCTAAGTTTGAGAAAGGAAAAAAAAAAAAAAAGGAAAAGAGGTTCATACACTGGGTCTGTCAGACAAGAGGGAGGAGAAAAAGGCAAAGCTAGGTGTGGAATCCAATGGGGGAGCAGGCTTTTGTTCAGTCCTTTATTGAGGTTTTACCTCTAATCTCTCCCTTTTTGATGCAATTTAAGATTAAGGAAATGAAAGGCAAGGCTGACTGTGAAGGGCTTTACAAACAGGACAGCCAAGGGGCCCTCAGAAGACAGTTTTGTAAGAGGCTTTGGCTTCAGTCCCCAGACAGGAGGGAAGTTCAAAGTTGGGCGCTGCCTGTGTGCACAGGTGTGGGGTGCCGGGGAAGGCTGATCTGTCCGGCCAGAAGGTTGGTCATGGGGCCCAGAGGGGGTCACCTCAGTTCACCAACAGCCAGATTAGTGGGGCGAGGGGGTGTGGGGGGCAAAGATCCCAGTGTTGGGAGTACAGCATTGTACTCTTGAGGGGAAAGGGCCACCATTTAGACACCCTGGAGTCTACTCGATCTTTTAGAGACTTTTCACTGCTGAGTCTCCTCTACTAGATAATGACATTCTGGGGACAAACCAATGATCCCCAATCCTTCTGCAACCTCAAGCACTTTGAGAGACATGATGAAGTATGAGCCTCAAAAAAAAAAAAAAAAAAATGCCCTAGCCCCTCAGGACCACTCTCCAGGAACAGTTCCACCTAAGGGATCTAGGTGCACAGGGATGTCCTCACCGAAGACTAATGATGCCTAAGGTCCACTCCAAGCCTAGAAGGGAAGATGGGCAGATAAATCTCCTGAATGAAATTATCAAGGAGCCAATTAAAATGGGCAACAGAAATATGGATTCCCATGGGGTACATAGCACTCAAGCCAGGGGTGTGGTACAAGTCTCAGGGGGGCAGGTGGAGTTCAAGATCCGTCTGGGCTACGGAGGAACACTCCGATTTGAAAAAGGAAAGAGTGGGTAAGGGAGGGGAAGAAAGAAATGGAGGGAGGAAGGGAGGAAGGCAGGCAGGCAGGCCCATCTGTGGAGACCAGTGTAGGATGGACCCTGAGCTGTGATTTCTCTGCTTTAAGAGGAGATTATTTTGTCCACCTACCTAAGCTTTTCCAGATGGAGACAGTAGAGATATTGGGGGGGGGGAGGAAACTGAGGGGGTGTTGCATCGAAATTGCTTTGTAGACCTGGGATGATGGAAAGGAACAAAGGGGGGGGAGGGACTCAGTGGAGTAGAGAAGAAGAAAATCTTTTCTCTCAGAAAACTGAGGCTGATTTCTCAAGTGTCTTCCATCCTAATCACATTCCTCCTCCTCCTCCTCCTCCTCCTCTTCCTCCTCCTCCTCCTCTTCTTCTTCTTCTTCCTCCTCTTCCTCCTCCTCTTCTTCTTCTTCTTCCTCCTCTTCCTCCTCCTCTTCTTCCTCCTCCTCTCTTCCTCCTCCTCCTCTTCTTCTTCTTCTTCCTCCTCTTCCTCTCCTCCTCCTCCTCTTCATCTTCTTCCTCCTCCTCCTCTCTTCCTCCTCCTCCTCCTCCTCTTCTTCCTCCTCCTCCTCCTCTTCCTCCTCTTCCTCCTCTTCCTCCTCTTCCTCCTCTTCCTCCTCCTCCTCCTCTTCCTCCTCTTCCTCTTCCTCCTCCTCCTCTTCCTCCTCCTCCTCCTCCTCCTCCTCCTCCTCCTCCTCCTCCTCCTCCTCTTCTTCTTCTTCTTCTTCTTCTTCTTCTTCTTCTTCTTCCTCGCTCTCTCTCTCTCTCTCTCTCTCTCTCTCTCTCTCTCTCTCACACATTTGGCTGGATAAAGGAAAGCTTGAGATAGTCGTTGAAAAGCAAGTTACAGCTAAACAGTTCTGTAACAAAAGCTTCCAGAGAGACTGATGGTGACACCTGTCAACAGAAGCCCAGAGCAGCAGTGCTGGGGCATTGTGGATTTGTCTTCTCCCAGCACAGTTTCATTGAGTCCCTACACAGTGCTAGGCATTATGGTTTCAAGATAATTCCACAGAGAAGGAGCAGCACCCTTGTGACCTCCTAAGAAAGTCAGGTGAGAAACTGGTTACACACATGATTCATGTTATACAAGCATACATAACGAACTTTCTGGGACCATAACCCAGAGACACTTTGTATAATGGACAGGACCTTCTCTCCCTGACATCCACCATGGCTCTGAGGTCAACAAGTTGACTTTCAAAGGACTGTGCCAACTCATGTGTCCTCTAACTGGAGCAGCTCAGCTCCCTCAGTTCTGATTTCTCAGCTCATCCTAGAATGAAAGGCTCCAAGGAGTGGGGTTAGCCCTGCCAGGAGAGCCTCCCCAGCCATGAGGGATACATCTTCTTTTATATCTCTCCTGTCAGACATCTGGTCTCTTGCCAATTACATACTCTTCAAAACTAAATAAATAACAAGAATAATAATTTCCTTACTGAGGTTGCACTGGTGAAACAATACAGACTGACAGTCTCCCCAAAAAAGAAGTTGGAGCAGACCAAGTCTTCAGTCATCAAGCCAGTCTTGATTATTATTGGGTAAAATTCTCTCTTCAGGATCAGGAAACAAAACTTATTCAAAAGAGAAGACTGAGGGGAGAAGACAAAGAATCTGGGTAGACAGTCTTCAAAATACACATAAACAATCAGAATATTCCACCAGAAGACCCAGAACGGCTGTGACAACTCTATTCCAGATTCTGAAAACTGTTCCAAGACAGAGGACAGATACAAATCCAAGAACAGGACAGCAAAGGACAACCAGGAGACAAAAGTTAAAGGACCTTATGCATGTTAATCAGTTGACTGATATATATAACTAACATATAGTAATTAATACACTAGTCAATTTGTTTAACCATATCTATTCATTGTAGTAGTACATAAGTAGTTATAGTACCCTGTTATATAAGAACACCTTCATACAAGTATATATTGCATTTTGAATATATTCCCCCACCCTTTCCCGTCTTCAGCTTTCTCCCCACCCCCCTTCTGTCACATCACTGTCCCCTGAAGTATAAGCAGAGGCACAATGGCCACAGATCAGGGGTGTTTTTAAAAGTACACAGAAACAGGTTAAAGAGTTAGCTTGGGGTTTTTAAGAAGTTGCCTGCCCCTGACAGTGCAGTGTTTTCTGTGTAACTCAAATCAAGCTGCCTTCCCTTCCGTGCCTTGAGTCTTACTATTCCTCTCTCTCAGACCCTCAAGACCAAGGAGTAGCAGGGCCTCCCCAGGAAATAGTCAAGAACTTCTCTGAGTCCTAATTTGCACTGCCCCCTCCACCTCTGAGCCTCACACTCTACATGGTGAGGGCTGCAGTGTCTTCTCTGGAGACCTAGGTCCTATATTCTTCTATTTTGTTGTACTCTAAAATGGGAGGGGAGGGAGGGAGGGAGGGAGAGAGGGGGGAGGAGGGAGGGAAGGAGGGGCAGAGGAAAGGGGAGAGGGAGAGGCAAAGAGAAAGGAAAGAAAAAGAAAGCCAGTTGAACTCCTCTCTATTTCCTTTATGTAATCTACATGGAATTCCCCAATTTTCCCTCTAAATTGGGGGAGGATCTGGGAATATTTGGATGAGGGGAAAGAACAAAAAATGTGATCAAAATATATTGAATGAAATATTAATATAATATAATAATAAAGATGTTCTGCCCTCCACGGGCTATGATGACACATGCCTGTATCCCAGCACACTGAGTTTCAAGCAGAAGAATTGGAGGTTGCAGGCCAACCTGGGGTACACAGTAGGGTACACACATATATACATATGTATATATGTGTATGTGTGTATATGTATGTGTATATGTACATATATACATACATATGTATATATGTGTGTGTGTGTATATGTATGTGTATATGTACATATATACATACATATGTATATATGTGTGTGTGTGTATATATGTACACACATACACATATTATATATTAAATTGAGTAAGTAAATACATGAAACATCTGGAGAGTGACTAGTTTTGGGCTAGCTTGGTCTATCTACTGAGATCCTGTCTCAAAAAGCAAAAGTTGGGTCTCCAGCCACTACCAACCTCCCTTGCTAACATCATCTATGGGCCCTGGAAGCTGATTATATACTTCAGACTAAGAGAAAGGTGT
Source organism: Arvicanthis niloticus (assembly GCF_011762505.2). NCBI lineage: Eukaryota > Metazoa > Chordata > Mammalia > Rodentia > Muridae > Arvicanthis > Arvicanthis niloticus. The sequence continues at coordinate 15,615,624 of NC_133434.1, forward strand.
ATTTCCGACCTTCTGACCTGGTTTCCACTAGTGTTCCTTCCACTGTAGCAACCTCTCAAGGCGAACGCAGCAATGCCTTCAAACAGAAAGACTCAAAGTCAAGACAAAACAACAAAGACAGAAAACAAAATGGATTCCATCCAGAATTAACCCTGGAATCTTCTGCATGGGAATGAGGATAAACAGATGCCTCTCATCGAGACAATGAAAGGTCCCCCTCAGACAGCACACTGTAATTATTAAATAACTTCCTCCATTTGTTCAGGATCAGTTGCGACCTCATTACCTGGATCCGAAGATAATATCTCTAAGTCCTGGGCATAAATCCAAAAAGGTCATTATTAACAGAAGAGTCCCCAAATCTGCAGGAAAAGGAAGCGCAGCAATAATTGAGGAGGCCAAGTGTTCCACCCAGACCTTTGCTTCCAGTCGCTGTGGCAGCAGCAATCTGCTTTCTTAGCTCTCCTGGCTGGTGAACACACAGCCACTAATACTGTGGGTTGTCTCAAGCCTTGTGAGTCTCGGGACTTCACAGGCAGGTTCTAAGATGACTTGAAGGTGATTTCCTTCTTGTCACTTCTTGTGACATCAGGTCAGAGACAAAGGGTCAGATTACTGGTCCCTTGCACTGATAACCCGTTAGGCTTTAGGAAGAACCAGGGCGAGGAGCCCAGGTACCCTTCAACTCTCTGATCTTGATTTTCTGAGAGCCCCCTGGATCTGGATCATAAACCAGCTCATCCTGAGGTTTGGGATTAAGAGGGTGGTCCCTCTCCTTAAGTCACCTTGAATTCATCCATCCATCAATCAATCAATCAACAGGCAGCTTCAAACTGCTCCTTTCCAGCTGAGTCCAGCTGACTAGGAGCCGGTCCACACTTAGAGAAAGACTAGACTTGTGCTAACTGTCAGAGGAGAACCAAAGTCTTAGCAACCTCATTTCCTGGCCTTCTGTCTTGCTTTATCCCTGAAGCCATGAAGTACAATAGCAGAGAAGTTAAGGTTAGGCTTGGGAGCCAAGCCAAGTAGAACCTGCCACTCATCCACGGGAGGGCTTAGGCAAAGTTCCAAGCCTCCATCCCTCTTCTGTGAAACGTGTCGTCATCTTTGCCCTGCTGTCCCAAGAGTGCCAAAGGATGAGCCGTGGCCAAGATGAATGGGCTGTGTGGGACTCGTCCATAATTTGACCCTACCCCATCTTCTATCATGATATTTAATCGTCTTCACCCCAAACCCAGTGCGATGGCAGTCTGTGAGCTCCTGGGGCTCTGGAGATAGCTACCTAACATCAACCATGCCATACATGCAAAGCTATTTAAGATCATGAAACATCCTAGAGAAATATTCTATCACAGCAAGTCCAGAGGATCATGACAGGGCTCCTCTCAGTTACTTCCATGAATGCATCGGAGGGATCTAATTAATCTCTGACCATCGCATTACCGCTATGCCCCAAGCACCAGGGGCACCAGCCTAGACCCAGGGTGGCCCCCAAATGTATCTGATAATTAAAGCAATCTCTGCCCTGCCTGATCCCACACACACACCATCAATCTCTCCCATTACTGGAGAGGCAAACAATAAATAATTTAATAACTTGGGTCGAGTAGAATCTGGTTCCAAAACAAAGCGTTTTAATTCTCCAGTGTGCTGGCTTTCAGCATTACTGTAATTCCATTTCCCTTCACTTGACTGGGCCTTTTGCTGCTTTTTAGGCCTCTCGTATTTCTCCCCAAGTTTTCCCCATGGGGCCCTGACAGCTGCATTATAGCAGGGCCTGGCAGTCAGCATGACATCACTTGCCGTTCAAATCAGCAACGCTGGACTCATTAGCCTAGCAAGCTGCCCTCTTGTCTTGAAGGCCGTGGAGACCTATCCGTGAAGCTGCAGGCAGGAGGGCTGTACTGGACATCAGGGCCCTCTCCCTTTCCCATCATCCTCTCCTGCCTAGTCCGGAGACCTTCCTGTCTCTGGTAGCCCCAGTTATAAGGAAAGACCTGGAAAGGGAGACAAAGGAAGGAGGTATGACAGGTGACTTGCCCTTACATCCTTGCCTTTCAGAGTCCTTTCTAATTTTCATCATGCTCCTTCATGGCTCTGAGGCTTGGATCTTCCTGAGGATAAGAGACACTGTCAAACTCTAAAGAGGGATTTGCCTTTGCTGCCTTGTAAAGGATAGCCAGGACTATGTCAAACACATACCAAGGAAAGTCTCCCTGCCTGCTCCTCCCAGCCCCGCCCCCACCCACCACCCTCCATCTTCTTTCCCAGCAGCCAGAATGGAATATGCTGATTCCAGAGTCTGGTGCCCTTGCCTGAAGCCAGGGGTCCAAGGAGCAGCAGCAGCAGGGGAGGAGCAGGAGTAAAAGGAACAGCACCAATGGAGCCTTCGTTTAAATAAAGAGCAGGGAGCACTGTGCTCCATTGATTACATTTTTTTTTTCTGAATGTTGTGACATTTGCAGGAAGGCTAATTTATTCAAGCATGGAAATCTTTAAAAACTTAATTAAGTTATTTCTGTGATTTTCCATGCCTTATTGTTTCGAGTTCACATTTACTTTCATCCTTGTTAATAAAAAATAATAATAATAAAAAAAATGGGGAGGGAGTAGAGAGGAAGGAAAGAGAAGAAATGATCCCTCCGGTCCCTCTCTCGGATTGTGTTTGATGCTCTGTTTTCCATCATGAGGCCTCAGAGCAGCAGGGGCTTATGGAGTAGGAATGTCTCCTTCTGAGTCAGGCTCCAGGCCCCAGCCCCTCGGAGATGGATGTTGGACTAGTGGAGAACCCAGCTTCATCCCAAGGGCATTGGCATAAACCTAGGTAAGTATGAACCATGGTGAGTCTCGCAAGGACAATGCTGGCATTCTGCCATTTGATGGCTGTTCTACAAAGCGAACTTGGTGCTGCTGCATGCTGGAGGGTGTCCTGGGATGGAATGACTCGAGTAGCATGACAAACGGCAAGGGCAGAATCCAGGAAGCAGGGCCCCATCCTCCAAGAGCCAAACATCACTCATACAGGAGTAACCATAAAGAATTGCTTTTCTCTCTGGCCCGAAAGTCCCTAGGTCCTTTGTCCATTCCTGTCTCCAGCAGGTTATGCCAGGGGTAGCCACGGACCCTCACTTAGTGATGGATTCAATGTAGATCCTACCTGAGTCACTAGGGCAGTAGGGATCTCAGATGCTGAGGTAGGTATGGGACAGAGCCAAAAGAGAGACTTAAAGAAAAAATAGTCAGAATACCTACCAGGAAAATAAAGTCTATGCTGTCAAAGAGGATAGGTAGGTCTACCTATCCTCAACTTCCATTTCCACAAATGCACACATGACAGGATTCTGGAGTCACAGTGGCCCCACACTGGAAGAAGTGTGGCAGTGGGTTAGCTGGAGGCTGAGTTGGAAAGAAGGCCACGCTAGTTTAATGCTGGGAAAGGATCTGGTTAGAACAGGTTAAGAGGAGGCAATTACTCTCAGCCGCCAATACAGAAAGACAAAGGAGAAGTATTTAAGCACTGGGCAATGGGGAGATTTCAGGCTGGGCTCACTACCGTCATCCCTGGGTTTGCCTAGAGAAAACTTTCATGAAAGTGACTAACCCAGAGCAGACAACATCAATATTCTCTGTTGGGGGGAGGTTCTTGATGTTCTTTATCTCACCCTCCCTCACGTCTCTGGAGTTCCCACTCTTTGAGAAAACATAAAAATACTCCTGTTATCCACATGAGGCTATGCCTTCGGCCCGGGTTGGCTCCTACATGCATGCATTTTCTGCTCTAAGTCATGAGTTTGACTTCCTCTGCTGGGACCAGAACACAGGTCATCTGTATGCCGATGGCATTTGCATGTATTATTTTTAAGTCATTAGTCTCTGCCTGATATTCTGAGTCAAGGAGTTTAATAGGAGAAATTTATGGCTTGTCTCCTCCAATCAACACAATAATTCATGGTTGTGTTGCGTGTGCTGCACTAATGGAGATTGCTTTCAACTGGGTGTAGGGTGTTTTAATCCCCCCTCAATTCATTAGGCAGCCCCTCCTGAAGCATAGAGAAGAACATCAGCTATTTCCCTCTACCCAGGCTGGCTGCTAACACAGTGGGTCTCCAAGTGGGGTCCCCTAAGAGGCCTGCAGGTGGTCTGCGTGCTAAGCCAAATGGAAAGTTAGACAAAGTGCTTTTTCTTCAGGCAGATCCCCAGAGCAGATTTGAATCTACATTAAAAAGGCCCAAATTGAACATTTTCAAAACTATAAGCACCTTAATGGTTATTTTTACATTTGCAGAAGTTTCCCCGAGATGATTTTAAGGTGTTTTGTACGAACAAGAGATAGGTGTGTGATACCTGGAGCCCAGGCCTTCTAAAGCTGAGAATGGCTGACAATAGGGTGTTCAGAGTCTGCCTGTGTTAGGTTGTCTAGGCATTTATTAGCCCCTTAAGAAAGGCAGCCAGTGTGCCAGGTTTCAGCTGTCAGTCCCTCCATCTCTTTCCAGGCTCAGCAGTAAATAAAGCACCTTACCTCCAGCAGACTCTCTGTCTACTTTCATGGGTAGCAGTGTAGATCTGTGTTTATGGTGTATCATGCACAAATGTATCTCCTAAGACTTGACAAGCAGGAGAGAGAGACAGACAGACAGACACATACACATACAGAGAGAGAGAGAGAGAGAGAGAGAGAGAGAGAGAGAGAGAGAGAGACTCTCAAGCCTCCATAGGTGAGGGAAGGGAAAAGAGCGACAACCAAACAGAAGACACTCTTGGCATGTTAGCCTCGGTTGAATTTACTCAGTGAGAAAGAGAACGGGAGAAGGGACCTATCTCCAAGCCCACTCTCTGCCACACCCAGCACTCCAGTTTCATCAACACCATACATAAGCCCTTTAACTAGACGTTTCATTCCTGGGCTGGCTCACTGGCTCTCAGGTAAACTGTTCTTGCTTCCTGTATGCCCTGCCTTGTCCCATCCAGGATTTTTGGCAGCTCCTCACACCACCTGGTAGACCTCCAGCCTCTCTGTATGTTATGCCTTCTTCACATTAGAACAAAGTCTGAGTCCTTTGTCTTTTTATCTCCTCAGCACTGTGAGCTAGACGCTAGAACTCGCCACCGTCTTGATTCCTCTGTACTGGTGATTCTTAAACCATGGCATGCACTCGAACTGTCAAAGGGTTTGTAGCAGCAAAACATTGGCTTAAGGCTAGAGCTGTTGACTCAGTGGGTCTTGGGGAGGACCTAAGACTGGGCTTTCTGTCTTGGGGAGGACCTAAGACTGGGCTTTCCTAACGAATTCCCAAGTATTTGAGGGAACTCACTGCCTGGCATGAGTCATGTCTACTCCAGGCAGCTTTTGAGCATGCTTGCAAGCATCCTTCTGTGTTATGCACCCAGGGCTACTCAGGTGGTGATGATCTCCTTACCCCCAGTGATAGACTGAGACAGAGGGATCCCCCATTCCCACTGAATGCCATGCCAGGCTTGGCCACTCCCAAGCTTCTCTTCCCTCCGTGCCTGTGACTTTTTGTCTCATCTGTTCTCCTGCTCTCTGTGTCCTTCTCATCCATCTCTGCCTGCCAGATTCTCACATCCAGGCTTCCTCTGGCATCTCTCCATCATCCTCATCCATCTAACTGTGTGGATATTTACATTTCTAAAGCCCCATGTGTTTTCATGGTTCTTTCTCCTTCAGCTAAACAAGGATTTTCCTCTCAAATCTACTTACAGGCTAATGGTGGGTGGGGTGGGGTGCTGTCCCCACTCTGAGGAACCTCCCTTGAGTCTGTTTTTTTTTTTTTTTTAAGAACAAAGAGGGACTATATCAGAGACTGTAGCAGGCAAGCCCATGCCGTACCTTGGACCACAGATCTCTCTCTGGCCTGCTTCTTCCTACTCAGGGACAGGCTAGAAAATAAACAGGCCATTTGGTTTGGTCCTATTGATCCTTTGTAATCATACAAAGCTGACTTGGAAACACTCCCAGAGGCCCTGTCATCAGCATTTATTTGTGATTCTTAATGAAAGGGTATATATTATCATATATATTCATATATCATATATATATATATATATATATATATATATATATATATATATATATTCCTCCCTGGAGCATACAGCTTTTAAATTTTCATTTTATTAGTTGAGCTAGTGTAAGCTACCCAAAATTCAATATATAGAAAAGGATGAATGACCTTGTATGTCCCTAAACCACCCATCCCCACTTCCTGAGTGCTACATCCCAGCCAGCATATGCCTTTGATCCACAAGAAGTGTGATGATGGACAGTAGAGGTGGAGAACATGGACCCTGGTCTGGATTGAGCCCCTAGCTCTAACCATCACTTGTGAAATGTGTGGTCACATATATGTACCACATCTCATTAAGTTCCAGTGTCCCCATCTGCAAAATGGGTATGGTACTCCAATGTCCAGAGAACTAAGTGGATGGTCACCCAGCACTTAATCCCACTCTTGCCTCCCATATAAATGGACTCAATAAAAGCTACATCATTGCCCTCCCTGCATGCTATGCCCTTAGAGCCTCAGAGTCTGGGGACAGATTGAGACAAATCACTTTCTAGTCCCCAGACTAGAGAAGTTGAGTTTCTTAGGTAGACAACAGTCCTTCTCCATTTTGCTCAGTACAGTCAATCCTCAGCACTTAAAGTTAAAAGCTTTGTGCCTCCAGTTTTTGTCTTGTTTTGTTTTTTAAATAGAAAAAAAAAATCCTATTCTTGTCTGTCCAGTGTTTTTCCAGCAAAACAGCAAGTCAGCAGTATGATTCTCCTTGGTCAGCAAAATGCCTGTTTCAGTGGGAGAAAGTTAGGGACTTGAGGAGACTCTAACAAGAAGGGAAGTGAGGGTTTGCCTGGGTGCTGCCAACTTTCTAGGTTGCCCAGAGATTTTGGATAAATTTCTTCCCTTCTGTGTTCCTTCTTCTTCCCCCACCACCCAATCCCTGTCACCTCCTTAAAGGCAAGCCAAACATCTTGGGGGGGGGATAAAAAATGGACACACGTGTAGGAAGGGGGCTAATGAAATCCATTACTGTGTATGCTAAACTGAAAATTAAACCAAAACATTCAGAAATGGAAAAAGCAGGACAGGAAGCTAGCTCCATCAGTAATACTCTTATTATGCTAGGACAAGGACCCCAGTTCAGGCCCTAGTCTGAAGTCAAAACAGCTGGGGATGGTGGCCTGAACTATGACCCTAGCACTGGAAGGGTGGACTCTGCTTAAGACACTCTGGCCTGCCAGCCTGACCTAGTCAGTGAACCCCAGTGAACCCCAGAGCTTTATGAGAGATCAAACCAAAAATAACAAAAACAAAAAAAAACAAACAAAAATAGAGTGGATGCATCCTGAGGAATCATAGCCACCTCAGCTGAGGCTTCCAGGCACATACACACAGAAAGGAAGGAAGGAAGGAAGGAAGGAAGAAAAAAGAAAGAAAAGAAAGAAGGTGAAAAGAAAGAGAGAGAGAGAGAGAGAGAGAGAGAGAGAGAGAGAGAGAGAGAGGAAAGAAGGGGAGAAAGAAAGAAAGGAAGGAAGGAAGAAAGAAAAAAGAAAGAAAAGAAAGAAGGTGAAAAGAAAGAAAGAAAGAAAGAAAGAAAGAAAGAGAGAGAGAGAAAGGAAAGAAGGGGAGAAAGAAAGGAAGGAAGGAAGGAAGGAAGGAAGGAAGAAAAGAAAGAAGGTGAAAGAAAAGAAAGAGAGAGAAAGTGAAAGAAAAGAAAGATGAAAGAAAGAAAGGAAGGAAGGGGGAGGGAGGAGGTGGGAAGGAAGAGAGAGAAGGAGGGAAAAAGGAAGGAAGGAAGGAAGGAAGGAAGGAAGGAAGGAAGGGTGATCATTTCTTCCAGCCATAACCAGGAGTCCCAGGGACACTGTGATAGAAGCTGAGCTGTGTCTTTGAGAAGTTACCTCCCAGGGCCTCGTGATTTGGCCTCCACGGCAGAGAAGATAAGGGTTACATCACCATCCACTCATGACCAACATGATTTCTGGGAATGTCCTATCCAAAAAGATTAAGATCACCAGCCACAAGGAGAAGCATACCAAGTCCTGGTGGCCATTTTTTTACTCTGAGCCAGCCTCACTTGCATGCTGGCTTTGTCAATGAGACCATGGAAGCGTACAGTGAACAGTGTAAGAAGTCTATCACCGTCTATCAGTCAGGGTACCAACTTCGGCATGACTGCTGGGCCTAGTGACTCAGGCCCTAGGATTTTAAGTATTCCTCATCTCTTTCTCAGCCTCCAAATTATCGGGACATCAGGTCCCACACAGATATTGGTGTGGAGAAAATGCAGGTCCTGGATTATTATTAATACATGTCCTGGACCAGACAGGACTGATGTAACATCTGGATCTCCCACTCTGAACAAGCAAGTACTTTCTTACATCTCACAACACACCCATTATCTCATCTAGGAGACGAATGACATCACGGCGCTTACTTCATTGCACTTCATTGCACGGTTAGTAGACATCCCACCCCTAGAGACCTTTGCCCAGTGCAGTATGGCTCTTACGATATTGTTAAGTGGCTGTGGTGTGGGTAATCCCACCTCATTTTGAATTGCAAGCAAGGTCATACTCAATGCCTAGAGCACCTTCAGTCAAAACTAGCACCAAGATGTGGCAAGCCAGCCCCAAGTGTCTGATAGCATGTGTCTGTTCCTTCTGGATAATTCCCAACTATATTTGCATTCTTCTGTTGTCGGCAAGCCGGTGCATATGGAATACATTTTCTTTGGGTGTCTCGCCATTAAAGTTTTCATTTCTGCTTAGCGTCAGGGACTTTGCACATGGCTGGCCTTCCATCGCGTTAAGCCTGCCTTTGTGTGGTCTCACTTTGTTCTCTCATTTCCTGATCAGCCAGGACACATTCCTGAGCAAGAGCTCTGGGAGGAGGGGTTTTGCCTGGCAGCTTGCTGTGCTGAGTTTTGGAAAATGATGAAGTGCCGTACCTTCTACCACATAGGTCTCTCTCTCCCTGCCTGGTATCTATGGCTGCCTGATCAAATTCAGTCTTCTTTGTCCAGGCTCTGGCTCTCCCTATGGGTGAATCTACTAAGCTCTTTCAATATACACAAATAAATTAGCCTCAGTGTTTGAAGCTTATGTTGTCAGAAAGCTAAGCCTAAATCTGGTAAGGCAGTCTTTTCCCCTTGAAAGAATATATAACACAGCACTGGCAAAAGTGTAGGACGGGTGAAGTCGCTGATTAACAGAGGTGTACGTTAGCCTAGCATTCTGGCAGCAGGGCAAAGGAAGTGCAGAAAAAAGGGGGCAGTTGACCAGTGCATAGCAAGAACCCGTGGAACATTGATTTCATATCTAAGAAAGTTCCTTAAAAAGTCAAGGGTGGTGATGCATTCGTAGAGTCTCAGCACTCAGAGGCTGAGACAAGAAGAATTGTGGATTCTGAGACAGCCTAGAATACCCAGTGTGGTGATTGAAATAGGAATGGCCCTATAGCCTTATGTGTGTGAATGCTTGACCTATAGGGAGTAGTATTAGAAGATGTGGCCTGGTTGGAGAAAGTGTGTCACTGGGGTGGGCTTTGAGGTCTCCTGTACTCAAGATTACTATGGCACACAGTCTCCATCTGCTGCCTGAGAATCAAGACGTAGAACCCTCAGCTCCTCCAGCTCCACATCTGCCTGCACACTGCCATGCTTCTCAGCATGATGATAACGGACTAAGCCTCTGAAACTATAAGTCAGCCCCAATTAAATATTTTCCTTTATAAGAGTTGTCGTGGTCACGGTGTCTCTTCACCGTGAAAGAAACTCTAACTAAGACACTTGGCAACACCCTTTTCTCAAAAATAAAGAAGAGGAAAGAGAAATAGAAGAAAAGAAATAAAGAGAAAGCAAAAGCATATTAAAAAATAATTACTACTGTTTTTAGAGATTATTGTTAAACAAAGAGAGCTGATACAATGACTGCTTCAATGGTCAAAATTTGCAACTGATTAAAATATGCAATAGAGAATCAGTTTGATGTGCACAGGCACCAACAAAACCAAAGAGTACGAGACCCCTGTTTAAAGATGCTGTAGAAATACATTGAAGGGTAGACGTAGGACTCATACTATACTTAGATGAAACAAGACCATCACATGTAAGTGTTTTCGAATGTACACACATAGAAGAAATAGGCTGGTGGAACTGCCTGGTCTACCTGCGGTGGTTCCCTTCAGTAGCATAACTACGAATGAGACCTTACAGTCTCTCACGTATTTTACCACAAACACAACCTAAGAAGGACAACCTGAGCAAACAAACATGCTTCCTTCCTCTCCAGGGCCTTAGACCACAGTTAGAAGAAGCAGGCTCGCTCCCCCAGACAGCTTCAACCTTAACCTCACAGGGCCTTAGTGCTGCAGGGTAAGGGCTGCCCCTGCCAGGTCACCTGTTACTGGGCGCTCCTTGACAGCACCTGCTCATTCCTGACTGAGTCTGGCTGTGCAAATAGGCAAGGCTTCCTGGTCACGATCCCCTGCAGCCCTGCAAGTATGTGAGCCTTTTGTAGGTCTCTATCAGCAGGCTGTCCTCCTGTCTCATAGGTCAGCACAGATTGATTAATCTCACTTCACTCTGTTTACAATTTGATCTTCTTGACCTTCGTTGTCCCCCCTGGTGCCAGAGCCATGACCCTGTAATACCAACAAACCAATGGCAGCAAGCAGGACACCAGCCCCAGTTCTTGTATCTTCCTGGCCTCCCCAACAGGCTGTTCATCCTCCGTCTTCCTTTCTGGCCTCATCAGCATCCCAAGAGACAACGCTGCTTCTTTAAGGAGCTCTGTGTTCTGCCCAAGACAGATGGGTATAGGGAGGGAATATCTGGTTCTTGGCCATTGTGATTTCAACTCTGTGCAGCAAAAGTCATAATCTCTTGTCTGGCTACTAAGAGGGTCCTGCAAGGTCTACTGGGTTCAAGAGTCTATTTTGTCTTTCAATGTTAGAGGAAACTCCGAGTTCTTGCCCCAGATCACCACATTGGGTGAATACCAGTGGCTAGATGCTTAGGAAGTGATGTCAAGTGGAGAGTTGGAAGATTAACCCTTTGAAAACCCTTTATAGTATGTGTCTGTGTGTCTATGTGCACACCTGTGCATGTCACAGGTCAAGGGTAGAGGTCGAGGACAACTTTTCAGAACAAGTTTCCTCTTTCTACCACGTGGGTCCCAAGAGTGAACACAGGCTATCAGGTTTGGCAGCAGGTTCCCTTATCAGATGAGCCATCTTGTCAAGCCCAAGTAAATCCTTCCTTTTAATAATCTCAGCCGATACCCAGGCATTAGCACAGCAGCATCTTATACACCCCTTTATTGCCAATGTAAACCCCCAAATTTTATCCACTCAACCTCCAGGCCTTTTGCCCAGTTGGTCCTACAACATTCTCTATCATCTTCTCTCCAACCTAGAGCCTTACCCACGAAACCAGCTCTGTCTGGTTTTTCCTCCGACATTTTTTTTTCAGTTGCCTCTTTCTAGTCCCGATGATATAAGCATAAAAGCAACTGAACACACCGAGAGAAAAAATGATTAACCACCACCATCCCAGTCCCAAATTCCCGACCTGAGAAGAACTCAGGGGTTGCACCAAATGTGGAAATACTTCTGAGTTGTCCCATTCTGCAACATTTCTCAGAAGCATTCCAGAAGCATCCTTCTCGAGAGGATCCGCTCACAGGTTTGAGAACCACAACTACTTTGTAGCTGAGTCCACCCAAGCTGCTTCTAAATTTCTGCATCAATTGCTCCAGGCTGGTGCCAGATCGTTTGTTTGTTTGTTTGTTTGTTTGTTTGTTTGTTTGTTTGTTTTGTCCCAAGCAGATGCAAAATGCCTTTGAAATGATGGTTGTTTCTTCCCGCACCTTCCCACACCATGTTCCAAATACAGGAAACAGGAAGGAGAGGTCTTTAGCTCTCTGACGAATGCTACCCCTTGGGCAGACTGGAAAAGGGACTCATTTAAATTTGGTTTCCCTGCCAGAATTGTCAGGCCTCAGTGGCCTTGGGAAATCACCAAGGAGGAAAGTTGCCATTTATTCTAAAACCTCGGCAATCTGCAAGACCTGCCATGGTCTTCAAACTTCTGTCTGGCCCTCTAATAGAGGCAGAAACTCTATAATATTTTTCTCAGGGTTATGATATGTACAGAGAAGAGTAGATCTCTCATCTGAGGTGAGCCATCTGGGGATAAAATCCAGAGCCCGGTATCCCTACCACCGACAAGCTGGAGAAGAGATGACCTGGAAGTTGGCCATACTTGTGAGCTACATGACATTCTGAGGGGGAGGGGTAATTCTTTCCTGTGTGAGCCTGAAGAATCCACTTGACACCTCTAAGCATCAGAATACATTTCTCTCGGAGAAAGCTAGAAATCTTTATCTTGCAGCATTACTACGATACACGTGTAGCTTGAATACGCAGCGTCTTCCATAAGGCTCGTGTATTGAAGGTTCTGTCCCCTATCCAAGCCGTGCTCCAAGGCAGGGCTTTGAGGAAGCCTTCAGGAGAGACTAAGCCATTCATGAATTCAAAACTTCACGGGAACTCATGGAAATGTTGGGAGATGCGACCTCGCTGGAGGAATTAGGTTTTCCGGGAACGCCTTTGAAGGACAGATCTTATCTCCTGTCCCTTCCTCTGTGGTTTCTCTGCTTCCAGGTTGTCCTGAAGTAACTCCACCCTTCTTCTTGCTATGCTCTACCACAGGCCCACAGCAATGGAGCAAGACAACTCTATTTAAAACTTCTTAAACCATGAGCAGAAGCACATAGTTCATCCCTGCCAGTTATTCTCACAGAGATTCTTCACAGTCATGAAAATACAATAGACACAGAGAGAAACAAGAAGGTGAGCCTACTTTTGTGTGTTTTAAACTTAACTTCTCTTTACATATTGTTTTATAACTATTCAGAAATATCTGATCCCCACCCCTTATTACCCTGTTCTTCACTCCCACAAAACCTTGTTTTATCACAAGCCACTGTTAAGAGAATTATGCAGATGAGGGAGAAACTGTGGTCTTAATACACAGTTAACATAATGTATGTTCTCACCTGACTAATGTCATAGGTAGCCCTTGCATGTCGGATTAAAGTGATGGTATTCATTCATCTAGTTACATGTACATTGAATAGACTTGAGCTCCCAGGGAAACTCCCACCCACATCAATGCTTCTGCAACGTAGAAAACATTCCCCATTCATAAAAGTAACTTATGAGCAAATGTTTGGAACACTGCCCATCACTAAGTAGGATCCTACCTGTGTTAAATCACCTTTGGAAGCAGATGTTCGGTGCCGACCTGGTGGGCTAATGACATATTTGCAGATCTCAGCATGCCTAGGATATCACAAACACAGGTGTGGTCTCCTGCCTCTTCCCTCACTGAGGGGGGAAAGTGAGAAGGGAAGAAAAGGAGCAGCTTCCTGGGCCCTGGCTTCCAGCACTCTGTGTGAGCTCTGCACCAGGCCTCAGGGCTGGCTCCTTTCTTGTAAAACAATGTCTGCAAAAGATACATGCATGGGAGCAATCTCAGGTGAGAGAAATTTCTAGAATAGACACCTACTCCCAGACTCTAAACACAGAAGCAAAGTCTGAATCCTAAAGGAAGCTAGAGGTGGCAGGAGGAAGCGTCCAGAGACTTCAAGGCCAGCAATGCATTACCTGGGGGCTCCAGATCAAGTCATAAGTCTTTGGAGAGGGACCTGCAGAGCTCAGAGGACAGAGTTCTCTCAGCAAGCTCCTTTCCAGGCCACCTGCTCAATAACCATGCAAACCTTCCTCCTTCCCTCTCCAGGAACTAAGACCAAAGTGATACTTACCCAGCTATTTGTTTACCAGCCAAGTCACACCCAAACTCTACACACACACACACACACACACACACACACACACACTAAATTCAATTCAAATGTTGGAGTTCCAATTCTCAGTACCTTAGAATGTGACTGCATTTGGAGAAAGAGCCTTTACAGGGGGTAATTCAGGTAAAATAAGGTCATGATGGTGGCCCCTAATCTAGCTAGACTGGCATTGTTACAGGGGATTAAGCCACAGGTCAAAACAGACTCTAGGAAGACCAAGAATGAGGAGGTAGCCATCTTCAAGCCACAGACAGAGGCCTCAGAAGACAGGTACCTTGACCTTAACCTAGAACAAAAAGACAGTTAATTTCTACTGCAGAAGCCAGACAGTCAGTGAATTGTGATGTCAGGATTAGAAAACCAACCCACTGCAGAATACCCCTGCTAAATCAGGAAGAAAGTGAACTGGGCATGCTGTGTCTGAACCAGTCAACAGACCAGCTAGATATGAGTGGAGATGGTCAAACATGTCTAGCTCAGAAACACCAACTGGACTGCAGTGTTAGGCCTCAGCTTCACCCTCCCACGAAGTCCTGAGGCTCTACTTTCTCTTCATCTCCAGCTAGTCTGCTCTGTCCTCATCTTCTTGGGGTACAGGGTGTACTATCTACCTTTCTCACTGTTCTGTGGACCTACTCTCTGCTCACAGAGAGGGCAGTGTACAAATCAGAGGAGTAGGGGAGAAGACAGAAGGTAAGGTAGTATAAAGTGAATCCGTGTGTGTGTGTGTGTGTGTGTGTGTGTGTGCACATGTGAGAGTGTGTATTCATGTTTATGTGGGTATGCATGTGTGATGGCATAGACATAGGTATGCAGGTCAGAGGATAACCTCAGATATTGGACCTTGTTTGAGATGGGATCTCTCACTACAGTTTATGTGACCTTCTAGTTACTGAATTCTCAACCTCTGACTCCCATCTTTCTGTAGAAATACAGAGATTGCAGATGCATGTCCTACTGTGTCTGGCCTTGGCCTTTTGGGTTCTGAGAAGCTGAATCCAGGTTCACACAATCAAATATTTTATCCACTGCACCATCTCTCCTCCCCCATTCAATGATTCATTCCTACCCAGCATGGCCACACCATGCTTGGTGATTCAGGTTCCTGAGCCATCACTCCAACCTCCAGCTCTGAATCTTAAGGGCCATGAAGTTGAACTGACAAGGGTGAGTATTTGTTTCCAATTCAGCTTCCATTCAGTGGTTGAAGAGCATCAGCCCTTTTCCTTCCCTTCACTGTCTCCTGCTCCCCATTCTACGCACAGCTTTGGTGAACTTCCCACCAGAAGCCATTTCTCACCAGTTGCAATGCTCATTCTCAGACAATCGCCCTGGGTCATAGGTGTGCATATGAATAAGTTCTATTTTTGAATGCACAGTACTGTGCTAGTTGCTTGGCTCATATCATTTGTAAGGCTCAGAATCACCCATGTCATTGTAACCATTTCCACTTAAAGATGAAAGAGCTGCAGCTCAGCTGGAAGTGACCCATCTCCATCAGGCCACCAGGACAAGGCGGAGTCAGGATGGAGCACTTCCTCCATCTGACATACTGGCCTTGCCCTTTCCACTCTGATGAGAAAATACAGCTGTGCGTGTTCACATATGCCGTGACACGCTATGGAAGAACATCACCTTTTCCCCAATTCTTATTACTAATAACTAGAAGGCATGAAAAAAAGAATGGTATAACCCGTTGACAAATATAAAAATCCCTTGACTTCTGAAGCTGAGTCTGAGCTCCAACTTGGAAATTTTTATCTTCATTATGCCTGAGGAGAAGTCAAGACACCTTAGGAGTCTGGGGCCTCTCTCCAGTGTGTGCTTCACTAGCCCTTTCTGCTTCTGCTTCATAGTACCTGCCAACTTGAACTTACACTATCCATGCATGCTTGATGAGTGGTCTTTTTCTGTGGCTACTGCATGAGTCCATAGACGCCCTCCCCCCCATCTTCCCCTAGCCAGGCCTTTCATGTTCTTCAATGTCTTTTAAAGGCCTCTTGTTGTCTCGTCCCAGCATATCTTTTAGGCTTAGCTGTAGCAGGATACTTATTCTGCAACATTTTATTTGCAGTGGAGCTCCGTGATTAGGCAGTAGAAGAGGAGGTGGAGCTGGGAAAAGAAGAGAGGAAGGGGAGGGGAGAAAAAGAGGAAGGGGCGGAGAGAAAAAGAAGAAGGGGAGAGACAACTGGAGAGGAGAGGGGAGAGAGACACCCGGAAGAGAAGGACGTGGCCTGGAAAAACCGCAAGTTATAAGGGCTCTCATAAATGGGGAATAAAATAGGGTAATGGTAAATCTGCCCAATCTAGGTGTGCAGTTTGTATTCATAATTATTGAGTTATGTTTTCTTTGATTGGTCCTATTTGAGTTGGAGATTTACCCCAACAATTAGCCTGTTGGATCTCCCCACAGACCCATTCTAGACATATACAAGGGTCTCTATTTATCCTTGAACAGTCAAACTGAACCCACCATCTCTGTCCACCGTTTTCTTCTCTCACCCCCACCTATCTAATCCTCCCACCTTTAACAGAGTCCTTCGCTTACTACCTCTCCCCAATAACCTCCCTCTTGTGTGTACCTGTGTAATAACACAACCCCACTACATCGCCATCCATCGTACACAGATCTTGGGTGTGACTATGCTGAAAATGTGTTCAAGTTGGATCCACCCCGTCTAGTGTCATATACATGGTAAGTATGAGATAAGTGCTTGCTGAAAGAATATAAAGAGGTTGGAAGCCCCCGTGGTCATCAACAGTCAAGTATTAGGAAGGAATAAGCTTTGAACTCTAAAGTGATGCGATCTGTGTGGACTAGGAATGGATATTTCCCACTAGGCTTGTGATAAACACATGGTCAACCATTGTTCTCACTATTATGAGTTATTCACATTATCAGTCGTTTATTTTGATGTGTCCTTTCACTGTGCTTCCTCAGTCTTTGGCAACATCAATGCCAATTCTCTACTATTTATTCAGCCTCGGTTCCCACCAGTATTTTCTTCTATTCGACCCAACTGTCTCCCCTGCCTTCTGTCTGCCTGAATGTATTCAGGAAGTCCTTCCTTGACAGATAAATCATCCTGGTGTGTCTCACCACATCCTTTGAGGTGCCTCTGATACTCCAACTGCTGCGGGAGACTTCTTGGTTCCTCCGCCTACCCCTTGGCCAGGCCGTGGATAGTCTTTAAAGACCTTTCACATAGTATCTGTGCTAATATTTACATCTCTGCTTAACTAGACTGGCCTCAGCTGCCCTGGGCATTTCTTCCACTCAAGCAGGAGGGAGCTGCAATCTTTCCAAGCTACTCAGTTGCTATGTCACCAAAGCGTGCTAAGAACTGGAAGTTGCTTATTGCACAGTCTGCCTGAGGGTTGGGATGCATCCAGTGAAAGATGTGCTGGGTGTAGTGTACTTGGATGGAATGGAGATGTATAAACTGCAGGGGTCAGCACCCTATGTAGAATCATGGGGAGGGTCTGATAAAATTGGGGGTTGTGAAAATTTTGGCAGCATCAGAAAAAATGTCAGAATGTGCAATAGCTAAAACTGTATTTGGAATTCAGACCCATGATGGATCCAAGGTGTTTCTGGCTAAGTTCACCCATATAGCATCAAGTGACTTCACCGCAGCCGGGATTCTGAACAGATAATGTGTGCAGTCTGCACCATGCATGCCGCCACACCTCACAATGCCAAAGGATGTTACCTGAAACCCCATGGATCAGATGCAAGACTACCGTATGCCGTGCTACCAGTTTGCCTTTTCTGCACTTATAGAAACATAAGGTTTAATTACAGAAAACAAAGACTTTTAATGTTTTCCCTACCATCATTCTTTGCATGCATCAAATTAGCATATCCTTGGATCGGAATGCATTAGACAAACAAGCCTATCTGTCTCGTTAGTATGCAAATCTGTCTTCGTTATTAATAAGTGGTAAAAGTATATGTATGCCAAAGAATAGCTTTAAAATAATCTTTGTTATGATTTACCATCAGTAAATGCTTGACTTGTGTGCCTATATACTGAAGGCTGTTTAAAGTTTTCTGAGGTAAAACAGGTCGTAAAATAGAAAAGTTTGAGATGCACCTGGTACAGACAGGCCATGGGCTTTGGGGCAATCCCTTCATAGTTAGCAGTGCTCAGCCACTGGTTGGCTGTATGGCCGGGACATGATTAATTCTCTCTAGAGACTTGGTTTCCACACATACAAAAAGCAGATGAATGGGATGGAGAGATGTCTGAGTGAATGAGAACACTGGCTGCTTTTCCTGGGAACTGGGGGTGGGGCGTGGGGTCAATTCTCTACACCTGCACGATTATCTCACAACCATCTGAAAGTCCAGCTCAGGGGTCGAGCATCCTCAGCAGGCATGTATGTAGTTCATAGGCACATGCAGCCATAGGACCCAAATTTATTAATTTTTTAAAAAGGAGGGATAAATATTTCATAGGATTGTATGAAGACTAATAATGTGCATACAAAGAAGGGCACATGATAAATACTCAGTGGTATCAACTACAAAAATTATTAAACACTATCATACACCTACTATACACAAGCTGTGCACAGTGCTAACTTCCAGAATTAGAGCAAAGCACATCAAAGGAGAAAGAAGATAAACCTCTATCCTCTTCAAGTTCAAAATCAAAACTCAGAGCAAACTATGAAGAGAGCAGTAGAAGAGATGTTGATGACGCAACGGTGGGAAGGGGGGGGGGGTGTGATTCTAGGAGGGACAGACTCAAGCTCAGAGCCGGGCCTGGAGTTTGAGAAGGACCTTGGTTGTTGGCTTTGATGAGGGCAAGCTTTGAGAACACAGTCATTCCTGCAGAATGTCAGAGGGACTGTCCTACTTCATCCTCTCGACACCGGCCAGACTAGAATTCTCATTCTGTGACACTGACGATCCAAGAGAAGACATGATTTGCTCAGAATTGTCCAGCAAACAAGTTTTGAGTTCAGTTTTCTCCATCTGCAAAGCCAGGACTCTTAATCCCATTATTTTGGGTGCCAGGTAGACATGAGTATGGTTCTAGGAAAAGAACAGTGGGGTTGGTTTTATAAGCGGCACACATAGAAGTGTGCACGCGTGTGTGTGCGCGTGTGCTTGTGCATGTGCGTGTGTGTGTGTGTGTGTGTGTGTGATTTCACATGAGTTTCCACATGTTCAATACAGGGGCATGTAGCTCAGGGGAAATTAGAGAAGGCTTGTGGAAACCTGATGAAGAGAAGTCTAAAGTCTGTTAACTCTTCTGGGGGGGGCAGTTCTCCTCACTTCAGACTAACCTCATCAGGCCCCAAGGGTTATTAATAGTTGCAAAGCTCACACTAATAATGATCACAGGAAAGCTGGGCCGGATGTGCAGTGTGCTTCCTTCTATGGGGAGGACAGAGCTTCTCTGCATCCCACTTGGTTTTGCAGGCTTCGGAGCTAGACCTGGGCTTCCAAATTGACCTGACTTCACAAGAGAACCCAGCAAATGCCACAAAAGCAAAATACCTGGAGGAATATCTCTCCCTCTCTGGAGTTTTGGCAAACTTATTATCCCAATCAATATCTTAGTAATTACAATCCCTTGTGAGCAAAGGGGGTGTGTTTTTCCTTTCTCTGGCCTCTTTACAGGCCTCTCTTATCTGGCAAAAGATTTCTTAATCTACTTTCCCTAAATGCCCTGCAGGTCTGGGCACCACTGCAGCTCCAGAACTCCCTGATTGCCTGCGTTCCCTTACTCGTGCTGCCTGACCCAGCTCACTGGCAGCCCTTAAAGGGATAAGTTTTTAGCTCATGGCACCCCACTGAGTCTCCAAGTGAAAGAGCCAGGAAAGGGGCCTGCGGCTATGAAGAACCCGGAGGAGGAACCGGAGGAACCGAGGAAGTTCCACTTCCCTTCTCATGAGAGCAAGCAGGAAGGTTTGGAGGGTGGAGTGAGCATGCTGCCCAGTCTTCTATTATTTCTCTTGTGTACCTCATGCACCCCACCAGTCTTTGCACCTCTCTCAAGTCCCCAGAACTGACAGAAGGTGAGGGAAGGGGCAAGTGGAGAAGCAAACAAAGGGAAGGAATTACAAGAAGGAAATTTATGCCCCGTCATTGCAGGATTCTCAGATTCTCAACCCACTGCCCCAGCTATTTGTGAGTTGCTTGTTTCTTCCTCCTCCTCTTCCTCCTCTTCCTCCTCTTCCTCCTCTTTCTTCTCCTCCTTCTCTTTCCTCCATCTTCTTTTTCCTCTTCCTCTTCTTTCTAATTTTATTCTTCAAAAGACAATGTCATATATCCCAGGCTGGCTTCAAATTCCTTATGTAGCCAAGGATGACCTTGAACTTCTGATCCTCCTTCCTCTACCTTCACAGTGCTGGGATTACACTGATGATGATGATGATGATGATGATGATGATGATGATGATAATAATAATAATAATAATAATAATAATAATATAATCAGTCTACTAACTGATCCATCCACACACCTGGTAAGTAAGTGTATTTGTGGGGTCAGGGTGGGTCTCCATGGAATCTGCGATATCCTATGGAAGTGTGAAGAAGGGGTTGCCCTTTGCTGACAACCTCCAACTAAGGGATAGGCAGAACAGTGGAGCAAGCATAGGGGCTCAGCCCAGCTGATGTATGATTTAGAGACCTGGTCCTTTCTGATGCTCAGATTTAAGAGTTATCCACACTCCAGAAACCTAATTACTCCAAAGATTTCTGTTTGGTCTTCTCTGCTTTGCTTTTAAGAGGCCCTTCCAAGAACACCACAAGATTGGAGTCATTACTTTGTCGACCGCTTGCAGGGCTGTTTATTGTATTTTTATGAGAAGAACACTGTGTTGCTGAATACATTTCCCAGGACAGCCTCTATAAGGGGCTCCTGGTGTTCCAGCTTCTGCTGGGGAAGAGAAAAATCAATGCTGAGACATGTCCCCATATGTGTCTACACGAGTATGTCAGCACATGACAGTGGCTTACAGGTGGCTTACAGGTCAGACAGAGGGGTAAGCAGGCTCTACACAGGCCACCTGGTACATCCCAAAGAGCATTCTAGACCATCCTGTGGAGGCTCCTGCCTCCAGGCAGGTGAGTTCCAATTTACCGTAGCCAGCATGGGTCTCTGCATCGTCACAACAGGCAATTTTACCATCCTACTGGAAGGCCTTTCTAGTGTGTAACAGCCCTTCTAACATAGAGCACTTTTTCTCAGATTAGTGATATTGAGCTTGAAGGAAACTTGGAAATTCCATAGACAAACCCCTCATACTTCACGAATGATGCGGTCTACGGGTCTCTGCTGGATACAAAGGAACAGCCACTCTGTCTATATAAGACAGACACTTGTGGGCTGGCAGGAACCAAATACCCTGCAAAGTCCTTCAGCTCTACTGAGCTAAAGTGATGGGGACGCTCCTGATCCAGCCCAGTCCCTGTGAGGTCTGCCAGTATTCATAGAAAAATGACAGCCCTACCTCAGGGTGGACAGATCTCAACAGAGCGTGTTTGTAAGACATATGGGTCTGTATTTAATTGGCAACCCAAGGATGTCACCTCAGGTATTTGGCAGGGAATGTGGCCCAGAAGTCTGTGCCACACAGTGTCCATCAAAAACCCAGCGGAGAAAAACAAAACAGATGAAAGACTGCCCAAAGGGCACGTGGTCCATCCATCCCTCTACAAAGATTAACACCCATTCTGGGACTCAGCCAGGTCATCAGAGAGCTGTCCACTGGACCACGTCCCTGTGGTCCCCAGTACAGCCGTTCTTCTGAAATGAAGTTGGAAGGTCTGAAGCTATAGGGAACAGCAGCATCCACCACAAGTTGCTATCTTTAGGAAGTTCTCAGGAAAGAATCTTCCTAGCTGAGGAACAGAGAAAGCTGAACAGTACCTCAACAGCCCCAGGACTCTCCTTTCATGTCCTCTTCCTTCTCTTCTTCCTTATTTCTTCTCTCCCTCTCTTAGTTGCCTCTTTTTTTTCTTCTCTCCTTATATCTACTGTGAACTTTGAAACTAACTGAGTCATGTTTTCAAGCTTGGCTACCAGAATTTTAAATTCTAAATGGTGGGCCTGCTTTAAGTCCTATGTAGCAGGCTCAGCCTTATTTCATATTTTCTATGGAGTTCCTGTGGCTCTTCTGATTTCTTTTCCCACTTGTTTATAATATACGCATGTCACTGCTCAGGATAATACATTTCTGGGTAAGCTACCACAGTGGTGGTTTGGCACGAGTCACATAGAAGTTAAGTGCATTAATGATTTAATTGCCGCTACGTACACCGTGCTGCTCAGAGAGAGTACATTTACAAAAGAGGGTATCTACCAAGCTAAAGCCGGAAGGCCCCCAAGACAACATGCTCCTTGCACTAAGAATTATGAATATGGAGAAACTGAAAGGAGATCTGGAGTTCTGCAGAATTCTGTCCCTTGCACTGGAATCATCTTACCTTCTCATTCTCTCCACATCTGTGACACCTGTCACAGGTAGCTTTACCCCTCCCAAAATCTCTTCGTGAATTTGAAGACACAGAGTGAGAAAATCTGAATCATAACACTGTAGAAGACACACACCTAGATCGACCTGAGAAATCGTTCCATCAGATCCTCTATTTTAATAGTTGAAAAAAAAAAAGTGAAGACCCAGAACAAAGGTAATCTCAATTCTGGACCACTTAAGAAAATCCCTGGGTGGAGAACCCAATGCCTCTAGTTCCTTGCAAGTCTGGGCTGATTGCTGTGTTCCACGAAGGTAAACAGTGGCAATTGCCTGTACTCTAGGCTGACATTTGCATCCATGTCCGTAAGCAAAACAGAGGGAAGGTGTCATAAGTGGTAGCTCACATCAATCACCACAACCCTCACTAGAGAGGCTGAGGTAAGAGGACGGTAGCTCAAGACCATCATGGGCTACATAGTGAGTTCCAGGCCATTCCTAGCTAGAGTAAAACTTTATCTCACAATTAATGAATTAATTGACACAAACAGACGAGGGGGGAGGTGGGACTTCCTTTTGTGTTAGTTATTCTTTTCAGGAAGTTGTTCATGGTTAGGCAAGAGTGGGTGCAATCCTTAAATTTATTGAGTCTTCACCTGGAAAATAGAGATGCTAAGAACGTGTCATGGGTATTAAATGAGAAAATGTGTGTGAAGACAAGGCAAGCATTAAATGCTCACCACGCCATTGGTGATAATGGGTGCTATGGCTCCCATTCATAGATGAGAAACAGTAACCCAAAGAAACATAAAAATATGGCCAGGAAAGTGCAGTACGGTCTAATCTGTGGGCTGTGAAATCTGAACCCTCAGCACCTAAAATCACTGGAGAGCTAAATTTCTTGGATCCCAGGTTCCCAGTCTTTAGCCTCCTGTTCCTGCCCTGGACCTGCTTCTGACCACCAACTACCTACCACTTCACTTCATAGATAGCATAGGCACCAGTACTTCAACCAATGCCAAATGAGACCTGAATACGTGACTTAATAACCAGGAAAAGCTGAGCCATCTCTTCTGGGCTCTTCTCCCTGCGTGTCTCACACAAGATCCTTATCACAGGCAAAAAGATGAATCCGGTTTCTTGGCCAAGCTTAACTCCTGCAAGTCCATGGAGCTACATGATTCCAATCCCCAATAGAAAACTTCCACACAATTGTTCAGGCTAGTTCCTCTGTGCCCCGGCATAGGCACCTAGATTTTGCTCTGATGCAGTGTTAAGCTCATTCCTCACTATCTTGGGGCTTTTCCTTACACACCAGCATAAATCCCCTTTCTTTATATCCTTCCCCCCAGTTCCCTAGCCCTGGACACTGGTACTTAGGGGACACCATGTCAGGTTGGTGGAGAAAACAGTGAGGCCACTGACGTCTTCCAGGTTCTGTAAGAACAGTGTTGGTCTTTAGAGTCAGGAAAGGGAAAAGTGAAAACAGGCTATGACCAGGACCCCTTGGGTTTGCTTCTACTAACATCCACTTTTGCCCATTCTACCCCTGTCATCTCTCAGAAGATGAGATCACCAGCCCTCTTCTAATGGATACACCCATGGCCAGGAAAGCTCCATCCTGCCCCCAAGCCAGTACCAATACATTCTCGAAACTTCAGCCATACGTCTTTACCAACAAGGCTAACCCCACATTATCTTTCACTGGACATGTCCCAGTCAAGGCCCGGACATGATTCTCATGAAGTAACTTCCAGCTCTCAACATGCTTTGCTTTGGCACTCAGACTGGGAATGGAATGGCCTGAAAGACTGAGACTCCATCCTGTTTGAGTTGAAGAAATGCCCAAGGCAACAGAGGCCAGACTAGCTAACTAGGGACGTAAATATTAGCACAGACATTATGTGAAAGGTCTTCGATGGACATAAACGGCTGGCATGGAGTGAGGTAGGAGACACAGAAGCTCAGCATACCAATGCCATCAGGAGCCTCTACCTTGCCCCATACCACATACACGAACCTAAACATGTCCCAAGATGCTAATACTGTAGGAGAAATATAAACAAACTTGTGATCCCAGATTAGGCATCACAACAAAACCATAACCTCTAAAAGCAAAAAAATAAATAAATAAATAACAAAATACATTTTATCAACACCTATAAAAGCCTCTTAACAAACCCTGATTAGAAGAATTTGCAGACAACTTCGAGAGTGGGAGGAAGTAATTCCTAAACTGGCATCTAACAAAGAACTCAAATTCACAACACAAGAATACTCCCTAAAGCTTAGAACTCACCATGCAATCAGGCTTCTAAAAACTGTAAACACTTTACCAAAGCAGCCACACACATAGCAAACACGGAAGCTACTCAGCCCTGCCAGCAGTTGAACAAATGTGAATTCAGATTACAATGAGAGATGGTGCCTAAGTGTTAATGCAGCTAAAACTAAAAAATAGGGGCCAGAGAAATGGCTCAGTGATTACGTGCACTTGCTCTGCTTGAGGAAGACCTGCAGTTCAGTTCCCAGCACTCACATTGATGGCTCATACCTGCCTGTCACTCCGGCTCTGAGGGATCTGATGCCCTCTTCTGACTTCTGCGGGCTTTCGCAGTCATGAGCATATACTCACACACAGACACACATAACTAAAAATAAATCTTTAAAATAAATGAATAAATAAATACCAAGTAATAGTCAACTACAACAAGCACTGGGTCACCTATGGAGCAACTGGAAACATTTTTGCATGTCAGAAAGAGTGCAAAATGATGTGCCATTTGGGGATGTAGCTTGGAAGATCCTTGCAATGTTAAATTCATATGTGTTATATGACCTAACAGTGTGTGCCTAAGTGCCACATGAAATGAACTTCTGTTCATGTAAAACCTGCATGTCTATAGAAACATGCTCAGAACATGGAATAATTCTGAACATGAGAGGCAGCAACTCCAGTGTGCTGTCCAAACTCACAAACTCAGGGGTACTAGCCTGATTCCCATCACAGTTCTGCTTCTCGCTAACCACTGACCAGTCAGCAGGTCTTCATTCTCTATTTCTCCGACCATAAAATATGGATAGTTCATATATTCATAATCACCTGAAAACAACTAGGTTAGGTAAAATATGTACAGTATAAAGTACGATCCAACCCAGAAATAAAAGAAATCCTGACATACTCAACAGCATGAATAAATCTCAAACTGATCACATTAAAAGAGCCAGACTTGATAGACTACATGTATACTACGTTTATAAGACATTCTGTGAAAGGCAAACTATAGACTCAGCAAACAGATGCATGGTTACCAGGGTCTGCAGAGGGGAAAGTTGTTTTAAAAAAAAAAAGTATCAAGGTAGCAGATTGATGTAAAGACCCTAAATCTTCATTATCAACATGGTCACCTGACTCAGAGCAGCGGGACTCTTAAAACTGTGGAACTAGAGTCAATTTTACTGATTATAAACGTTATCTCCATTGTCAAAACTGAAAATGTTCTTAGGTCTTAGAAGAATAACCTGCCGGGCGGTGGTGGCGCACGCCTTTAATCCCAGCACTTGGGAGGCAGAGGCAGGTGGATCTCTGAGTTCGAGGCCAGCCTGGTCTAGAGAGTGAGTTCCAGGACAGCCAAGGCTATACAGAGAAACCCTGTCTAAAAAAAAAAAAAAAAAAAAAAAAAAAAAAAAAAAAAAAAAAAAAAAAAAAAAAAAAAAAAAAAAAAAAGAACCTATATTCTATATAATATAATTTATATTTTGTGTGATAGGATATGTTCTAAAAGTACTATCCATATTTTATGGACGGAGGAGTAGAGAACAAACAAGACCTGGGGATTAGTCAACGGTCAGTGAGAAAAAAGCTCTAACAGGACTCAGCCAAGTACCCCACAGTTTGTGATTTTTGATACCACACTAAACTCACTGCCTCCCATGTTCAGGATGGTTCTATATTCTGAACATATTTTAGAGCATCCATTGGATCTAAACCAAACCGAAGGTCTAGTCCAAATCACAAGCACCAATTTTGTGTTTCAGATGCATCAGTGATACTGAAACATAATGTGTCTTTATAGTCATTCAATCAAGAGGGGAGAGCAAAAGTCGCTTCTCTCCTGCTCCCACAGAGTGTGTGTGTGTGTGCGTGTGCGTGTGCGTGTGCGTGTGCGTGTGCGTGTGCGTGTGCGTGTGCGTGTGTTGCTAAGGATGAAACCCAACCTGACACATGCGAAGCAAGAACTTTACCACTAAACTACATCCCTATGCCCCAAGGTAATCTTGCTGACACTTGTTAGTTCATGTCCACTGTCTTTGCCCTGCAGGTATGTAGTTACATAGGCACATGACTTGCCTTTACAATGACCAGTTTAGTGGCTAAGGTTCTGGTCATCAAAAGTACTTCATGTGGAACCCAAAGTCATAGGTTACCCCTACTTTATCATAGACTGCATGACCCAAAGGAAGTGAAGTCACCATTATGTGCCATTTTTTTAAATTTCAGAATATAAATAATGATGCCTTTTTTTTTTTAACAAAGACAGACCCCCAAACATATAATAATGCTAGTCTAAAGGTGAGTTGCTGTAGGTGGCAGCCTAGATTGTGACCACTAAGCCTGCTTCCCATTTAGTCAACCCCATTTCACTGAAGGTAAGTCAAACTCAGATCTATCTGAATACAGAAAAGCCCCCTCTCCCCAAGAAAAAATTAACAATGACACAATCCTAGCAAGTGATTTGGATCCTATGCCACTCAAAGCATGACTATAGGAATTGAAAGGACAATGCTTAGCCTGGAGAAGCAAAGGCTCTTCAGGGATGTGAGCATTGGTTTCAAATATTTGAAGAGCTGTCATGGGGAAAGGAAGGTAGATTTGTTCTCAGTTGCTTCAGGGCAGAGTTGGAATTAAGCTGGATGCAGATTTTGTTATTATGGAATAAATTTGTCCCACAACTTCTATTAGCCAGAAAAGCAAGAGTTGCCCATGAGGCAGTTGGTTTCCACCTCTTCCCAGTAATCAAACTCGAACTCCACAGTCATTTGTCAAGAAGACGTAAGACAAACCTCAGCAAGCAGGTTTCGGGGGTCCTATATTTCTCAGTAGATAGGCACACATGTTCAGAATGTATGTAAGTGTGGAAGAAGGTTGAAAGAAGCCAGTGTATCTCACACATCCTTCATCCTCCTCATAGCTGAAAGGTTAAGAGGCGATCACAGGGGTGAGCAGAGTCAGATGAACCTGAGAAACCAAAGCAATATTTACTAGATAGTCTTATCCACTGGTTCTGAATTTAGGAAGAGGAGAAAAGGAGAGAATGTCCTGCCCTCCAAAAATGCAGACCTATTTGGATCCTCTCTGAGGTCCCTTGGCAGCTGACACACATGCCCATCTGCCACGCTGGCACAGTGCCCCAGAAAGGGGAGCTCTCTTCCTGCTGGTGGGCATAGGTGCCAGGTGGTTGCATATGTCTGCAGCGGGGGCTTCTGTCCTGAGCATCAGAGGGCACTCATAGTTCCCATGCCCATCCCTTGCCATGTTCATCAACCCCACTCCCACCAGAGAGCGTGGAGGTGCCCTGGAGCTGGAGAGAATGGAGTCAGAGAAAGCAGGCACTAGAGAACTGGCATCGCCAGATGAACAGGCCCTGCCACATTGAGCCTGTGATAGAGCCAAGACCACCCAAGGCACGGCCAAATGGACTCTTGGAAGGAAAGTCTGGGGCACAAAAAAATATCAACTCAAAGGGCATTGCAAGGGGTCTGGGCCCTCGACAGTGCAATGGAAACGCTCACCATGTCTTTTCCCTGTCAGTCTCTAACAATGAGGAGGAGTGGTTCAGAGGGAAAGACCCTCGCCTCTGTCTGTGTCCGGCCTTGGTGAAGCACTGCTCTTGTCTATGAATCTGTGGCCCTCTCTGCTGAATGGCGTGGAAGGGTCTCCTCTCCAGCCTGTGAACGAGCATGTCTGTGTGTCCGTGTGCATGCCCAGGTCCGAGGCAGGGCTGCAGCAACTGCACATTGCTGATACTGCAAAAGCGCATCGAGGCCGCCCAGCTAATTCAATCATTCATGCTTCCCTCGTTCCCACTCTTGGATCTGATAGATAAAAACACCCAGGCAAATGACCAGTTTCATGGACTGTTTCCTCTTTTGTCAATACAAGGAATTGTGAGCTGTCATCTTGTCCCTCCTCTCCAGAGACAGAACTCAAATATTTATGACCGGCTTTTACAACGGTAATTGTATTTCTAATTGTTTTTCTCTTTCAGCCCTGTTGCTTTGCTCACCCCAGCTAAGATGGGCAGTTCTGGGGTTTATAAAGAGTAGTTTGTCACTAATGAAATCCAGGAGAGGCTTTGCACCAGCCAGCCACGTTTTCTGCTTATCAGTCCTCTGTTCTGAAGCAGGAGCTCTGGCTGGAGGCCAGAGTCCCACGTGTTCAACAACTCTAGTAAAAAGGACCGTATTGGCTAGAACATCTCCTCCCCAGAGATCTGGAAGTCTGGGCAGTAACCAAGGACGTCTCCTCTCCTCAGACTGGGTCTCCTTCAACAGCAGTGCACAGCAAGTTTCTGCCTCAATTTCTCTACCCCAGAATCTCCTTCCTTCCAAGCTTGCTTCTCCTGATTCTTCTCAGCAAAAGGCCACCAATTTGTTTTGTTAGGATCTGAGAACTGGTTTTGGGTTTTCAGGATCAAAGACTGCACAGGAAGCAGAATGGTGCACTGGAAACAGGAAGCCTGGCTTTCATCAGTGAATTATGCATTCATTTATCTCAACGTTTCTAGAACCTTTTATACGCACAGCACTGATCTACATCCAGGGAAGGGAGGGACCCTCAAATCTCCCCGCCTTTAAGCTGGTTCTTTTAGAGGGGGTTGAGGTGGGCCTCCAGAATACCATGGACCCCAACAGCCCACACTAGCAAACCTTTGGCTACTGGGGAAGTAGGTAACCCAAACACTCTTAAGATATACTGTTATAACATTTCCAATAGCATCAAGGGAGAGCTCTGCTTTCAGGAACAAAAGCTCTTGGCCCATGGAGCCCAGGTTTGCCACCTCCTGCAGATCTTGGTCTATTCCCTTGCAGTTCATAGCCTGAAACTCTCAGGTCCATTTTTTTCAACAGTAAGACAGAAATAAAGGTAGCCTGCCTCGTGTTGATTCTGAGTATCTGGTGAGATGCTCTAAGTTGATAACTGTCTGTTAACCCATTGTGAAGGCTATCTTAAGAAGTCAATGTTAATGATGACCTGAAAATTCTAGCACTCTTTCAGTCTCACTCATTCAGGGTATAAAATGGGATTTTGGGAAATGGTGCTGAGGAAGATGTGATCTCTATTGAATGCCCCCCCCCCCTTTCAAAGCAAAGAAAGCAATCTCCATCAGGTAAATCTTAGGAGAACTTCTCCCTTAAGCCTTAGAGCAAGCTAACTACGGCTACACCCGGAAGGGCTGGGCCTCAGCAATGACTACTCACCCTCCCTCAGCGTTTAACTCCACACTTTAGGAAACAGCTTTTGGATACTGATGAAGTGGGGAACCCCAACCTCAGGTAGCTTGAAGGGCAACATGGGCCCTGTTAAGGAGATCCACAGATGATCTCTTATAGATGCGCCATCAGTTAAAGGGATGGCCATGGCCACTCTTGAATTATTGTCCCCCAACCAGAGGGAAATCCTGAGACAAGGGAGGACAGTTCAGGTGCAGCAGAGAAGCAGCTAAAAGAAAGTGCTTCCCCTAAGCAGCCCCACTCGAGCTCTTGGGTTTTTTGACTGGCAGTGTGGGAAGAAAGAGTCTACAGAATGGTTTGTTAGGAAGACAGATGAGTCCATCGGTGGAGTTTTGAACGAGAAAGGACCACAGGCTCATAGATTGGAATACTTAGTCACCAGGGAGTAGCACTATTTGAAAAGGAGGTGTGACCTTGTTGGAGGAAGTATGTCTGGGGGTGGGCTTTGACATTTCAAACCCCATGCCAAGCCCAGAGCCTTTCTTCTTAGGCAGTGGATCTAAATGTAGACTCTCAGCTATTTCTCTAGTACCATGTTTGCCTGTGTGTCACCATGCTTTCTGACATGGTGGGGAAAAAAAAATGGATCAAAACTCTAAATTGTAAGCCAGCCCCAATTCAATTTTTTCTTTTATATGAGTTGTTGTGGTCACAGTGTCTCTTCATAGCAATAGAACAGTGACTAGAATACCGTCATTACATCCCTTGAGGCTGGCTTTACAGTTTCAGAGGTTCAATCCATTATCATCATGGTGGGAAGCATGGCAGCATCCAGGCAGGCATGATGCTGGAGAAGAAACTTAAGAGTTCTACATCTTGATCTAAAGGCAGCAGCAGAAGACTCTCTTCCATACTGAGTGGAGCCTAAACATAGGAGGAGACCTCCAAAGCCCACCCCACAGTGACACACTTCCTCCAACAAGGCTAGGCTTCCTCCAATAAAGTCACACTTCCTAATTGTGTTCCTTCCCATGGGCCAATCATATTCAAACCACCACAATACCACAAATCCCTCCCTTGACAGTAACGAAGCTATGACCAAGTAAGGGCATCAACTCTCAAGGTACAGAATAACACATATGACCTCAGATGAGTCTCTTAACATCTCTGAAGCTCAGAATCTAACTGTCTAACTGGTAAATTGTAGTAATAATAGTATCTGCCTCATGGCATTAGATAAATGGTATTAACTGTCTAAAATGCTTCAAAAAGTGACCTAAAGAAAAGCATATAGGATGTAAGATGAGAGAACAGAGATTAAGATATTGTTCTAACTGTTCTATAGTCTTGCTTCATTCATTTCAATGCTTTGAGCTTCATCTCCCTAATCTGAGCAATAGACATGGTGATATAGATGGTGGTTATCAAGTGACATCATGAACGCCCTTGGTGGACCATGAGTGTCTCTTCCATGTTGGTGATGCCACTTTCAAGAAGGGATCAAGAGAGGCCCTCTGACTTGCTCACAGTCCACAAGTATAGTGGACCCTAAGCCAGCCTTGGCATCTAGGGATAGAGGAAGTGTCTTTGAAGTAGTCCTTTGTCCACAGTGGTCCTCCAAGGAGGAGCCTAACTCCCGCTCTTCAGCCGGCTAGCAGCCACCCTCACCCTATGTGGTAGGGGGAATTTTGCATTGATTTGTATTCTGTTGACTATAATTGCCTCCCCTTGAGAGTTAACTAGAGTCCTTCTAACATTGATCAGCTCTATCTAGTTTCCTAATGGAGTAAACACAGAGACCCTTGGATATTGACTAGGATTTAACAAATGTACCCTTTCCAACAGCAGAGCCGACTATAGGATGGGGTGTTTACCCTCATGGACCACTTCTCCTGAACTCCCAACTGAAAGGCCTCATGTCTTCCTCAGGGATGCTGCTGCTGCTGCTGCTGAAGCTTGGGGTCTCACACATGAACCAGGGCTGTGTTTAGAGTTTCTCGTTTTCTAAATTTTGAAGCAGAAGTGGTGAATCAGAGCCCCACTGAAGCAAGGAGCGAATAATATGTAAAGTCATTAGGGGGTTGAGCTCCTGCTGGCTCCAGGCCCAGACCACCAAGACAATCAGAACTGGTCTAGACTCCCATGGGCCCTTCCACTCTCCATCCCCCTGCCAGGGACTCTTCTGCATATCAGGCAGTTCACCTGACAGACAGATGCCCCCAACTGACATGGAACCTTTTTTTTCTACCTTCTACTTAGAGTCCAGTCCCCTCTTCTTACAAGTCAGCCTGGACGTTCACGCTCTGCCATCCTCCCTGTCTCCCTTCTCTAGCTTTGGACTGTGCTGAGCCCCATCCAACTTGTCAGCACAGGCCTGGCCTGCCTTTCAGTTGCTTGTTCCCAGAGATAGCCTCCTGTCTTGGTCTCCTAAGAAGACCAGAGCAGAATGGAGGAGGACTGAAGGTCTGGTAAGGTGAACTGGGGTGTCTCTGCCTTGGGCCTTGATTGGGTTTAATCTGCTCTGAAGGGAATTTTCAGATTAGACTGTGGGCCTGGTGAACACTGACCTCCCCAGCAGTCTGAATGAATCTTTTTTCATTATGCGTGTGTGTGTGTGTGTGTGTGTGTGTGTGTGTGTGTGTGTGTGTACATGTGAACATGTGTGTGAGTGGGTATGTGCATGAGTCTGTATGTGTGTATGTGTGTATGCATAAGCATGTGTGTGAGCATGTATGTAAATGTGTAAGTGTATGTCAGAGTATTTATATCTGTGTGTGAACATGTGGGTATATGTGTATGTGTGTGTATGTGTGTATATGTATATGTGTATGTGCATATGTGTATGTGTCTATACATGTGTATGTATGTGTAAGCGTATGCGTGTGTATATGTGTGTGTGCATGTGTATATGTATATATGTATATATATGTGCATGCATAAGTATGTGTGTGCATGTTTGTGTATGTGAGTGTATGTCAGAGTATGTATGTGTGTGTGAGCATGTGTGTATATGTGTATATGTGTGTATGTGTGTGTATATATGCATGTGTGTGTATATAAATGTATGTGTGAGTGTGTATATATGTGTATGTATGTGTGTATGTGTCAGTGTGTATGTGTATGTGTGAGTGTGCATGTGTGTATTTCTATCCCTGAATAGAAATAAAATAAACCCAAAGAAAGAACAAAAAACAAAACAGTAGCAGAATATTGGAAAAAAATTCTGCCTTGACTCATTAACAAAATATAGTTGGCCCAGGAGAACTGCCCTCTTTTAAGGAGCAAAATCCTGTACCATACTTTGCTAGCTAAGTCCTTCCTTGCCAGGGCCATCCTGTCCCACTTTGCTCTAAGATAAAAGACCCGAGTCAAGTTGTTCATCATTCTTGAGGGGACCCGGGTATCTGGCCTCCTTCTACAAAGAGGCCCAGCCTGGAGGATAAGGAAGAAGAAGGGATACCCGCTGCTAGACTTCTCTGTCTGTGTCTGCCTCATGGGGGTTCCTAGCCCACTTGGGTTCCTTGTCTTCAGGCTCCCAAGCAATCCTCCTCCTCCCTGGCTTCCTGAGGAGAAGCACAATAGCTTTATTGAACGGACTCTATATTTCACCAAGGCTAACGGGGGAAGCAGGCAATTATCTTGAAGGAGGTTCCCTCTGGACTGCTTGCCTTCCACCCATCACAAGGGGGGTCTTTCATAACTGCTGGGTTTCTGGGCCATGGGTTTGGGGTTCTCAGTGTGCCTTTGTCTACCTCATCTCCCTATCCCTCACTCTACTCTCAGCCCCCTGTGTCAAGGGTTGGGCAACTGCCCCAAGAACAAACACTTGGCCTCTGAAGGAGAACATTTCGTGGCCGCTTCTTTGTTTCACCCAAGTGTTGGCTTCAGCCCAAAATGAAGTCGAGAGCAGAATGGAGAAGAATAAATAACTGCATCTTGCAGGCTTTTTTAGAGTTATGGCACACCAGGAGAGGTGGAGGGAGAGGGGGAAAGAGGAGCCGGGAGGAGGGAAGGACCTTATTTAGGGGAAATGCTGCATTTTCTAATAACATGTCACTAGGAAACAGCTGACCCTTAAAACTTCAGACATCACTCAAAGTCACTCTCCGGGAAGGGTGGGTGGCACGTGAAGGCTAGGCACTCTAAAAGGAAACAAGCAAACAATTGTTCTGTAATCAATCAAGATATTAATATTCAAAAAAAAAGTAGAAAGGAGATAGGCTGTATGCAGGTTGAATTTAGAGCCCTGAGCCAGGATCTTTTCTCAGGGGTTAAAGGTTCATGACCCTGAGCTGGCACAGACCATCACTATATAAAAAGCATATTCCCCCTTCATGCCAAGCAGTCAGGCTACTGGTCCACTCCCACCTATCCCTCCTGTCCTCGAGGGCAGGACAACTGCATGGGTAGGAACACCTGGGGACTCTTGACTGACAGCTCCAATCTCCAAAGGGACTTGTTGGAAGGGAACCAGACTTTTGGGTGCCCCAGGGCTGTCAGGTCATTCCCCAGCTCTCAGCTCATTTAAACCCAAACCGAAGCATATGTATTCCCATGCAGGCCTGCTACACTCGAGTGCTCCTGCCAACCCTCTATGCAACCCTATACACAGCAGATTATTGCCAACTCTCTATGTAACCCTATAGACAGCAGATCAATGTGCCAACCCACTGTACAACCCTATAGACAGCAGATCAATGTGCCAACTCACTATGCAACCCTATATACAGCAGATCAATGTATGCAATTTAGGAACACAACAAAGAAGACTTCTGTGGAGGGAAAAAGGCTGGGGCCTGGCTCCTGCTCATCACCCACCTCTTCAGCCCCTCTCCTGAAGCTCTTCCTTCTCTCCCACTGGTCCAATAGCATGGACCACTGAGCCTTCTGAAGGAAAGGGGTCTTTCAGCTGTGGGCACAGAAAGACAGCCCTCTCAAGTTAATCCCAGCAAAGAGGGTGACCGTTAGCCGGTTTCTCATGGACCTCACGTTCAGAAGATAGAGATGACCGTATGTTCACAGAAAACACCAGCTGTGTCCTGCCCTGAAGGGCACACCTGTAGCACCAGTGTCCCGCACCCCTCCCTTTACCCCAGGGAGCCAACAGTTCCTTGGCAGACATACTGACAAACTTGGGGAGAGGCGACTCGGTGTTGAACAAATACAAATGCTATTTACCTTCTAGCCACTTTCCAGACTATTCTTGGAGGACTAACAGAAAGTTGATCTCGGTTCTGATGTGAAAAGGGACTGCAGAACCCTCTCTCTTAAAAAGAGTAGCTCTCAACAGCCTTTGGGAGTCCCCTTACCCGCATAACACACACACACACACACACACACACACACACACACACACACACATATTTCCACTGCCCCCTGTCAAGGACAAAATGGACTCTACTAGCTGATATGAAAATCACCAACCTACAATCGATTTGCCTAAGATCCCTAGCAAACTCCCTCAATCCTAGAGTAAGGCATCATGGCTACCTGCACACTACCTGCCTGAACATTGCCTGCCCCTTTTCCCACCAAAGATGCTCTCCATGTTTGTTTTCCTTTGATTCTCCTGGAAGAGTGACACCCAGCAGGGAGCGTGGTAAATTCTGCTTTGCTTTCCAGCTCCCTGATCAGAAGGGCGTGTGTGGCTAGTCTATTTTAAATGGAGAAACGGCACACTGCATTTGCTGAGTACAAGGCCCCAGGTCACATGTGCTATGTACACTATCAGTCCCGCTACCGTGGTCACCCTTGCTACTCCCTGTGTCTCTAAAATTCCCTGAATTATATATAAGTCAAAAGACGAAGAACTACCTCGAAGAGCGCTTTCCACAAGATCACAGAGCGTGAATGACAGAACAAGGACTCAAAGCAAGATTTCTGAGCTCTAACATTAGAGCTCCTGCCTCAAAAGCAACAGGATGTGGAGGAAAGATGAGCATGGGGTCGGAGTGATGCCCATGTCAGCACAAGCAGCCGAGGCCTCAGACAAGGATCTGTGTGGTAGGGTGGCTGGGACGGTGGCAGGTAGCTAGCTGTGACAGACCTGAAAAGGGAATAAACAAACAGATATCACCTTTATTTCTCACCACCCCCACCTCTGTGTGTGTGTGTGTGTGTGTGTGTGTGTGTGTGTCTGTGTGTCTGTGTGTGTGTGTGTGTCTGTGTGTGTGTGTGTGTGTGTGTCTGTCTTTCTGTGTGTTTCTGTCTATCAGTCTGTGTGTATCTGTGTGTCTGGTCTGTCTCTATCAGTCTGTGTGTGTGTCTGTGTGTGTGTGTGTGTGTGTGTGTGTGTGTGTCTGTGTGTGTGTATGTCTGTCTCTATCAGTCTGTGTGTGTGTCTATGTCTGTCTCTGTATCTCTTTCTCTGTGTATGTCTCTGTCTCTATCTCTCTCTCTCTTTCTCTGTCTGATGGCTATCTATCTCTTTGTGTGTCTATCTATCTGTGTGTATGTGTGTGTTTATCTGTCTCTCTCTTTCTCTCTTTTTCCCTCTGTGTCTCTGTCTCTGTGTGTGTCTGTCTCTCTTTATCTCTCTGTGTCTCTGTTTCTCTATGTGTATCTCTATCTGTCTCTCTCTGTCTCTGTCTATTTCTGTGTGTGTGTGTGTGTGTGTGTCTGTCTGTCTGTCTGTCTCTCTCTTTCTCTGTGTGTGTCTCTGTTTCTCTCTGTTTCTGTGTGTTTGTCTATCTGTCTCTGGGTGTGTGTCTGTGTATCTCTGTTTCTCTTTCTTTCTGTGTGTGTGTTTGTGTGTGTGTGTGTGTGTGTGCGCGCGCATGCACATGTTCTATTCACATGTATGTTTGCTGATGTATGCTCCTGCATGCTCACATGCACAGGTGAGAAGAATATACCCAGTGTGCTATTCTATCTCTCCCCATCTTCATCCTGTGAAGCAGGTTCTCTCCCTAAACCTGGAGATAGGCTGGTGGCCTGCAAGCCCCAGTGAGCCTGTCTCCATGCCCCACAGCTCTGGGGTTGAGGGCATATGTGTTGTGGCCAGTCCTTACATGGATGCTGGAGATTTGAACTCATGTCCTCATGCTTGCAGAGCAAGCACTCCTACCCACTGAGCCATCTCCTCAGCCTCTCTGCTTACTTTCTGTGTCTAAACAAGAAGGAAAAAGATCAAGGTAGATGTGAGAAGGCTGATAGAAATGCACCACTCAGCAAATATCACCACCTGTGCTCCCATCCATGGGCCCAGAAACTAGACCACGAAACAACATTCAACCGGCACCTCCAGAGGTCAACTCCTGTCCCTCTCCTGACATGAAGTTCCTTCATGGATGACCTCTGTCCTAATGGTAGAATGGTGGTTTCTGCTTCTGACTTTTCTGTTAGTCATGCAGTTTGCTCCTGTTGTAGCTGGGTTCTCTGTATAGCTTAGGATTAGGGAGACCCATCCATGTAACTGAAGTGGCCCTAGTTCACTCATTCTCTCTGGTGTCCCCTTTGTGACTGATCCAACTTACTTACCCACCTTGCTAGTCATGAGCACTAGTGGTGGCTTCCATGATTTATCCTGTACAAAGAAATGCTGTTCTGAACATTTGTGCATGTGTGTATGTGTGTATCTGTCCTGTGTATCACATACACATATATATCCTGATACCATTTATATTTGTACCTTGCATTTGAGAACTCTGATTTTCCTGTGTTCTCAATACCTGTCTCTTTCATTGTAACCGTTTTGCTGAAAATGTAATATCTCTTTGTGGTTTAATTCACAGACCTATGATGATCA
The DNA here is from genome assembly GCF_011762505.2 of Arvicanthis niloticus. Classification (NCBI taxonomy): domain Eukaryota; kingdom Metazoa; phylum Chordata; class Mammalia; order Rodentia; family Muridae; genus Arvicanthis; species Arvicanthis niloticus. Next base: position 15,653,147 of record NC_133434.1, read on the forward strand.
AAAGGTTTGAGTATTTTTTTCATGTGGTTTTGGTTACTTGGAAGTCTTCCTTTAAAGGGGCCTATTCAAGTCTTTCGGCATATTTTTCTACCAACTAAGACTATTTACGTGTTCCGAGTATGACTCTCTTGATAGATCCTTTGTGGGTAGACTTATCTGTTCTCTAAGCTTAATGTTTTGCTCTTTTAGGCTTTTTACTCGTTTAAGTTCTTAATTTTAATGCAATGAACTTCATTCACTTTTCCATTGTGGCCTTTGCTAGCCTGTACAGGAAATATTTATTTATGTTCAATCATGAAAATATCTTCCTGCTTTTTTTCCATATTTCATCTCTTACTTAAGGATTTTAATTTATTTTCGTGTGAGGTATGGATTAAACTCCTCTGCCTCCAATCCTATTAGCCACTTATGGAGTCTCATGTCTGTAATCCCAGCATTTGGGAAGCTGAAGTAGAAAATTTGCCACAAATATGAGCCCCTCTCCCTCAGGGTAACAGAGTGAATTCCAGGTTAAACTGGGCTTCATAGCAAGATCTTGTCTCAAAAAAAAAAAAAAAAAAAAGAATAAATTAAATAAAATAATGTCCTGTTGGACTAGCATCAACTATTGAAAAATTCATCCCAGCATTTTCTGTTACCTTTATCATAGTGAGATGAGCAAATGAATGTTTGGGTCTGGTTTTAGACTATACTCTGCTCACTTGATCTATTTTTTTGTCTTATCCCTTCATGATGGTCAGACTTTTAGTCAACTTTTTTTTCTTTTGGCTAACAGAATTCCCTGATATAAACTACAGAGGCAAAGCTGACTTAGCTAATAGAGTTGCACATTCCACATCCAAACATTAGTTGTGTTTTGAATCTGAAGCCAACTCCACAGGCTCGTGTGTTTGAACACTTTGTCTCCTGATAGTTTTGTGATGGATGCTGTTTTGTGAAGTTGTGGGGACCTTTAAGAAGTGGAGCCTATCTGGAGGAAGTAGAAGTCTGAGGGGCAGGCAGTCCTTGGGGTTATAGCCTCTCTTCACTTACTCTCCTCTCTCTGCTTCCTCTTGAAGATGATATGAACAAGCAGCCTCGTTCGCCTGCCTTCCCACTCCTGAACTCTTCTTTCCTTACATCTTCCCCACACCATGATGGATGATTCCCTCAAACCATGAGACAAAAAACAAACCTGTCCTCACCTAAATTGTTCCCTGTCAGGTGTTTAGTCACAGGAACAAGGGGAAAGTGACTGATATACTGTGGCAAGGGTTGACATTGCTCTGACACCAGATGAGTTAGGGTTCCACAAGCAACCATACCTCAAGCAGAAAACAGAACTGGATAGGGCTGGGCTTACTCGTCTTACAAAATTTCCTGTTCAGAATGCAAAGAATTAGACGAGAACATGGAAACATATCCCCAAAGACCTACAGACCTCCCTCTAAACTCCACCTCATAAATATTTCACCATCTCCCAGGATCATGACTCTATTGATTAAGCCTTTAACCACCTGACCCTTTCTGAAGGTATAGCTAAACCCTACCCAGACCATAGCACAGTGGGTCTCCACACCCAGGGGTGAGGGGGTCGTGTCAAATGACACTTTCCCAGGGGTCACCTAAGATCATCAGAAAACATATAATTACATTGCATTTCGTAACAGTAACAAAATTACAGTTCTGAAGTAGTGACAAAATAATCTTATGATTGGGTGACACCAGGACATGAGGAACTGTGTTAAAGGGCCCCATCATGAAGACAGTTGAGAGCCACTGTATTAGCACCTTCCTTGCTCCAACGTAGCCATATCATGTGCCTAACCAGTCAGTGAGAAGTGGTGAGAAGAACCAGGATGACAAGAGTTCTGTCTCTAGACCAAGTGAGATCGGAAGCTGTTCTGTGTTGTCATGACAAGAAGAAGCCTAAGGTACATATCATCAGCTGCATACAGTGTGTGTTAGCTAAGTGACCGGAGCAGCCCAATTCCTCTTTGTATACATTTTCTTGCATAAAGAGAAGGGCTAGAACTGCCTGTCCAACCCAGTCTTCTGTTTCAAAGAGTCTACAATGTGATTCTCAGCCAAGAAGAGCAGTTGTTTACAGAATAGCCCTCTATGAAAATAGAAACATTTTCCACTTGCAGTATGTCTTAGCTACTTTTCTGTTGCTGGGATCAAAAGTTACGACGAAGGCAACTTATAAAAGAAGATCTTGGATTTGAGGTTCAGGATTCCAGAGGGCTAGCAATCATGGCCATCACAGCGTGGAGCATGGCAGCTGGAAGGCAGGCATGGAGTTTTAGTCTGTAGCCAAGAGTCATTTGGATCAAGGAGACAGAGGGAGGCAACCAAGAATAGTGTGGGCTTCTTTACCTCAAAACCCATCTTCAGTGACACATCTTCTCTAAGAAGGCCTCACCTCCTAATCTTTCCTAAACAGTTCACCAACTGAGAACCAGCCATCCAAATATATGAACCTATGGGGGGGGAGGGGGTGCATTCTCATTGAAACCACCACACAGCCTGTTATTATTTGCCCCCAGCATGGGAAGAAATGCATTCTTCTGAGCTGGATCAGAATGGAATTGCTACTGCCTTCTTCTGAGCTGGGGAGTTGCCTCACATTTAAAGTGAACCTAAGAACACTTCCCCTCCTCATGTAAGTTTTACCAGCCTAGAATGTTCTAGGACAACTTACTGCTTATAAACTGCATGGTGATTGTTACAGGACTTAAACCATGTTGTCAGGTGACCCCGAGATTCTCACCTATGCAGTCACCTTACTGTTTATTTCATGCTCACTTGCCATGAGCCAGTGTCTTAGTTGGGGTGACTATTGCAGTGATGTAATACCGTGTCTAAAGCAACCTGGGGAGGAACCAGGGTTAGATAAGCACAGGATACCATCCCTATAGTAACTGTGTGTGTGTCTGTATGTGTGTGTTTGTGTGTATGTGCGTGTATGTGTGTATGTGTCTGTGAGTGTGTATATGTTTGTGTTGTAGAGTGAAAAATTATAAAAAATCATTTTATAAAATGTATATAGGCTTTTCTCTAATCCTCACTTTAAAGGACATGGAAAATTTTCTCTGAAGCAAGCTAAAAATGTAGACTGGCCAGTTTCAGGAACCAGAAGAGAGGAACTGCACCCTGCCCCCACCGACCAGTACAGCCTGCTGATGTTCAAAAAAAAAAAAAAAAAAGTAAAACAACCAATCGTGTGCACCCTCACAAAAGTTTCCTCTTTCCCCACCCCGTGCATATAAAAATCTTAGACCCCTAAGCTGGGGGTCAGTCCCTCTATCTCCTATGTGAGACATGGAGACATGGGCTGGCCCAGAGCTCTGAGTAAACCGCCTCATGTGCTTGCAACAAGTCAGTCTCTCATGTGTCCTTGGGTGAGTGCCGTCCTAAGACTCGAGTGGAGTCCCCCGGGGTCCCCTTCTGGGGGGTCTTAAGCCTTTCAGTGTGTGTGTGTGTGTGTGTGTGTGTGTGTGTGTGTGTGTGTGTGTTATTCAGCTTTTGCTTTCACATCACTGTTCATTGTCAAAGGAAGTCAGGACAGGAACTCAAACATCAGGAAACCTGGAGGCAGAAGCTGGTACAGAGGCCATGAAGGGGTGTTACTCCTCCTCATGAATTGCTCAGCCTGCTTTGTTGTAGAACCCAGGACCACCATCCCAGAGATGGAACCACTCACATTGGGCATGGGCTGACTCCTCCCCCATAAATCACTAATTAAGAAAATACCCTAGAGGCTTGCCTATAGCCTGATCTTATGGAGGCACTTTCTCAATTGAGGCTCGCTCCTTACTGATGACTCTTGCCTGTGTCAAGTTGACACAAAACTATTCAGCACAGCCAGCCAATAAAGGCATCAGCAAATTAATAATTCACCCAGAATTGACCCTAAGTAACAGAAGGCAGTTGTGAAATGACCTGGGTTTACTTTGGGCAAGAGTTGTAAGAGCCTTTGATCCCGGGGACTGTGTTTATGAACAGGACTGAGATCAGAACAGGAGTGCACTGAGCAGTAGAAAAAGCCAAGGCCTAGAGTCAGAGTTCCTGACATCCAGGATCAACTGTGCACTAACTACACATGAGAGCTAAGTGGCCTGGGACAGACAGCCCAATGCCTCTTTCTAGATGTCTTCCTGTGCAAAAGCAGGGGGTTGAACTACACAGCTTCAAGGCCCCCTCTGTCTCTCAGAATCTATACTGTGACTCTCAGCCAAGGAAAAGAGCAATTGGATCACTGCGTCCAGGACTGTTGGGAGACTGAGTGCAATCTGTGGTCTCTTCACTAATGAGCATAGACATGAATATTACTCCTTCTGATCTAAAAAAAAAAAAAAAAATGCCAACTTACCTCTTCCATGTTTAGATAACCTCAGAATGCCAGCCCTACACCAGCTGTGTGTGTGTGTGTGTGTGTGTGTGTGTGTGTGTGTGTGTGTGTGTGTATGGAGGAAGGAGAGTCGGGACCACATGTATGTGCAGTGTTCTTGTACACATGTTCATGTGCACGCAGAGACCACAGCTCAAGCTTGGGTGTTTTTCCTCAGGAAGCGATCCAGCTTGATTTTTGAAACAACAAGTTCTCTCACTTTTATCTAGAACTCACCAATTAGTGTCTAACAGACCTCAAGGTGTTTCTCCTCAGTGTTTAGATGACAGGCCTGGGCCCTGGGCCGGGATGCCTGCCTAGCTCTCTTTAAGGTGGGTTCTGGGGATTGAACTCTGCTCCTATGCTTGCATAGCAAGCCCTTTACCAGCTGAGCCATCTCCCCAACCCCAACTGAGTGGCCTTTGATTTAAACAAAACTACTGCCAGCTAATCCTTTGGCTGGAGGGTGAAGAAAAATAACTAGTGGTGAGAGAATCATTCACCAGATGATTCTAGGGGGTCCTTCCCTCCCCTTGGAAAAAACAGGGCTCTCAGAACCTATATTATCAACGCTCCTGTGGGGACAGGGCAGGCCTCTGGCCACCAGCCCCTAGCTTCAGTAGGGTCAAAGAGTGGATCACTTGTTGTCTCTTGCTTAATCACTGCGTCCTACAGAGGTGACAGCCTGCCACTCCATGATGTCTGTGTACTGGAACTGTTCCCCAAACCCAGGCCAGCTGCAGGCTTCTCTGATGTCCTCCTCCTGTGTGGCTGGAGGGGAACAAGCTGGGCCCTCAGTGGGAAGTAGCGGCAGATCTGTGCCTGGCATTCGGTTCCTAACACATTTGTTTGATCCGTGTCCAGGTCTCTTAGCCATTTGCTTCTAAGCCGAGAGCAGAACGTAAAAGTAGTCCCAAGTGGCTGTTTTCGGGTCTTCGACATCAGTTAGCTGCAGTTGGGAAATCTTCCCATGCCCCTCTGAATTGTCATGTTAGTGAGTCGAAGCTTTGGGGTGGTCGAACAGAGCCTGAGCTCTGTTGCTCCTCCTCTGACAATCCATCACTGGAGGAGTGGGTTATTAAGATGTTCTCTGCCTGGGAGTATACAACCATCTGCAGTTCTGTGTCTTCCCAAAGGAACATGGGACAAAGGCCTCTGAGGCTACATACCGGGAATGACTTCTCCAGTCTACCAAGGAGTTCTCGGTCCTAGCCCCAGCCCACCCCTCTCAACAATTACCCCTTCCCTATCACTTGCCCTCACACCAATCCAAGCCATGTGAGGCAATAGTTTTATTTCTAACGAAAGATAGGAACCTCCTGTTCAGGGACAAACCGTTGCCACCTTACCCTCTACAACCAGTTCCTCCAGCCCTAGCCTCTGGGCCATGAGAGTTGGGATTAGATTGCACATGAATAAGCAATATTCACTTGGCTCTCAGAGCCTGGAGTAAATCCCCTGAGCTGTGGTACAGAGCTCTGAGGTCTTTCCCATCTCCTCTCCACAAACCACCTCCCTCCCTGCCCAGCTCCTATTTCATGTGAGGACCTTTCTGTGGAACACACTTGCCAGTGGGGTACCAGTGCTCAAGTACTACCCTCAGGGGATGGACTTCAGAGCATGAAGCAGATCCCCAGGGGTAAGTGACTCAAATGGACCAATGAGAGAGAGTGAAGAGGGTACCCCACTCCTGCTGCTCCATCCATGGGGTCGGGAGATGGTTAGAGAAGAGGTCAGTTCCTTTGTCTCCTACAAGCTTGTCAGTTCCACTGATCCACCAGTTCCACCAAGACACCATGCCCTCCCGAGGAAGGAACGCCTCCAGGGCAGTGGTTCTCAGCCTTCGTAACACTGCGACCCTTTATACAGTTCTTCATGTTGTGGTGACCCCCCCCCCAAGCATAAAATGATTTCTGTTGCTACTTTATAACTGTAATCTTGCTACTTTTATGAATCATAAGATAAATATCTGTGCTTTCCAATGTCTTAGATGACACCTGCAAAAAGCTCATTTGACCTCCCGAAGGGGTTGTGACCCACAGGTTGAGAACCACTGCCGTAAACCATTTCCCAAGAGCTCTGGCAAGAGCCTGTCCCTCAAGGGGTCTGGAGAGACAAGGTACCCTCATGCAAAGGAATGTCAGAGACATGCTTTACCTAGCCATGTTCAGTGCACCTGCGTCAGTCAAACCCAGCCTTTCCGTTTGTATAAGTGACAAGTGGCCCTATTGCCGTGAGTCTCACTTTCCTTACCATGGGATGAAAAATGAAGGCCATAAATAAGATGCTAGTCTCAAGTCTCAAGCTATGCCTGATTCACACTGTCAACAGTGTGAACCGTATCTACTTTTATACCCTCCAGATGCCTGGTCTCCCCCAGCCGTACCAAGTCCCTATAGGAACACAAGATATTACAAAACCAATGTGTCTTTGATGAAGAAGGGCTCATGACTGCTCTTTGATGCTTGCCTGGGCCTGGAAAATGCCCGTTACCTTCTAGGTGTGTGGCACAGGGCAGGCTTCCATTCATGTGATTTTTCTCAGGGGAGTAGGGAAAGGGGGATTCAGAGGAGAAGGAGGAAAAGAGGTTGAAGTCACCAGGCAAAGAGGCCAAGGAAGAGCTCACCATGAATCCAATCCCTGGGGGAAAAAAAAAAGCCTCTTCTGTCCACCTCTTCCTACCCTGATGCTCCCCGCTCTTCCCCCACCCTCATGCTCCCCACTCTTCCCCCACCCTCATGCTCCCCACTCTTCCCCCACCCTCATGCTCCCCACTCTTCCCCCACCCTCATGCTCCCCACTCTTCCCCCCTCCACCATCGTCCTCCCCACCCTCAGCCCCTTCATTCTTTCCTTTGACTCTAGGGTTTAAGTGTAGCACCAAGCCCAACCCTCTCCTTTATTAGTTCCCTTCCTGCAGCCTCCGCACTGACTCTCAGATGCCTTTCTTACAGTTCTGCAATTAAGTCCTTTCTTTGTCTCTTTGCCCTCACTGCAATTCAGAGCTTTGACTTCTCTCACCAATGAATGGGGTCCTCCTGCCGCTGATCCATTTTATGGCCACCCATTCTGTCAGATAGTTCAGGTGGTTGTCCTGAATGAGTCTCCATTTTCCTTCTCTGTGACCTGTTCTACTCTGCCTCAGTCTCCCTGCCTCCTTTACACAGACCCTCCCTTCTAGTCTAGCTTCGACCCTCTCTCCACAGTACGTGGTAAAGCAAATTTCCACCACAAAGACTCCTACTTTGGGATACAGCAGCTGCCAATCACAGGCAGATACCGAGCACCTAAAGTGGCCAAAGCTCTCAAGGATACAAATTTTATTTCATTTTATTCCAATTTAAAAATGAAAGGAATAGGTAACATCTTTTCCCATTAGACACTGCATTGCTTAGCTAGTTAACACTACGTTTTACTTTAACTACAGCTTGGCGTAGTAAGACATTACTGTTGTGCAGTAATACATGTGTCAGGGGTGAGTATCACTTCTAATATGAAAACAGATCAAAAGTCACTGACCACACTGGTGTCAATGGATTGACTTAGTTGGAATCATTTTGTTCTAAGCACCGATGTACGTACTAGTATGATGTGATTTGTTAAATATTTTATGTAGATAGCCTTGTTACAATACCTGTTTCTTTTTATTTTTAATGTGTCTACTAGAATATGTACAATATAAATGTAACTTGCATTATGTTACCATGTGATCAGCCTGTTACCTCCGGGTGGTGACACATTGGGGCTCATTAATACAGGAAGCATGAAAGAGGCTTCCAAAGAGATGGTCAGGGACCACCGGCAACACTGAGCTGGGGAGCTAGAGAGATGGCTCAGCCAGAAAAGAGTTTACTGAGCAAACATGAGGACCTGAGTTCAACCCTCAGCCCTCACATGAAAAGCCAGGCACACACCTTTAATCCAAGCCCTGGGGAAGAGAAGGGCAGATGCCTGGAGTCTGCAGGTCAGCCAATCTAGTCAGCTTGTTAAGCCCTTGGTTCAATGAGTGACCCTAAGTCAAAATCAAAGTGGATGGCTCCTGAGGAATGACACCTGGATTGACCTCTAACCTATACACACACACACACACACACAATTTATGTACATACATGAACATGCACACATACATGCATGCAGAACATTCAGAGACACAAAATACTCTCTCTCACACACACACATACAAAAACCGAGACAGTCTGCAATGGCATCCAATAGCCTGTGACATCCAATAGCTCCTGTGGGCCTCCAACACAGCACAGAAGGCCATAGATGACACAGAATAAGAAGCTGGGCTTAGTGTTCAGTCTGAAACTGAATTCGTAGTTCATCTCTGTCAACTTGACAGTTGACTCTGAGCCTTAGTTTTTCCATCCGTTAAACTGGAATGAAAACAAAGGTGGAGGGTGGTTGGGAGGGTTTTGCAAATAATACTCTTAAAATGGTGTTTGCAGATAATGAGTGCTCAATAATTGTTAGCTATTAATCAATTGGATTTAATGGAATTGAGGCAAGAGGTATATAAAATTACCTCTGGAGGCCCATTGATTCTGCTTTTCTCTGGTTCCCAGCCACGCGGCTGCAGAAGATGACCTTCTGACTTGGAGCAATGAGGTTCATTGTAGCAATAAAATTAGCTCATAGGGAAGTCTTTTTGCCCATAGACTCAGCATGGAATGCGTCTCAAATGTCCGTCAACTAACCACAATGACCTGCCCTTGTATGTTTTTCGTGGCCGGCTGTGACACCCTCCAACTTTCCTGGGCTGGAATGTGGGACTCAAAACTGCTTCTAGGCAGCTACTGGATGCTGAACTGAATTTGTATGTTTCACTCAAAATCTGTCAGTTGAAATCCTTAACCCCTAGGGCAATATATTCAGAGGTAGGGTCTCTGGGAACTGATTAGGTCATGAGATCAAAGCCCTCACAAATGGTATTAGTGTCTTTATCAAAGAAGCCCCAGGGGTCTCCCTCTATGAGGGCACAATGAGAAGAGAGTTGTGTGTGAACCAAGAAGCAATCCTCTCTAATCACTGAATTTGTCTTCAACTTCTCAGCCTGCAGAATTATGAGCCAAGTCTCCTCTCTCCAGACTCCACGGTCATCTGAAACCGAAGACAGGATGCCATCAGTAGAGGTAATTCTGCAGGAAGAATCCAAACAATTCTGACTCCCCCTCCCCCATTATCCCCTCCTTGCTCCCTGAGAAACTGAAAGAGTATATGGCACCTTGGCACTATCTGGACAGACAGTCTGTTGACCTGGAGATTCCCCCCAAGGGTCCAGCAGGCAAGAGAGAAGAAAGCAGTTTTACAGTTCAACTCTGAAGTTCAGCTCCTCTCCCTGCATTTCAGAGCAAAGGACAGGAAAGGCAACGATTTCAGACAGCACTGAACAAGCAAAGAGACAGAAACTAACTCCAAGTCCACTGCGGTGCTCCAAACCTGGGGACAGAGCCAGGGAGCCTAGGGTTTAGAAGCTAAAGGAGCAGCCGCTAATGTAAATCAGAGGGCAAAATGGCACCTTGTGGGTGAACCTATGTAGAAGGTTGTGGCCTGTTTAAAGCCTCCAGTTAGCCCACAGATCTGACAGGGAACCTCTCTGGTCTCATGTCATTCTCTAAGTGCTGAGGATACTGGCAAAGATGACAGAAAGCCAGGAACTCTGTTTCCCAAGCCCAGGATGGCCTAAAGCTCACCACGTGTATGAGGGGAAACGGGACAACTGTTGATTGTAAACAACAGGCTCTTCTTTTAACCAAATGAAGAAAAACTTGACTAATGGAATTCATACCAAACAAAAAAATGCAAGGATTCTGTGAGAGACCAACAGTAGATGACTTAGCACACACCCCAGAGATTACTAGTAAAGGTATATTACATTTGTTTTGGGGGTTTTATTTGTTTGTTTGTTTGTTTTATCCTAAAGACAATATCCACTTTATTCAGGGCAACAATGGTTTTCAACTCAAAGACTACATTCCCCAGCTTTCCATGCAGTGAGGCATAGCCACCTGACCAAGCTCTGACCAATGAGATATAAGCAGACTCAGCTAAAACAAAGCCTGTTACTTTCCTTTCTTTTGTGCTTCTAGTTGCCTAGTGTGCAAAGGAATCATGGAAGAACTCTTGGTACATGGGATAGCTGAGTGTAGGAACTGTGTATTGATGATGGAGACATAGCATGTTAGAAGTCACAGACCGTTGCCCAGTCTCACATAGCAACCTCTATTCTTCGACTGCATATGTATTCTATTTTGTGTCCTGTCATTAGTAAGTTACGATTTTCTGTTTAGTTACTTGTTTAGCTACTTGTGGGTCTGTAATGCCCGAGCGTGGGAGTGGGCCCTATTGGACTGAGTTGTGGGTCCTGTGTGTCTGCCACCCCAGGCTGCTCAGTGGGACAGAAGCCCGGGAATTCGAGTTCACTCCACGTGGTGCCAGGTGGATGTAGGGTTGTGAGAATCCACAGAACTCCGCTCCAGACATGGGGAGATCCCAGTCTGAGGTCCCATAGGGGTGGAGCTTTTGGATCAGGGGTCTCCCGGCCATGACAGCTGACCTGGCTGATCTTAGCCCTTGGGCACCCAGGCATCGCTAGGAGACCACAGAAGGACTGAGAAGAGGGCGCATATGGGTTGGACCGGCCCACAGCAGAGAAAGGCGAGGGAGAGAAGCTTTGGCAGAGCCTGGCTGGGTAGAGAAACTCTTGGTCAAGGCAACTCTCTTGGCTGGGTCGTGGCTGGCTCAGCTAGCTTGCTTGAGTCTATGGTCCTCCATGGCTAGAATGTAGAGAAGTCCTTCAGTGGGAGATTAGGCGGTGGTTCATTGGTTGAAGGCCCCCTCTATGGTTCTCCATGGCAGGGCCCCAAAGATAAGAGGAAGTCCATGGTTTTCAAAGGTTTATTGTCATGGAAGAAAGTGGATGAAGCTGTACCCCATGTCCTTAGGATGGGCCTGAGGTTTAAATACCTTTTACGAGTAGAAGGAAGGTCTGGGAAGGAACACTTAATTGGCTACACCCTCTGGCCTTTAGGTATCTCATTAATATGGAGATCTCTTGAGGCTCTGCAACCTGTAGTCACACCCTCTACCTGTGTTATGTGACTGAAGGGCACAAACCTTTCTTTGAGAGAGGCTGTGGATAAGTGAAAGGAACCAGGACCCAGGAGCAAGGCTGAACACCTACTGTCCCTTTAGGGTATCTGGGGTTAGAGGCCTGTGCTCAACCAGGTAGCCAGCTTCCTCTCACAGCCTACCACCCCACAGGTACTGACATGGGAGCAAAGACAGGAGAGTCAAATGCAGCAGAATCTGGGAATTTCTCTAAATTTTACTCTGTATATATGCCCAACTTGAGGTTGTGCACATCCTGGAATAGTAATGGATGCCACCCACATTTGTAGATGACAATGTCATCTCAACATCAAAATGCTAGACAGCCCTGTTCTATAGGAGCCTTAACCATAAAGGAATCTATCTGGGTTTCTTAGTTCTGGCTTTTTAAACTCTAGAGAAATTCTTAGATCTGAACAGCTAGCATGAAATACAAACTAAAGGGTCTGTGATTCAGGGGTGTATCATAAGAAATCCAAGAGAAATAGGGAGACAGGACAGTTCTCATGCAGGGAGACACTAACAGAATTGATGTGGAGAAAATAAGTTGGCCAAAGTCTCACTGTGAAGGATCATAGTTGGCCTAGATGTAGATTCTACACACCACTTGCACCCAAAGATGCTGCTGAGACACCCTTTCCATATACTTCCAAGGCTCCCATCTCACCCAACAAAATAGACCTTGCTCTGTACTTAGGATACCAGAAATACAGGAAAAGAGAGACAAAATCCACAACAGAACTATGTACAATTACAAAGCATGAAAGACACTATAAACTTAGTGACCCTCCAGAAAGGATGATGCTATGAAGTCAGGACTGGTCAAAGAAGATGCAGTCATTCAGGGAAGTGTCCCATAAAGCTGACATGGGCCCAGAAAATCTCCCTTACTGGCAGAAGAGTCATGAGAAAAATATGTTTAGTGGGACCTTTTAAAAGCAGAGATTTTGATTAGCCTAAAACATTAGTGTGACTTATCTTCTCATCTCTGATAAATATTTAATTACAAAAAATAATGGTGTCCTTTTATTTTTTTTTACCTTTGTGAATCCAAATCACAGCAAGAATTTATTAAAGTTCTCTTGGCAGTGAATGGCATCCTAGTGTGGCATCTTTTAACTGACATCCTATAATTAGAAGGAATTGTCTTTTCATACCACAAATCTGAACTGGCTAATTGCTCAATGAATATTTAGCTTCTTGCGTAGGCAAATAGTATGTGAAGAGAAGAATTTCATTGAGTAAGTATTCAACCCAGAAAACTTCCTAGGTGCCAGCTTCCTGCCTGTCTGTTTAAAGTCTTCTCTAGCACCCCTTGCTTCATTTGACATTCCCATTCCTATCATGGTGCCTGCCTGCATGCACACACACACACACACACACACACCCTACATTATGACCCTTCTAGGAAATACAAAAGGAATCCTTAATTGTCATTTGGTGTTTTGTACTTTAATTTCTTATAAAACATTTCAATAATTCAAAAAATATTAAGCAACATGATAAATACCTTGCATCTTCCACACAGCATGAGAAATAAACCATTACATATAAAACTCTGATGCCCAGGTATTGCATATCCTCCCTCCCCTTACCAACTCCACCTCTGGTGTATTCTTTCATGTTTCTGAGGTTTTGCTGTCTTGAATTCAGTGTTTATATTCTTGTGTATTAGTCATAAATTCTCTGTGGTATGTTTTCCATGGTACACAGTTGGTTTTTTTTGTTGTTGTTGTTGTTTTTTTTTTTTTTTTTTTCTGATCAAGGCCCAAAGCTTTAATGTGCGGCTCTCAATTTAAAGGGGAAGACCCAACCCACAACCCCTCCTGGTTCCAGATGGGTGGGATAATCCATAGTCGTTCCAGGTCACGGTCAGAGATGTCTCAAGGCAAGCCCAGGGGCAGTTCTGCTTCTGTGTTCCGGGCAGCCAAGGTGGGTAACTCCACCTAGATCCCGTCACTTGACCTTGTTGTGGTAACCAAGGTCTCTTCAGGCTTGCTCATGGTGGGGGAGAAGGTACAGTTTCCCCCGTTTTGGTTAACTTAAAAGGAAAAGAGAGAGGTGAAACAGGAATAGGGTCGTCATGATATCTGGCTACTTCCTGCTGACATTGGGGGCGATGTGTCTCTAGGGGGAACCTAGAAGAATGGGTATGGGGGATGTAGGAGAGTTGGCTGTGTCCTGCTGTCCAGGGTTTATGGAGCCCATCTGAGGATAGGTCAGGAGGAACAGGTCCAGTAGAAGCAGCTGTGTGAGGTACATGATTTCATCCCATCTGGGGTACCGAGTAGCCGGGCTTGTTGGGAGAGATCTTGTGTGAAGGCAACTTATCTGCTTGAGACACAAGGTTCAAAAGTTAACAGCAATATGATTATCCAAGCCAAGTAGGAAATAAGGTTGAGAATGGAACTGTTTTAGTATCTAATCCAACTGCTGGTAGACGGGGATCAGATACAAAGTCTATGACTACTACGAAACATTTTAAATTTATATTGTGTGTACATATGTGTACATGTGTGTGTGTATATGTGTATCATGCATGCATGGTGCATGTGTTAGGTCCAGCGAACAATTTGCAAGAGTCAGTACTTGTACTTTGTAGGTCCCAAGGATTGCACTCAACTCATCAGGCCTGGAAGCAAGCACTTCTACCCACTGAGCCATCTCACCAGCTCAAGTGCAGAGTTTGTGAGGGCCATAAACTCTATTCTTCTGCAACTTGCTTTCCAGATCCCAATCGCTTTTGACAGATTCTCACGGGTTGGTATCTATAGGATATCTATAGGTATCGATAGGTATCTATAGGAATACACTAAACCTCTACTCCATTTAAATAAATGGAGTATTTTATTACTATCAAGAGTTACACTGAGGAGCTGGGGAGATGGCTCAGAGGTTAAAAGCACTTGCTACTCTTTCAGAGGACACAAGTTCAATTCCCAGCTTCCACACAGGAGTCAGAACCATGTGTAACTCCAGTTTCAGGACATGTGACACCCCCCCTGTAGCTTCCCTGAGCACCAGACACACATATGTTGCATAAACTTACATGCAGACAAAGCACCCATACACAGAAAATAAAATATGTAAATATTAGGAAAAATTCCATTGAATGAATATGACATAATTTTTGAAATTTATTTTCCTCTGGCTGGACATTTAGGTTGTTTGTTGTTGCCCTTACAAACCTCACTGCTCTGATTTCCTGTCACTTTGTGCATCTTTAAGAGAGGCCCCTATACCTGAGCATTGCCTAGGGGGAGTGGAATATAATGATTTCAGGAAATTGTATCTTTGGCTTTACTGTGTATTGTCAATCTTTTGTTGGTTCAGAAAGAAGGGATAAATCCCACAAGAAGAGTTGACCATGCTTGGTCTTACCATGCCTGGTGGTTTGCAGGGCTATGTTAGCAGAATCCCTTTCAACTTTCTCCCAGGACCCCAGTGAATTTCCAAGAGTTTCATACATAGGCCTAAAGGATGCTGGGTTCAAAGAGTGTCCAAAGCTAGACCCACAGGGAAAAGACTGAATTTACTCACATCTCTGACAGCTTCTCTGCACTGGCTCCCTCTCTCCTGAACTCTCAGAGACCCGCAGCCCTGCCTCCTTGTCAGTGTGACTACCAAGGATCAGAGACTTGGATGAGGATTCCCCATAGGCTGGTCAGTTTTTGCCTCCATCAAACTTCCCTGTGGGAGTTTGTCAGTGAGACACACTCTTGATTGCTAGTTGAAGGGGGTGGGACTAGCCCACTATGAGAAATACCACCCCTAGGCAGATTGTTCTGAGTTGTATAAGAAAGCAAGCTTACGGAGCCACAGAAGCAAACCAGTACGTTCACAGACCTCTGTGGTCTCTGCTTCAGTTCCTGCCTCAAGTTCCTGCCTATGACTTCTCTTGATGATGGACCATAACCTGTAAGCTGTAAGCTGAAATAAACCCTTTTCTTCTCCCAGGTTGCTCTTGGTTAGTGCTTTATCACAGCGACAAAAAGGCAAACTAGAATACCACAAGACCAAGCAGACAAGACCAAGCAGGGAAATCAGCGCCTCAGGAAGCTCAAGCCAGCCTTCTGGTAAAAGCAGATCCCTTTGCTATACCAAGAGGTGAGCTGACTAGACATCCTGGCTTGAGCTACATAGAAGGATTTCAGAGAGAGAGAGAGAGAGAGAGAAGACAGACAGACCACAGAGATACAAAGACAGACAGAAATGGATAGACAGAAAAGCCTCAGGAGGAGGAGGAGGGGGAGGAGGAAGAGGAGGAAGGAGAGGAAGGAGAGGAGGAGGATGAAGAGGAGGAGGAGGAAGAGGAGGAGGAGGAAGAGGAGGATGAGGAAGAGAAGGAGGAGGAGGACCACATACCAAGAGAGAAGTCATGGAATTACTTAGGGAATAGAGATTGGGCTGATTCTGTAGGACACTCTCTATAAGACACCACTAAGTGAACTCTGCATGTGTGGAGAAGCACTCCTACGTAAGGGCAGGACAGACAACAGTCAACAATACAGTGACAGCAATGGCAGCCCCTATGTAAGGATCCTGTAATCCCAGGCTGGCTAGACCATGCTGGGAAGAGTGGTCCTTCCCTTCTATCATGCCCAGGTTCAAGTCCTCAGGGAGCCCAGGCTTCTACCTCATTCTCTAAGGACTTTGTGGGCTATGCTAACCTGAAGGAAGCCTGCCTTCTCGGCAGCCCACCAGTCCAGGAGGAAAATGCCCAAACCTGACCCCAGAACCACGACAGCTTCAAGGCTTAGCAGAACTCTGAGGTCCTTCTTTCTGACCACCTATCTTTGTGTCATCACCCCATCACCTAGACCACCGGTTTCATGTTGATACGTGACCTCTTCCTGGCCCTGATGGCTTCATGCGGCTGCCGCTTCGTAACCTAGTGTGGTAGAGATGCCGCAGCCCTTGCTAAGTGGACATCCATCTCTACCCAATGCTGTTTTCATCCTCCCCAGAAACACGACCTGCTCTTTCTGAGGGCCAAGTGGCTCAGACAAGATTCCAATCCCCAAATCACATGGCCCATAACAGGGTTCTATCCATCTACAGGGTGAGAAAGATACCCCAATGCTAGGAGCCGTGGGAGCCTCTTCAAGGGCCTCATGCCTGCCCCCTTGACTGTGCACCCCCCCAACCCCCACGAAGCTCCAGCAACAATGCTGGAGCTGATTCCATTCAATTCTGCTTTAAAATAGAAAACCCAGGAAATAATTACTTCAGTCAGACATTATTTACTTAAGTAATTCTTTACTCAAACGTCTTTAGGCTTTATTTTACTAATACTACATAATTACGTAATTGTGTAATTAGGAAGAAATTAAATGACAAATGTTTGCGGAGAACAAATGAGAAAAAAAAATAGATCCTTTATTTCCCTGCACGCCTCCGTTCTGTGCACTGCACCTTCCCCTCTTCTTGAGGTTCCCCTCCCCCCTCCCCACCCTTCCCCTCATGGGCCTTCTCTCCCCCCACCGCCAGCCCTGTGAAGCATCTAGTACACAAAGTACTTGCACAGGTAGCTGCAGTTTCCGGGTTCCTTAGTCCCAAAGGCCTATTAGAGTGAACTTGTGTCTCACCACACAACCAGGCCAGCCTTCCCATTGGCCACAGAAGTCAAGCCTCCTTCGATGGGCTCCTTCTGTCTCTAAAGTCCCTGAGCACCAACTCACAACAGGCCTAAAAGATGGAGAAAAACAACTGACCAGCCCTAAGTCAGTTCAGCTGTCCTTCACACCTGCTCCTGCCTGGAGCAGCCAGCTTCCTGGCCAAAGAGAAGAAGGAAGGGTCCACCAGGTGGAGCCCAGGCTCCCATAGTGCCTGCCTGAAGAGTCTACCCAAAGCAAGGGCATGGCTTGCACAGCTGGACTGAGCTACCCACGGGAGGGAGTCATCCACTCACACACGCCATTGCCCCTCCTTCCTTTCTCCAACCTCGGAGGTTGGAGAAGCCAGCAGAGCTCCCTGTGGCCAAAAATAAATCAATCAATCAACCACCCACCCAACACCCATAGAGCGTGTCTTTTGTTCAGGTGCTAAGGGGACACAAAGCAGTCAGGCCCCAGCTATGCTCATTAATACAACAGCTGTTTGGAACTTGGATTATAAAACTATGCTATTCACGATAGGAACTTTTCCTAGGCCAGCTTGCCAGAAAAAAAAAAAAAAAAAAAATATATATATATATATATATATATATATATATATATATATATATATATATACACACACACATACATACATACATATGAAAGCAACACATACACACTCACTGCTAAATGTCCCCAGGCTCCAGTAGTGCCAGGTAAGAGTATTAGCAATGGCTTCAAGGTTCTTGCGGCTCCTGTCTAGCTTCCAGCACTTACAAGCCCTGGAACCTAGAGCACTCTTTCTCTGTCCCAATTTTTCCAGTTGAATGAGAAGATCCACACCTATGGGGTTGCTGTGAGAACTGAATGGGTCGGTGCAACCAGGAGGTTGGAACATCGTTAAGCGAGCAGACCTCATGACTGTGTGCAAGGTATGGCTTCAAACCCAGCCTTGTGAACAAGAGACCTCTCTAGACTCCTCATTTTGGGGTCGGTTGTAGAAGAAACACAGCATTTTGAAAGACTTAGAATTGCTTCTGAAAATCTCTCAATCTCTCTCTCTCTCTCTCTCTCTCTCTCTCTCTCTCTCTCTCTCACACACACACACACACACACACACACACACACACACACACACACACGGAAAAGAAATAAGCCTTCCTCTGATGTCCCTTTTTATAATGAAACCATGACAAAGAAATAGAGAGATGGAAACAGACTCACCAGCACTGAAGGTGGGTCTTTGGTTACCACCTCAGGGTGGAGTCCTGGGCCTGGAGAAAGGGCTCAGAGAATGTGAACCCATACTGGGTATCCTGAATCTTTGGGAAGCAGCAGAAAGAAGAGGCTTGTGCATTTGACTACACCAGCTCCCCACAGTATCTGAAGGAATGGATAGACAGAGTTCCAACATCAGCCCCCCCATCCCCCCGCAACACACACACATACACACACACACACACACACACACACACACGCACGCACACACGCACGCACATACACACACACACACACACACACACACACACACACGCACAAGCGCGCGCACACACACAAGCCATTTGCCATCTAGGTGACAAATGGTGCCGTCATTCTGAGCCTCAGTTTCCTTGCTTATAATCAAGTCTTAGAAAAATCATTAAGCTATCCTTCATGAGACTGATAAACAGACTGCATAGACTTGCATACTATTGCAAAGTGTTTAGTTCAGGGGCCCTGGCTTATTCTAGGAATGCAATAAACAATAACTCCTTTATTAATTATTGTCATGATTATTTTATAGAACCACCACTAGGTCACTGGGAGAGAGTAGCTCTCAGCAGGTGTAGGCTTGGGAATTTAGGGAAGGGGTGGGGTTCCATGCATTGCAGACAGCATGGGTCAACCAAAGTGGGGGCAGGGGATGAGGAGGAAGAGATGAAGGGAATTCTGAGGAGCTGCAAAACTGAGGTAGATCAGAGCCAATGTAAGGCCCATGGCCAATCAGCCAAGACTGCTGTCCCCTGCAGGATGTAAGGGACAATTAGGCTGAGTGTAAGTCTCCGCGTGAGACACATTTCCACCTGTTAGAAAGGAAATTTTAAACCCTTTTCCAGCCTTCCTCACCCTGCTTCTCATTTCTGGGCCCCTTGGGGTCTTTACATTATCATCCACAGTCCATGAAAGGTAAACTCAGAGAAAGGAGGGTTCAAGATTTCCATCGACAGTGACCCCCTGCCCAGCCACAATCTTCCTACCCTGTCTGTCTACTGGGTTCTCGTTCCCTCCTGGAGCTTGGTCTGGGTGTGTTTTATGTTAACAAGAGTGTTTGCTCCAGCATCTTCCCCCAAAGCTTTCTCTCTGGCCTCCGTGACCCATGCAAGCTCTCCCAAGCTTGGCTCAGATTTTGCATTTGCTTAAGTCTCCTTTAGACTCACCTCTGTGTCCCCCAACTTTCAAGGCAGACACAGGGACAAATCACCAGAAGGGCTAAGACAGCCAGAATGAGAACAACTATGTGCCCTCTCTCTAATTTCCATTTAGTTCAGTGAAAAGAATATTTTCAGTGCCCAACTTGGGATGTAGAGCTCAGAAGCAAGTGTGTGTATGGGGGAGATTCTGCAATGAGACAAATAAAAAGAGGCTGTTTGGGAGCTTTTGCATTTTTTTTGACTTTTTCAGCTCATTTCATATCTTTCCAAAGATGAAAACGCAACGCAAGGCCTCCCTGAATGTTCTCTAGGCCACATTGCAGGCAATCAATACTGATCGATGAATAAACTGAGTTTTTAAGTTGCCGGATTTTTTTTTTTCACAAGTTGAGTCCCACGGTCCAGAGGCAATATCAGTCCCCCAGCCCTCAAGTCTCCTGGCTGATCCTTGGAGAACTGAGAGCCTGTAGAGATAATCAGACCTTAGCAAGAAGGGTCGCTCCCCTTCCCTACCTTGACAAGGGTAGGGATAATAGGGCCCACCCCACCACAGGCCTCTGTTCTGGGTTGTTTGTTAACCTCACAGATTATTAGGAGAGGCACAGGGAAGCTAATCACCTCCCTGGTGGACAGCAGCCTCCCTGGGCTCCTGCTCCTACATCATCCGCACTTGACCTGACTCCCCAAAAGCTTCCAGGCTACCTACCTACTGGCTAACCGGAGGAGTAGTAGAGATGAGCCCACATGGGCAGGATTTATACAATCATCTTTCCCAAGAGGGTGACCTCTGCCATGAGCCCCCAAGGGCAAACACTGAAGAGGGAGGGGGAAGGAGGGAGGATGAGGGAGGGGCAGAAAGAGGAACTTTCAAGAAGCACCTTAGGCTACGGCTACCCTGGAACTTACTAGACTCTGGTTAAGAAGTAATTAGCACACCCAAGAGGAAGTACACTGGAGAGGAAGGAAGCCTCAATAAGGCCCTGCTCCTCCATTCCAAATCAATGACAGGTAATGGAGAAGGGTAATTAGCATTTCTCCTTCCTTCCCTGAAGACTGAAGGTGAGAAAACAAGTTTCAGTTGCAGCGAAGGGACTGTTTATAGCTCAGAGGGAGGACTCCCTCTTGGTGCGGAGGCTCTGCTCCCTTAGAAAATTCCCATGGAGCCTTATGTAGCTCACACTGCCTTGCTCAAACCCTAAGACCTCCATTGGGTGGGATACCCGGGTCCTGTCAGTCAAGACTTTCCCTCCCATTCCAAAGCTACAGATGCCCCTCCTGGCTCAGACCTGGCCTTCACCTGTCCCTCCCCAGACTCTGCCTGTGCAGGGCAGATGTGTTGCATACCCTCCGCTTCTCCTCATCCTGGTGCGCAATCTAACATAAAGCACCTGCTCAGTAGACACACTTATGCTGAGAGGCCAAGAAAGTCGTGGTGTTCTCCCCATTTGTGGGGTTATATCAAAATCGTGGATTAGCAAGGGGGACAACGAAGAAAGTTATAAGGGCAGCTGCCTCATTTCTTCCTCCAGGCCAGCTTGTTAGCTGAGCGCTCTGATTCCCTTTTTTAAAAATTATTTGCAAACAGGCTCACTGTTTGCTTCCTTTTCTTCTTGCTAGAACCAAATATCTGACAAGCAACTTCATCAAGAGGGAGCTTATTTGGCTTAGGGCGAATAAGAAAAAAGTCGTTTTCAGTCTTCCTAATGCTGCGCCCCTTTAATTCAGCTCCTCATGTTGTGGAGACCCTCCCCCCCCCCACCATAAATTATTCTCTTTGTTACTACATAACTGTAATTTTGCTACTGTTATGAATGTAAAGATTTTTGGAGACAGAGGTTTGCCCAGGGGGTCGGGACCCACAAGTTGAGAACCACTGGTTTAGAGCGGGAGGAATGTGACCCATGATGGCAGAGAAGGAAGATGAAACAGCTGGGTACATTGCCTGCTGTCAGAAAGCATCAATGCGGCAGGAATTGAAATCTGATCATAAGCCTTAAGGCCCACCTCACAATGACTCACTTTCTTTAGCAGAGTTTCCCAACCTTCCAAAGCAAGGCCAGCGCTTGGGGACCAAGCGTTCAACCACCTAAGCCTACGGAGGACATAGTACATTCAAACCCCAACAGACATGATTTCCCCAAGGACATATTAACTAACCAGTGAGGGGCAAAGCTGTGGGAGATGAGTGTTCCAAAACCTAAATTTCCTTGCCTGTAGCACTTGCTCTTGGACAGATGCTAGCTCCCCATGTGAGGTCAATCTGACTTAGATTAATAACAACAAGATACATTACAGAACGAGGGGAAATAGCAAGTGGGAAGACGCCTAGCATCGCTAAATATCAAAGAAATACAAAAGCCAAGCCACGGTGGCCTATTATCCCATGAGGATTAGGATGGCTCAAATAAAACAAAAGGAAAGGAGGGGGCGGAGATAAAGAGAAGTTCTAATGAGAGCGGAGACAGCAAGAGAGCAGCGCCTTTGCCCTAGCCGGCTAGAAGGGATGAAACTTTGTATCGCTGCCTCAGAAAACAACACAGCGTTCCTCCAAACACTAAAAATAGAATCAGCATAGGATTCAGCAATTCTACCTCTGGAGATGTTGCCGGAGAGTTCAAAATGGATCTTGAAGAAAAATTGCAGCCCCCACGTGTATTCATAGGCCCGTTACTCGTGGCTGATGGGCAGAAGCAAGGGTCTATCAACAAAAGAATGGCTGAGGAAAACAGAGGCTATTCCTACAGTGGAATATTATGAGGCCAGTCCAGACAGTAAAGTTTACGCTATACAGATTTTGCCACAATTAATGAATCCCTACACTCTTCGAGTCTACAGTCTTGCATTCTGGAAGGCTAGTTTACATCCCTGTTGGTTTTCTTCTCCTGGGCCCTCTCCCCTTTCTAAGACTGAAGGAGGGGAGAATAGACTGTCCCTCCAGCAGCCTAGCACCCAGGCCCTTCCTGATCCTCATTCTGGGATGTAGGGCAGGCCAACCCTGAGCCTAGCAGCTACCTTTATTCTCACTGGCGCCCCCTGAAGGGCAGTCATGGTAAAAATTAAAGCAATCCTATCTGGCTTTCATCATAGGAACACCAAGGGTTCTTTGCTCTCTCAAGACATTCCTGGGCAAGGAGCTGTTGGTTTATCACAGGTCCGCTGAGAGTCATACATGTGCATATACACATGTGTGCGGGGCCATGGCGAGGAACAGAAAGTCAGAGCTAATTTTCCAGTATAACCACTGCACATAGTCTCCTCTCCTCGGGCCACCTCATGCTCTCCCCTCTCCCAAGACAGCTGCCTGGCGCTAATTGTTTGCTGTCCGGCTGCAAATTTGGCCTTTCCACCACAGTCCAGATGTTGTCATCGGCCGGCCCCAGAAGGCTGGGCTGGCCTAGGGTCTGGCTCTCGCCTGTCTGTCTTGACATCTTCAGTGGATAATGGGACGCAAGGATGTGAGAGGCAGAGCAGGTGCATGCTAATGAGGAGATCAATTTTAATTATGATTTTAATTAAACACCCGATCCAGTAGGAAATATGACAAGACCTAGGCTGGGCCTGTGCAACCTGGAAGGAGGAAGGGAAGCCAAGAGAGGAGGCCAGTGGAAAGGTGAGAGCCCTCCAGGCCTCCACAGGCTTTAAAAGAAGTAAAGGCCAGTTCTGCTGGGAAACAAAGAATCCTATGTCACCGGCCATCCACTTCTGGAAACCTCTGCCTCTGTGGTGCTTTCAGACATGCAGCCTCTGGGAAGAGAAAATCCTAGCAAAGACGAGACCCTGGCACTCACCATGCCACACCCAGGGTTCCTATGAGGGAAACTGAGGGTCAAAGAGGACTGTGCCTTTCTTTGGCCTGCACACTCCCCCTCAGCAGACTGGTAACCCTCCAATGAAGCACTTACCACACTACATAGCCATGGGTGCACCGCAGCCTCTCTGTTTATGGCAAGGGCTTCTGAGGTCTGAGAGTTGTTTTCACAACCCCTGCCCCACAGGACAAGGCATGTGACTCTCACATAGGCACCACTGCTCAGCAGTCTGATGCTTTCTCCACTGCCAAACAGTGACACAGAATACAGAACTGCTCCCAACGCCACACTCCTCTCACACCCAGACCAAGGCCACACATGCAGTGGGCACTCAGGGAACAAGTGCATCATGGGTAACTTCACTCAGTTTAGAGTCTGTAACATCTCATGAAAGAGAAGGAACAGTTGTCCTTTCTCATATTAGCAACTTCTTCTTCTCCTTCTCCTTCTCCTTCTGCTTCTTCTCCTTGCATATGTATATATGTGTTGTGTGTATGTGAGGAAGGATGGATGGATAGATGGATGGATGGTTGGATGGATGGATGGATGTGTGCAGGTAAAGACCAAAAGTTGATGTTAGGTGTCTTCCTGATTCAGCCTCCACCTTATATTTTAAGGCAGGGTCTCTCACTTGAACCTAAATCTTACTGATTCAGCTAGCCACTTATCTCTGGGGATATCCTAGCTCTACTTCCTGTGTGCTGGGATTCCAGGGAGGCCACTCTGCAGCCCAGTATTTTACATAGATGCTGAGGTGCCAAGCTGTGGTTTTCACACTTGTGTAGAAAATGCCTCACTCACTGAACCAGCTCCCTGGTCCTCATTCTAGCTGTGTTGAGGCAAAATTAAGAAAAATTGGGTATATTTAAGGTGTTTTAATGGATGTTCCTTAATAAAGTGGACTTTGAGTTGATGATGAATTATTAATTGGAATTATCTTGTTGATCATTAACTCTCTAGAACTTACTTTTTTATGGGGGGGGGGGAGATGTATTGTGGGATGCTGGGGATGGAGCCTAGAGCCTCATGCATGCAAGGCAGTCACCTGAGCTATAGCCCCAGCCTCTTAGAACTGGAAGTTCGTAACTCAATCCTACCCCCCTGACTCCTGCCCACCCCCTCCCTTAACCACCGTCTTCGTTTCAGTGAATTGGATTTTCTGAGATCACACACACAAGTGAGATCATGAGACAGATAGGGAGGGTCTCTTTGCCTGTGCCAGTATTAACTCATTTGGCCTGATATCCTTCAGGTTCATCCGATTGGTTACAATGGCAGCATGGCTTTCTTGACAAAAGATGAAAGGATCCTTGTGTACCTGAACAATGTTTTCTTTGTTTCTCTCTCTGTGGATAGATATCTATCTGGTCTTCATACCTTGGCTACTGTAGGCTGCAGTCAATGCCAGAGCTAAGCTACCCCTTCTCCAATGTGCTTGTGATTCCTCAGCACTGCCCTGGTGGGAGATATCAATGTGCATGTGAGTGTGTGAATATGTGTGTGTGTGTGTGTGTGTGTGTGTGTGTGTGTGTGTGTGAATGTGTGCACCTGTGCATCATGTATGTGTAAGTGTGCATAGATGTATGTATGTGTGTGTGTGTGTGTGCACGTGTGCTTGTGATGGCAGATGCTAGGAGATGATACAAAGAAGGACTTCAGAGACTGTGGAACTAGTCCTGTAGGTCTCCACAGGGAACAGTGACGGACTACCACAAAGGCAGAACTGGAAGAGGTATCACATATGAGCTCTGGTCAACACAACTTGTAGCCCATAAAAATGCTTTATACCACCACCTCTGTGTGACCTGGTAACCTGTGACCACGCGCAGCTCTGGAGCATTTGAAATGCCATACTTTGGCTGAAGAGCAGAAACTTTCAAAATTTTAACCTTAATTAATTTATATATAAACATCCACATATCACTAATAGCTACCTACCATAGTGTCCGTGCAGCCGAAGATCCGCTGATCAAATTCTTTTTTTGTCCAGTAGCTATGTAGCCCTTACATATCCCCAACTTTATCCATGGGCTCCTAGAAGTGGCATCTGAAGCCTCCGTGGTTTTGCAATGGCCCTGAGGTGCAGCAAAGCATCTTTATCAGGGAGTTCCAAGTAAGGATGTTAGCAGAGTCCCTAGGCCCTAAAAACAAAGACCCCAAAGATCAGCCCCCGGTCCCAGAAACTGATGCAACTGCTGCTGCTGCTGCTTCTATTGATGCCCTGGTAGGGTGAGCCCACCTGGTCCCTCCATATAAGCAATGTGAGGTATTCCTAGCCTGGTCCCCAGAAACTTCCGTCTTGTCACTGGCACTAACAAAGAAGCTGAATTGGAGATGGTGACAGAAGTTAATTGGGATTAGATGTGCATGTTCCATGGCTAACAAAAGCACAGATGCTTCAGAGTCTCATCTCAAGCCAAGCCACCCTCTGCTCGCTCTCTCTCTCTCTCTCTCTCTCCCCTTCCTCTGCTTCCTTTCCACCTGACCCCCAGAAATCCACTGCCTCCAGGAGTCCCCAAGAGCTCTCAACTGGGCTCTTTATCCCTCCCTCGTGTTATGACTCAATATCAGTTGGACCTTTTTCATAATGAATGAGGTCATCTGTGGGAGGGATGGAACAAACAGCGGTTCCTGGCCTTACTTGAACACACTCATCTCACCTCCTCTCCTCCTCTCCTCCTCTCACTTCCTCTCCTGCTCCATTCTTTGGGCTGCCAGAGAGAAAAGGTGAAATCAAGGTGACCGCAAATCACAGCTATAGTCAGAACACAAAAAGATGCCTGTGTCCAAGCATAGTTTAGGCTCCCAAATCAGTGAGGGATGGAGGTCCCCAGAGAATTTTCCCAGCATGCCCCATGGTTTCTTACTGTTGGGCAACTGAATTCCAAGCTTTGGATAGACCAAAGTTCTCAGATTCTGGGGGCTCATTCGCCAGGAGCATCTTCTCAGAAAAGATGTGTTCAGAATTCTCTGTTCCTTTCTAGCCAGAGTGGGACCAGGAAGGACACACACTTAGGCAATAAGACGTCTCCATCTGTGATTCTGAAAGCAGTCATGGCCTTCCCATCCCTAATCGGAATGGGTTCCGTGTCAGCTGTGCCCTAGCGCACAATCACATTTCTCCCAACCTCAGACTCAGACTCAGATTCATATATACAGGACTCCAGGGAGGACAAGGGCAGGTTTCTCAATGTGGACACAGTCATCTTCCTGGGAAGGACCCTGCTGAGCCATGCCTGCCTGCCTGTCTGAGACCTGTTAGCCGAGACAGACGAAAATGTAAGAGACAGCCTGCTGACCTCGTCCTGGAGCAGAAGAGAAGTGGGACACATGCAGAGCAGGAGAAGGCTGCTCTAGGAGGCAGGCTACACACCTATCAGCAAGAGAGTGGGCCAGCCACAGACTGGGCAGGTCAGCTACCAAGCTGGCCCTTCTCATGGGGCCTCAAGTGGAAGGATGAAATCCTTTGAAATAACTGACAAGATGTGTGTGTGTGTGTGTGTGTGTGTGTGTGTGTGTGTGTGTGTGTGTATGGGTGTGTGGGTGTGTGGGTGTGTGGGTGTATGGGTGTATGGATGTATGGATGTATGGATGTATGGATGTATGGATGTATGGGTGTATGGGTATGTGAGTGTGTGAATGTATGGGTATATGGGTGTATGGGTGTGTGGATGTATGGGCATATGGGTGTATGAATGTATGGGTGTGTGGGTGTGTGGGTGTATGGGTGTATGGGTGTATGGGTGTATGGGTGTGTGGGTGTATGGGTGTATGGGTGTGTGGGTGTATGGGTGTATGGGTGTTTGGGTGTATGGATGTATGGGTGTATGGGTGTATGGGTGTTTAGGTGTGTGGGTGTGTGGGTGTATGAGTGTATGGGTGTGTGGGTGTGTGGGTGCATGGGTGTGTGGGTGTATGGGTGTGTGGGTGTGTGGGTGTAGACAAGAGGACAACCTAGGTATTCCCCACTGTTTGTTTTTGAAACAGGGTCTCTCATGGACCAGAAACTTTCGAGTAGGCTAGGCTGGTTGGCTAGCAACAGAGATCCACTTGTCCCTGCCTCCTCAGCACTGAGATCCCAAGTGTGCACCACCTTGTATTTTTTTTTACATAGGTTCCGGGGATCCAATTCATGACCTCATATTTGAAGGCAAGCATTTTATGAATTGAGCTCTCATCCAGTACCACTCTCTGCTCCACCCCCAACTCAGTGATTACTTTTACTCTTTTCCTTCTAGAAGGCAGCCCTGTATGCAAAAAGCAACAACTATCAGGGCTCTGTGGTAGGTACCCTTGTGCCTTCTTCACGGGATTTCAGCAATTATAGAGCGCCTACTGTGCACTCCTTTCTTCTCATCATTGACCCTTGCTAGAGTGATGTCTATTTCTCTAAGAATGGTGGCTCTGGATAGTGAAGGAAAGGGAATGGGAGGTACTGCGGGAAGCAGAAAGCAAAGGAGTGGCCTGACGGCATCCTGTCAGTGAAGTTGGCATTCAGACTCTTGTCTGCCATGGTTTTAGCCCCAGAGTTACTGAGGCCTAAAGACCACATGCTCAGTACCTTTTCCCTCTTTCTTTTTTTCTTCCTCCCTTCCTCCCTTTCTTCCTTCCTTCCTTCCTTCCCCTCTTCCTCTTCCTCTTCCTCTTCCTCTTCTTCTTCTCTCTCTCTCTCTTTCTTTCTTTCTTTTTTTTTAAAGACAGGGTTTTTCTGTATAGCCCCAGCTGTCCTGGAACTCACTTGTAGACCAGGCTGGCATATAACTAGAGATCCACCTGCCTCTGCCTCCCAGGTACTGGGATTAAAGGCGTGCGCCACCACTGCCTGACTGCATAGTAACTTCTAAGGTCCAGGAGGTGGGAGCCAAGCTGAGTGAAAGTTGACCAGACCCTCCCCACACAAGGAAACTTGCCTACACTTAGCCAACTGGAGGTGGATCCAGGACTCACAGGAGATTCAGATGAGCACACCCACTACATTCAAAGGCAAAGAACCCCAGAAGGCTGTTATTTCAAACAGCATGCCCTCACAGCAATCGTGAGCGTGTTCATAACGAGAAAGCCTCGCAGCCAAGGGGACCCACATCTTGCCCCTCAATCTGTACAAACATGTTTCTTCTGCTGCCTGCTTCCCCAAGCCCAACAATGCCAGCATTCTTTCTGGGCAATTAGTAAGCCCTGACCAATGTACAAAGGCTTTATTAGCACTGACAACATTCCCCCACCATCCAAAGGGCACCATGGCTACTATAGACAAGAATCCTTTTCTGACTCATTCTCCTTAGAGGGGATGGGGGCAGGTGAGTTGTGTTTGTTGTTCTTTGTCTCACCACTGGAAAATGTTGCAATCGGAGCAAAGGATTTAAGAATAATCTGACGGAAACCAAATCCAGTTTAAGCCTTGACATTCTATTCTGTAAGCTTCTTCATACATACAACATTAGAGAAACTATCAGCCAACATTCACTGAATACCTTTCACACGTGAGGCATCACAGGAGACTCAGACGTGTAAGGTGAAATCTTGGACCTCACTTGAGAAAATTTACACCATTTTTTGAGGTCACGAATCCAGGGCAGACCAACAGCTACTCAGAACAGAACCTTTACACAACCATACAGAAAGCATGCCCGTGGAACATAGCACGGAGGTCCTGGAGGTACTGCCATGAGCATGTCATTCTCAACAGAGGGAAGTACGGGCCACGTGTTAGGGATAGAGCAGGGCTGGCCACTGTGTGAAGACCAATGGAATACTTATTAAATCTAAGCATAGAAGAACAATTTGGATTTAGTTGAAAAGAGGAAGGTACTAAAGACATTCTAGATAATTAAATGCCATGAGGCAGAGAGTCAGCATAGAAAGACCTGGATAAAGATCACTAGATAGAGAACAATCCAGCTGCAAGGACAGCTGATGGGCAGGGTGGGGTGGGGAGGTGTGTACACTGGGACCAGACACCTCTAAGAAACTCTAGAGTAGTGTCATGACCCACAGGTTGAGAATCGCTGTTCTAGATGAACTCTGTCATACAGAGGACTATGGTCTAGACCAATCCAGACCTATATCAGGCAACAGTAAATAGATACCCACCCAGTAGAACTAGTGGGCCCACTCCCTTAAAGATGATGGGTTTGCTCAGTTCTCTTCAAAGAGCCACACCCTTCTTCTAATAGTGAGGAACAAGGCTTTCTAACCTTAAAGTCCTTCTTTATTTCCCTACCTGCAAATGCTTCACTTCCTCTTCATCTGCATCCATCTTCTCCTTTTCCTTCCCTCCCTCCAAGTCTAGTCAGGTGAGAGGTGATCTCCTATGCTCTAGTTCCTACCTGAAAACACTACTTCAGGGCCTTGTTCCGTTCACTGTGCTCTTTCATTCTCAACCGTCACATCTCCCTCTTGAATTAGTTTTCTCACCACAGAGAACAAATGCCTGAAGAGAAGCAACCTTAGGGAGAAACTATCTATGTTGGCCCATGGTTTGAGGGTACAGTCCATCATGACAAGGCCACCATGATGGTGGGAGTTGCTCAGAGCTGGGCCAACAGATGCATGAGACTATTTTACATCTCGATGGACCTGGAAGCAGGGCTGGAGTAGCAGACCTGTCTCCTAGTGACTCACTTCCCCCAGCTAGACTCCACCTCCTAAAACAGTACCACATTCAGAGGACCAAGTGTTCAAACATGTGCGGCCCTGGGAGATAACTCACATCCGAACCACCGCTCCCAGCTTAATCTCTCTAATCAATGTTTATACTCTAGAATATTCCATCTTAAAATCAAAGCCTTCCTCGCCAAGTTCCTGTTCCTCCCTCTTACAACCACCCAAACTCTGTATTGACTGCTTCCCAACCAAGCAGCTCAGACATGAGACACACTTTCTCCACTTTTTACCTTCAAACTCCATCACCACATCCTCCTCAGCTGCCTTCTCCTACACCCACCCCCACACCAGGGAGTTGTGGAGCCCCGTGAGCCCTCTCTGGTGTCCTCATCTTGCTCAGTTCTTCAGTATCATTTAACCAGTCAACCTCTCCTCCCTCAAGCTCACCTGTCTCTGTCTGTGTGGTGTAGCTGTCCCCCTGGTTTCCTCCTAAGTTTCAGAAAGTTCCCATCTCTTTCCTAGATGAGAAAACTAAGATGCATAGAGAATTGTCTAGGCTCCTTATCTAGTAACTACAAAAGACTAGGGTAGAGCTTGAGTCCTGGGTCTATGCTGTTAAACACTGCATTATGTCAGGGTATTTTGTTGTTGTTGCTCGTGATGTTGCTTGTTTTTAAAGTATCAGTAGGATAGAACAGGACAGCACAGGACAGGTTAAGGAAGGGTAGGATAGCATAAGGTTGTGTAGGGTACAGTAAGATATGATAGTATTAGGACAGAACAACACAGGACAAAATAATGTAGGGTAGGGTATGGTAGAGTATGGTAGGGTATGGTAGGGTATGGTAGGGTATGGTAGGGTATGGTAGGCTATCGTAGGGTTTCGTAGGGTATCGTAGGGTAGCATAGGGTAGTGTAAGGTAAGACAGGGTAGTGTAAGGTAAGACAGGGTAGAGTGAGGTTGGATAAGATAGAGTAGGGCAGGTAAGATAGGATAGCCTACAATAGCATTCAATGCCAGTCTTAACAGCTTATTATAATGGGTCACTTCCTCCTCATGCCCTGTCTAGGATATACCTTCATGGAATGTGTTCAACACAGTTGCTCAAGAACTCAAGCAACAGAGGCCTAAGATCATGCTGCTGCAGGAAGGAGAGAGACTGGAGAACCGCAGATAGGCTTTTCGCTGTCATTCCTGCTCCCGTTTCCTTACTTAGATCTAGTCTCCCAGCCTTGCCTCACTTACGAGTAGGAAGAGCACTGCTGGGGAGCAGGTAGGCGCTTTGCTGAGATGCCATAGGCTCACAGTTACACTGGAAGTGCCAGAGTTTCTCCAGGGTCGGTTTCAGGTTCTTGTCTTTTCCCACAGTTTCAGCATCCACATAACACTTCTTAGATTTATTTCTTTAGTCCAGTCCTCGGGCTCATTTCACAGTACCAGTTCCACCTATAAAACTACTTAACTTGACATCTCAAAGGAGGCTCTCAAACGGTTCTTAAATTTAATGTATTTCAAAACAAGACGCTTGGCACTCTTTCCAATCACAATTGCCCACCCACCCCATCTCGTGTCAGTAAATGATACCTCCATCCACTTAGTCATTTTACTAGAGACCTGGAGGTTGGATTATTTCCACCATCTCTCTTCACTTCCTGTATCCAGCCTACTACCAACCATAGATTAACTTATCTTCCAAAAATGTCAAATGTACCCAGTCACTGTCAAGTTGTTATTCTTATCTAAAGTATCTGCATCTCTTGCCTAGATAATATACCATTCTCCTCCCTGTTCTCCAAAATTCGTCTCTATGCCCTTCTAGAATATTCTCTAAACTGTGTCAGCCTCATATTTATAAAGTGCCTATCAGATCAGACTACTTATATACACACATACACCCCAGGCAATGCCTGCTGTGTTGCTGGGGCTTAGACCCAAAATCCTTAAAGGGTCCCACAAAGCCCCACACTATGGCCCATGCCTACGTGTCTGACAAGATCTCATTCCACTCTTGCCCACGAATGCCACCTCTAGACCCTCTGTTTCTTTGAATTCCTTGAATACACTACGCTCTCACCAGAGGCAGTCTTCACAGGAGAATCTGCTTTTCACTTTTTTACAGACACTACTGGACAAAGTCCATCTCCTACATGGATGTTCTGTTAAATGTCATTCCTCAATAAAGACCTTCCATGAAAGCTTCAATGTAAAGGAGACCCACTTCAGATCTCTGAAGGCCAGAACTAGAAGCATTTGTGTTCTGTTAGCTCTTTAAGTGTATGGCAGGGGGAGTGTCCTCCTGTGCTCTCAGCACTCTCTCGCTCCATGAAATTGCGATTTGTAATGATGTACATATTAATATTTTTGACTTTTTATTTAATGTCTTGCTGTCCTGGAGCCATAAGCTTCATGGCAACTATAATGGAACATACATCAATCCACCACTGCATGGTCTGTCCATGTTATGCCCGGGTCTCAAGGTCTCTAAGAGATCTCAAAAAATTGTCATATCCAATACAAAGAAAACAAAATAAGAACCTTTAATTCAAACCCAGGTTTAACTCACAAATTACACCAAACAAAGTTACAATCCCACATCTAGGGGTTTAAAAAATGTATACAAATAAGTTCAGAGGCTTCAAAGTTACACAGTAGATAAAAAAAAAAACCATAATTTCACCTGTTTGGGCGATAGACAGGGTCGGGACAGGGTCACATGATTAGAGAGAGTGTTCTTTGGCTTTTATGGTGTTATCAAGGTTA
Organism: Arvicanthis niloticus; assembly: GCF_011762505.2. NCBI lineage: Eukaryota > Metazoa > Chordata > Mammalia > Rodentia > Muridae > Arvicanthis > Arvicanthis niloticus. The sequence goes on from NC_133434.1 coordinate 15,685,812, forward strand.
AATGTTTTTACAAACCGGTCACAGTGCTGAGGCCTGCACTAGCCCCTCAGCTTCTAAGAAAGTGCTGAGATCATCGCTAGCCTCTCGGCTTCTTCATTCACAACATCAAGAGAGTACAGTACCCCAACAGTCAATAATTGTCAATAAAGGGGCCATTGGAAAACTGGCCTGTTCCTTTCAAAGATCATCCAATACCACCAACCTGCAGAGTTGGCTCCCCGTCTCCCCTGACCGTTCAGTCTCTGGGGATATTTATGATCAAGTAACATTGACTTTTTTACTTTCTAGTTCTCCAAAGAATGTGTGGGACTGGGTAGCTTAAGATGGAGCGACTAAACCCAAGGACACTCCAACCACATCTCTCATGGGTAAACTGTTCTGGACCATACATTCACTATCCCTTTGTCCACTTTTTCAAACCAATCAATAGTGAACTTTTCTGTCAGGTTCACAAGTTCTTCACAAGCTAGCTCCTCCTACTGTACACTTGTAGGACTAATACAGCACAAACCTACTACTATATTCTGGCTCTGGAGCTCAGAAATCTATAGTGGGTCTCACTAGGCTAAAATTCACGTTGGTAACCCTGCATATTTTCCTGGGTTTGGGGAGGATCTGGCTCCTTGCCACTTGCAGTATATAGAAGCCAACTGCTTCTTGTACCACCCTATCTCTCTCTCTCTCTGCATCTCTCCTTCTTCTTTCTTCCTCTCAAGAAAAGCTTGGATTTCTTTGATCCAGTCCACAAAAAAACAAAACCATCTCCCTATGTCAAGGTCAACTAACTAATGACCTTAGTTCTGTCTATACCCCTTTGCCTAGTAACGTTACCTAGTTGCACGTTCTGGGAAACGAGACACGGACGTAATTGCAGTCTACCACTGGTTCCACTTTATCCACTTTCCTTCCCAAAGAACTTGAGGCTTGGAACCAATTTTCTTCTCAACTAGGGTGGTAAGAATGGGGATCCATGGGGGAACCACACCACTTCCCTCTGCAGGTAGGTTTCCCAATGAGCTCTTCTCAGTGTGGCTCTTCATAGCAGACCACCCGCTGGCACGGCCAATTGTCCCTCCTGAAATGAGCTAAGGACACCTGTTCTCCGGGTTACTATGTTGATTACACAAATGAGCATTTGCACAGCAATCTGGGAGAGAAGCCTATAGATGGAAAAGTACTTGTGTCCTGGCTTCAGAAGTCCAGCTTCAATTCTTGATTGCTTAATACTGAATAACGGTGTGACTGTAGCAGATTATACAATCTGCATAAATTCCCTCAAAGCCATCCTTTCCTCGACTGTGAAGTGGTGATGTTAGAAATAACTCCTCTCAGAAGACACAGGGGGATAAGATGGAGCGGGTTCTGCATAGCATTTTACATGCAGCCATCGATCCGTACAGTCGGGGACTGTGGTCGTCACACTAGAGTCCCCAGTAGATTGCAGCTACTCTGGATTGACAGGAGAGTTCCTGATAAACTATAGCTGTCCCTCCTTGCTTGTCGTACTTGACTTCAATCCTTTATCTGGCAAAGTCTCGGCTTAAACACTGTGTCTTCAGGAAAATCTTCCCTTTTTTTTCCTAGGCAGAGGTCATTAGCTTCTCCCACACTGCGTTACGTAACACTCAGCATGCATTTCTATTACAGCATTACTCTATAATGTATCAGGTGGAGGTGGGTTTTTTTTTTTTTAATACAATAATACCAACACAGATGTAGCCCCCTTAAGGGCAGGTACTATGTCTTATACTTTCTATACACAGTATTTGGTTCAGGACATTGGTTCAGGGAGTGTAATGTTTAAGAAATGTTTGTTGATTTTTTTTTTTTAAGAATTCTTTATAACTACTTAGAGTCTTCCAGAATATCAAATATCTAATCCACGGATTTACCTAAGCATATATCGCATTATTCTATTCTCAGTGTTGCCCTGGGAGTAACATTCTTTGAGGACAGAGTAGAACTAGGCTCCTTGGAGAGTTAGAGTCAGAAAGATTCGCCCCGCATCCATTCCCATTCTGGGAAGAGTGCTACTTTCTGGTCCTCAGACCACCATTCAACTGCATTGGTTTAGGATCTTTGCTTCCTCGGTTCAGCAACTAGACCCCACTGAAAAACTCCACTCCAAGCAGAACAGGGCTGAAATCATATTTTCACGGGATGTCAAACCTCCTCTCCTACCTTAAATGAAAGGTATTATTTCTGAGAGGAGAATGTCACACTCCACCACCAAAATTCTGCTTCCTCGGCAGAAAACCCCGGCAGTTTCTCTGCATGGCTGGCAGCTCTCCACCCAAGGCCAATGCTGGGAAATGCACCAGGCCCAACACAAATCACGAGAGCACAGGCCCTTTGTGATTAAGACAAGGAAAGCACACTCCATAAACAGTCGAGGTGCGGAAATGGGCTGTGGAGAGGAAATGGGGTCTAGGTACCACGCCGGGACCCACCACAGGCCCATACTCCTCTAGAGAAATTCACCCATCACTTGACCAAATAAATTCTCCCCAGCTCAGCAACTTTAGGGTTCGTTCCTGTAATGGACGGCTTCCTTGCCTCTTCATCTTAGGTATATATAAAAATATATCCTTCCTGGCTGCCAAAAAGCTGTCTGGCCTTTATCTCTGCCTTCTTGCTAGAGACTGTGACCTCCTTCTGATACACTCACATTTCAACTGCCCCGGGATAAAAAGCTTTGCACAGAGTAGTGCAAGTGGGAATGGAGTCGGGCAGTCATTGCATTTAAATAAATGGGAGACCGTCCCCACTTCTTAAATGGGTCAGAGTGTGTTGCTGAGGAGAACAGGTCAGAAAGTGACTTTCTGTCCCTTGGGCTTTTTGTTGTGTCAACCTGGTGTGTGTGGCCCGTGGGCTGATCATACTGTAAGTTCCCCCGGAGTCTCCAGAGCACTCATTGCTTGCCCAGCTGGCAGCTCTCAGTTGAGCGTACTTGGGCCAGATCTCCCCAGCTCAGGAGCATCAGAGTTCTGCTTCTTCTTTCTCCCTGCCAATGTGAAGGGCACCTGCTTCTTGACAGAGATGTGAGCCTGCTCTGGGCATAACCCAGATGATTAGCTCCGGTGTTCTGTGTCTTCTAAGTGCCCTGTGGCTGGGCTCAGGTTCCAACACGTTCCAGCCTACTGATTTCTGTGTTACAGATTCTGCCACTCTCAGACTAGGCTGCCAGAAGCTTTGCCGACACGATTCAGGTGTTGGCTTCTATGTGGCCTTCAAGTTCTCCTGAGAATGCATCCTTACCTCCTCAATGTTCCCCCTACCCTAGTCTCCCAGCCAACCAGGTATACTGTACCCTCATAAAATACTGACTGGGTTTCCTAGGGAACCTCCTCTAGAAAATTCCCATTGCCCACGTCTTCCCTATGAAGGACTCTCTGTTCAGGAATCCCCAGCCCTCTCCTCCATCTCCTCTCTGTTGCATGCCCAGGGGCTGTATGCAAACATTTGCTTTGATTTGTAAAATGATCCATATAATTAGGGAAAAGAGTTAAATAAAGGGACTGATTTCAGAGAGCAGGCTCTTAATGACACTAATACCTGACAAAGGGGGTCATTATGATGGGCTAATGGGCCTTGCCTGGCGTTCAGCTCTCTCAGGACACAATCCAACACACTCAATTATCTGCTAATCAGGGCCATTTTGTCAGAGGTTATTGCCCTGAAGTATCAATTATAGGAACATTATTAATACTGGAAGGAGACACCACTTACATGAAAGTGTTAAACTCCTGGGGCATACCCCTCGCCGCTTGCACCTACAGTAGTATGCTGTCTCTTTCTGTTCCCAGTAAGCTCCCAACCCTGGGCCTTTCCATGACCCATCGGGTCTACTGGGAAGGAGCCAGGGCTGAGATGATGTTCCCAAATCTGTCACCTGTGACCGAGCTGGCAATCCCAACTCTTAATGCCACCAGCTGGCAACAGTGACTTAGCCCAAAGCCAAGGCATTACTGACTCAAGACGTGGGAGGGGAGGAGAACCGTGGGCTACAGGAACGAGAAGCGTGAGTGTGCATGTGTATTCTGTCTCCCTAGCCTGCCCTTCCCTCCTCCTCTTTCTTTGGTGTGTGCTTGCTCTCACACTCTCCCTCCCCTCAGGTCTCCTCCCTCCTCTTTCTCTCTCTCTCTCTGCCCACATTTCCTGGTTCTTTCTCTCCCCTTTCCTCCCTCTTTGCCAATGTAGCTAAGCCAAGGAACTAAGAAAGAAAGGGGGCTGTGATCTCCCACTTCAGAACACAATATGCCCAAGACACAACCTATGTTGCAGCCCAGAACTCCTTTGTGCTGGAGGTTCCGTTTACCATGAGGAGGAAATGGCAACCACTGATAGCGGAGGGACACGGCTGAAACGGAAAGGCAGGGCAGGTTAGAAGAGAAAACCCGAAAGGGGTTTTGAATCAAATCAACCCTGATTGCAGTCTTTGTGCCACCAGTCACTAGCAGCAAGATCTCAGGTAAGTCGGTTAACCTCTCTCAGCCTCCATGGAAACAGGATATCTGGGGCAGGGGTAGACGACAGAATGACAGTTTCATGAGACACGTTAGAATGAGGAGTTATTCAGCCTCCTTGAAACTCGGTTTTTCACATGCAGGCTACAGTCAGCCTTATCCCTATGACAGAGCCACGAAGAAGACAAACGAGAACCTTCAGGTAGGCGTGACCAAGAGATAGATGCCATTCCCAGAATGATCAGTAACTTTTAGGTTGCCTCTGAGGGGAGGAAACAGCTAAGTAACAAACCAAAATGCTTGGAGGACACAGAATCTCTCTGTCCCTCTAGACAGCTACTAACAGAAAAGAGAGATAAAGAGAAGGACAGTGGGCTCCTGAGTCCTCCAGAGCATCATGGGAAGGTGCCAGCCAGTTTGGGAGAAGCTGCTTCTTGGAGGTAAATGGAATTCTCACCCCTCCTTGGCCCCACAGGCATGGACTTTCCCATTGCCTTCAGGGCAACCAACAAAAAGAAAAGTCACTCATGTGGGAGTTTCCAGGAGTCTGATTTTAGAGATAGAGTAAGATCTCATGAGGAAAAGTTCAGTAAAAAGAGGGAGGCGTTCTCATGACCAAACCACCGATCTGTCTCATCCTTGTGGAGAGACGCTCTGGCTTAGAAAACAAACAAGCAAAGAACAACAGCGACAGGAATTTAAAGCATGATTCTGAGCGTGCGCTCATCAACAGGTGGTGAGCACATCCTAAGATCTAAGCAATAAGATCACTCATTGGGAAAACGGCGAAGGACAGATCAGTTCTGCAGGAGCTTGGTCTGTGTGGTAATCCTGGTGTCTACCTGAACATAACTAGAGCCGTCTGGGCCCCTGGTCACCAAAGTGTGCACTATTCAATCAGGGGGAATGAGCCTAAGGGAAGACAAAGCATAAAAACAGGTGTCAGAAGAAACTATCGAAGTGATAGCCCAGCAGAACCCGAACGCAAAGAAATGGATTTTAGCAAAACTATAAAGTTCCAGCCAGGAGTCTTACCATAAAACTAACATAAAAGGAAGAAAGAGAAACCACAAACGCTTCCCTGAACATCAAAAAAACAGCAAATTGGAGGTATTTATTTGACTTTAGCAGAATCCAGCCCACCGAAGGATGTCCGATGCTCTGTCCTGCAGTTCACCCAGTACAGCCAAAGAGGGGCTGTCACTTACATGCACGGTGATGGAGCCAGGCCTTGATGATAAGAAGTGCTGGTTAAAGGGCTGAAGGCACTTCAAGTCCACCCTTTGACCCTTGATTATGGCTTATGAATGTGCTGTTTGGTGAACCTGGGTAATTAGTGTTTGGGTTAAGCAGTTACAGGGTTAAGTGCTACCAGGGGTTTGATCTGGGCTGACAGAGCCTGAGCTGCAGAGTGGGGTGGTTGCCTAGCAACAACACCTGTAGCACATTAAGCAGCCAGTCAGCTTTGTCAACTTCTAGCAAGGGCTTTGTACAGCAGAAGATGGGGGTGGGGGCAAGTTGATAGGGCACAGGGATGGAAAGCTGGACAGAGGAGAGAAGGGGCCGAGGATGCTGGTGGGGTATCAAGAGATTCCTGAGTCCTTCCGGAATGGCTTCGTGTCATTTGTCTCTAGCGAGAGAAAGGGAGGCACAAGCAGGTGTAAGTCCAGGTAGGCACCCTCACCCAAGCAATGATCTTGGTATTGCTCTCACCTCCTCCTAAACCCCTAAAACACCCACTCCCTCTCCTGGGGCGCTCTCCCATACATTTGCCTCCAAGTTTGATCACTGGGGAGGAGCCTAAAGGAGAAATGCTCTTGCTTTGTTTGCAAATTTGAGAGAATCAGAAGGAAGAGAACAAAAACAGACGCCCCAGGAGAGGAAAACTCTGAACCTCCCCCCCCCCCATGGTACTTTCCCACATGACCTTTTGGACATCATCCTGAGTATACCTGAGACATGGCTAGAAAGAAAAAAAAACACAAAGAGCTGAGGATAGGTGGGGTCTCAACAACACCATCGATTTTTTTTTTTTTTTTTTTTTTTTGCCAGCATTCCCAAGCTCAGGGTGAAGCTATCTAAATACTGCCTGAATAATCAGAAGGCTTGGGTCAACTCCATGAAGCCTTTGGCCATACCTGTCCTGAGACACAATGCCTTCACCTATGTGGTGGGGGATAATTACAAACTGACCCACTTCACTGATGAGGAGAAAAAGGAAGTTATTTTTAAAAAGCTTTAAAAATGCGATATTTACAAATGCTGTAAGTACTACTATGTGGGGGCTGTACCTGTATTACAAAGACGGTATGCATAAATCTGCTCTTTTGGGATCATCTGAGCTGTTATTTGGCTCCACACACTGGAGAGAGGAGCACCCACATGTTGTGTTGCCGAGTAACTCAGTGAGACGGATGGCACTGAAAGGGGCCTATTCATTGATTCTAGGCTGGGTTCACTGGTTCAAATCCAGCCCTGAGCCAACAATTACTGTAATCACTGGGTTTGGAACTCAGAGAGACTGACTTTCAGGAGACCTTCCACTCATCCATGACCCACTGAGTTTACAGCTTCAACTTATGCTTGTGGTTACAAGGGAAGCCGAGGGTCTGTGGCGTGAGCTGAAGCCACAGTCCACATATCTGCCTGCCTCCCTTGCACAGGTCAATGCATACTCCTTCTAGACCATCTTTAAAAGCAATCCAGTGACTGAGGGGTGATGCTGTTTGCTCTCTGAGCTGGGAAATAGGTGTCAGCATCCCTGGCCATATCTGACACTGTGCCTGCTACCCCAGCCTCCCTTTCACAGCTGAGAAAGAAAGCGAATCTCCCTTTACTATACCACGTCTAAGACAGTTCCTCCTCCCCCACAGAAGTCAAACCACATCTGATTAGGACAAAGATATATATATAGAGAGAAACCAGCAGACTTTATACCCTACCAAGTCAGAGCAGCAACTCACCAGCACAGCATGCCCCAAGACTTCTGTGTGATTTGTGGGTTTTCTGTCTATGTGGCTGTGGGGTCTGAGGGTGCACATCAGGGTGTGCATGTGTATGCCAGTGTGTCTGCCCATCGCTCGCTCCATGGCTTCTCTGTTCCGTGTGTTGTGCTGTTATTTTCATGCTCGGGGTTATATTTAACTCAAGTCATAATATTTGGGGGTTTGGAAGCCTGCTGTTTCACCAAGAAAGGCATTTGAATATTCTCAGTTCCAGAGAATTCCAAGGGCTCCGAGAAGAGAGTGAGGCGCTTGCCCCAGATTTGTCTGACACATCGTGGTCACGTGGACTCCATTAGCGGATGACTGAGGCGTTGAGCAGGCAGCCTAAAGGAATGTTGTAGAAAGGCTGAAGAGGAGTCCTGAGTGTTGTCAGGAGGAGGCTGATGCCTCCGGGTGTCTCAGGGCACTCACCCCACACATCCCCACAGGGAGGGGAGCTCTAATTGGCAATATCACCTGCCTAGTCATTGCCCTGCCTCTTACACATCATGCCCGTATAAGGGGGACACAGAACTAGAATCCCATGTGACACAAGGAAAGGCATACCTCAGCTTATCCTGCCTCTGTCAAGCAGGTAAAGCATGCAAATTGAGCCCTAGCTTGTCACTAGGAGTAGCCATTTTCCCCAAAGATACTCTGGCAAGGTTAGCATTAGGGAAAGCATGGGTTGTGCAGAGAGAGCAGGAATGAGGATAATATGACATGATTCCCTATGCTGTGTCATCCTTGATGACAGGTGGGTCTACCTGGGTGCAGATGCTGTAGCTGGCCTGTAAGCTCCTCAGTTCTGAGCCTCAGCACTACCTGGAAAGTCTATCTGGGCTAAGTTTGGAGTATACTCTCCTGGGTAGGGGAAGGTTTGAGAACATTACAGAATATGTTGAGGTGGGACTAAGGTGGGACTGATGGGTAGATGAAGAGTGAGAACAAACAGGGTTGCTACATGTCTTCATTTGTTAGAGATTGGACATATATCAAACATGTAGCCCAGGCTAGCCTGAAACTGGTTCAGGTTTCTGCCTGAGTCTCCAAAATGACAAAATTATACATGTGTGCCACCCCATCTGTCTCAATCAAATCTTTCTGTGTTAAAGGAGAGAAGGGATGGAATAGCCAACACTGTCTGAACCCTTCACCAGCAAGGATAGCTGGGACGTAGAGGATCTTCCTAAAGAATAGGTCCTACTGACAACATGAAGGCTCAGCCAGGTGGAGGGGCCTGGGAGAAGGAGAGGTGGCGTAGTCCTGTCCCAAGTCCTCATTGGACATCTCCAGCCAAGCACTAACACCAGGATTTGCTTCACATTCATGGGAACTGACATATGGTATAATTTTTTTTTTTTAAATCTTCCAAGTTCCCTAGGCAGCTTTGACGTGAATATTAATACTAACATAATTTCATGATGATTAGAGAACACAATTAGGGGCTATTAATAATGACACAAATAATGACATTTAAGGCCTCATTTTAATTTGAGTAATATTCTGTCTGGTGGTATTTAAACAGCTCTGTCTAGCACAATTAGTACAGGGCTGGGGTGCATTCACTGCTCATAGACTCGACCAGTCCCACCTCACCAACTCACCTGCATGACAAGAAAAAAATGTGGAGGCCAGTGACACATTTCTAAGAAGCACCCAGAGGATGGATACCTTCTGCCACAGATGCTTCTTAACCCCACAAACAATTGTCCTGGGCAGAAATTTGGGTATGGGCTTTAAGAGTCCACAGTGGCAAACACTGTGGTGTCTAGAGCTCACTAGATAAGAAGCAGTGCCATCTTCCCATCTACATCTTCTCAAGAGGAATGGTTCTTGGCTGCCAAGTTGACTGCATTGAGAGACCCCTAGGAGATGGGGAAAACATACGTCCTAGAGTATCTGAGGAAGTGTTGCTAGAAATGATTGACATGTGGAAAAAAGAGAGAAAGATTTGCCCTGAGTGGACAGCACCAAATAACACACCAGAGGCTCAACATATTGCAGCAAAAGGGAAAAGCCCACTGTCAAAAAGTCCACTCCCCATAACCTCTACTTTCTGTCCACAGCGAGGCGAACGTCCCCCTCTGCTACATGCTGTTCCTACATAGTGTTCTTGCTCGACATTCACGACATTCACACACGGGCTCAGAAACAATGGCGCCAACCGACTGCCCTGACACCTCAAAAACCAAGAGAGAGGAAATCAGTGGTTCTTTCGATAACTTGTTTTTTCTTGTGTATCTTTGCAAAGAGGAAAAACAAGTGAACTCATTATCTAAGAAGAAAAGTGGTTCCAGTTCTTAGAGAAGTCCTACTGGATATAGAACCTGGCTCCCTAACAAGTCTCAAAAGTTTCTTCTCTCTCCGCCCACAGCTCTCTTGTGCGTCTGTCAGAGCACACCACCCATCATCCTATTATAATGACCTACTAACATTCCCATAGGTTCCAGGTATACTGTTGGCTCCCAATAAATATTGCCTAGTACCCTAATGGCTAAACTATGGTGATGTTTGCCCTCCACCTCTTGGGTACTGCTAAATTTGGTATTCCACAATAGTACCACACCTCAACTCTCTGCAACTTCTGGATGCTTACAGTCAATAACAAACATCTTAGAAATGGCTGAGGCAGACAGGGTGCACTGAAGCAGTTGGGGTGCACAAAGAGGGGCCATCTGGGAAATGTGAAAACAGCTTTCAAGCAGAAGTCTATGGCTCTTAGAACCCAAAAGAACCCAAGGTTCCTAACCTATGAATTAACCAGTGGGGAAAACAAACTTTATTTCCTTGGTATGATTTGCAAATGTAGAATGCATTTAGGTATGACTGGACTAGATGCTAGATTTTCAACCAACTCCAGTATCTAAAAGGCAGAAATCACAAACGTCCTGATGAAGACAGACTGGATAAAGGAGGAAGCCAGAGGATGAAAGGAAGAGAAGAGAGCAAAGGAGAAGCCTGTCTGCTGAACACTGATCATGTGCCAGGCACGCGCATTGCTGAACACCCACCATCTTCTTTGATCTTCGAAATAATCTTTAGAGCTGTGTACTGTTGTGATTCTCATCTTACTATTAGTGAAACTCAAGAACAAAGAGCCCAAAGTCATATGCTTGGTCACACAGTGCTATGTGGCTGGGCCAAGCTTAAGTCTCAGTTCTGTCTGACTCCAAAGCCCAAGACTGTCACCGTACATGGCCCTGAGTTGGGGAGGGGTAACTGAAAAGGATTAGGACCATGTTAGCGTGTTTGTGCCACAAGAGGATTGGCCACCTCCCAAGGTACATCACAGAAGAGGCAACCTGTTGATGTCCCCTCCCACCTAAGGATCCTGTCATTGGGCCTGCAGGGGGAAAATGGAAAGCCACTGGCCAAGGGCCAGCATTGGGAGCTCCAAAGCTGATGAGGGCTGGAGGCTGGCCCCCTGGAACGGGTGGCATTGGACATGCCCAAAGACAGGGTTGGCAGGCAGCCAACTGCAGCACAGGCTGACAGGCTTTGGCAGAGACCAGTGAGACTGTGGAGGACAGGGCAGGGCCTGAGAGCTTCAGGGGACGTTAAGTGGAACCCTTTCTGGGTAATTGACTCTGTCTTCCCGTAGGACCCCTGCCAAGCCCAGGCAGGCCCAGCTTGACACGCTACAACCTGTCTGGAGTCTGCTTTGCAGCCACAGAGAGCCTGGTTTACAGCAGGCTGGTAATTTTGTTCTAAGACTCACCCCTTAGGTTGCAAGGCTCCTTTTGTCTGAATCCCTAATGTGTATTAACTCAGGGAACCATCTGAGTCCTCACCCACCCACGAAGTGATGTTGGCTGCAGCAATAGAGCCAGCAAACAGAGGGCAGTGAATGGAGCATACATGGGGCACCTAATCTCCAATAGGGTTGGGGGAGTCCCAAGGGCACTGGGTCCCCAATCCAAAAACTCTCATGGTAATAGGACCCTTAACAGCCCCAGAACTTACCATAGTCTCTGATCAAAGCATGATTCTTGTTTTCTACAGATTGCCTCTGTCCTTCAAATCTTTCCATCTACCTACCCTTCCTTTCCACCCAGCCCACCTCAAGGCAACAAGAGGACACATTAGTTGCTGAGATGGGGGAACCCAAGGTTCTAATGCCCTGACCATTTGAGAACCATCTATGAAGTCATGCAGGGGGCTCAGGAGGGGTACCAGGAGATGGGACTTCCTGGGACAGAAAGTAAACCCAGAAGCATACACAGAAGCCCAGTGCAGGACCACACTGCCTGTTCTCTTTGTCCTCCGTTGCACACCACAAACTTAACCAAGCTCCCCAGGTCCCCACTTCCCTGCAGCCTTCCTCAGTGGTGCCAACGCTGTGAGGCATTGCTGTCCTTCTTATCCACAGCTATCTGAGGCGACATGGGAATCTACCTCCTCCACCAATCAGAAGTACTGTAACATAGATTCCATCTCTGAGTGTTTCTTGGACACCCCTATTCCCCCAGGTAGACCACAGTAGTGACTTTTTTTTTTCTTTTTAGCCATCATAGCTGTTTCTTCCAGTCTTGGCATGACCATTGCCCTCTTAATGCAGGGCAGCCATGACTACTTGCAGGAGTTCTCATGAGGTGAAGCCTATTGGAAGTTCTTTAACCTGCTGGGCATGGTGGCTTGTGCCTGTAAATCTGAGTCCTTGGAAAACTAAAAGGGAAGATCATCTACTTTGAAGGCATCCTGGAATCCAGAGTGAGTTCTAGGACAGCCTGGGGTACAGAGTGAGATCCTATCATTGAGATGTTCTCTCGGGGAAGAAGGGGGAGGGGGGGCTCACACCATGCTTCTGAAGCCTCTCTCAGCTCCAAAGATTCCAATCACCTCCATGAAAGATGTGAACAGTTGGCTGGGGTGGGACTTCTTGGTGATGTAGCTGTTGCCAAGGGAACTCTTTGCTGGTGTAGCTTTTTGTGAGCAGCCCATGCAGTGGTGGAACTCTTCTGCAGAATAGGTGCCTATAAGCTGCCCTGAGAACTGCTGCTCTTGAGTCCTCCAGGTTCCTACAAGTGACCCCAATAGACTCACTGTTTGACCAAGCTACACTTGGATAGAATCATTTCATTGATCTGTTGGTGCCCCTTCTCTGTCTTGGGGAATACATATTGCATCTCCCCAGGAAAAACTATGTATGTGACAACCCCTTTTACCCTTCTTGTCAAAGCTATTATGCTAGACTCCAGACTAACATCTGAGACTCCTAGCTCTCCTGTCTATATACATCATTAGGAACTAAGTTCCCAACTGGGAAAACTATATCAGCATCTTCATGAAGAGCTGGCTATGTGCTAAGCCTTTTTCTATATACTTCACATATGTTGATTATATAATCTGTACAACCCCAGCAGTAAATAGACCTATCTATTATTCTATATTCTTCAGACCTATATTCTTCTAGGATATAAGGTCTGACTCCTAGTTCAAGGGCACAGTCCACCACACTGAAGAAGGTAAGGCAGCAGGAACTTAGCTCACACCAATGTTGAGCTCGACTCCCTTTCCCATTGGTGCAGCCCAGGATCCCAGCCAGGGAATGGTACCGCCCACAGCCGGAAGGTGTTCCTACAGCAATTAACATCAATACAAACTAGACAACCATCCACAGCCTTGCCTGGAGTCCCATCTCCTGGGTGATTCTAGATTCTGTCAAGTTGACAACACCAACCATGTCACATACCTGGGAAAAGACAGAGCCAAAATCCCAAATTTTCATTCCTACTCTTAAGACTCACAATGATGTGGTACTTGCTTTTCCCACGACAATTTACATGTCCTTTCAACTACATCCTACCATAACTCTAAACTCCTCAGTATGCTGTGTCTCCAAATGCCGGTCCTGACCTCCTATTCTCCAGCATCTCCTGCTTCACCTTACAGCCCAGCCCAAGGGGGTCACATTTTCTCTAAGTGCCACCAGCATTAGAAATTTTGTTCTCTATGATCCTTCCCTTGGTGACACCAAAAGCCAGTCTTTACCCTTTTAAGCCTCCCCAGGAAAGCACTGCTGGTAAAATTCGGGACACATGAGGTCACTACGGTCATTCTTCCCCCAGGCTCCTGTAAGTGACCTCAAGTGTCTGTATCACTTGAAAAGGCAAATCCACCCCTCTGAACATCAGCATTGCCACCTGTAAATGGCAGTACTTACTTGCAAGAGCTGTCTAGATTAGGAAGCCATTGCAAGGGAGCATCTGGACCCTAATAGACTCTGAAACAAGTGTGATGTTCTTCCTCCCAGACTCTACTACACAGCACTGATCACAGTCTCCCTGACAGTTGGGCTGTTGGGGTCCTCCTATGCCTAGAACATATGCCTAGAAACTATGTTACTCAGGCATATAATGGATATGTCCAGCCCTGTTCATGTCCATGATCCCTAAACACTTTAACTATATGCCAAATATTTCTGGTGCTCAATAAATCCATTCTCTGTGACTCCATTCAGGAACCCGATGAACATAGTGTTAAAGAGATAAACCCAGATTATTTCTGAGTGTCCTTCAACCTGACAGTCTAGAACATGAACCATTAGATGCCTAGAAATCAGTTGTACGAAACAGAACTCTGCCCACCTTGCACTTTTTGTTACCGACAATATCAGCTTGAGGTCGTACTGACTCTTCAAATCCACCCCTGCCCCTTACATTTTCTTCCTTCCAATTATTTTTTCCAGGGGTCTGGCATTTCTAGTCCACACCAGGAAGCTGAAGTTCTCTGGCAGCCCCAAACCATGGCTGCCACTGGTGGAGAAGTCAAACCGGCAAATAGAAATGTCACTCAATCATTTCCCAGCGCTTTCCTCTCGTTGCCCTTCCCCACCGCATATAATGAGAAATTCTTTTTGCCCAAATATTGTTTGAATTTCAAATACACAATTTCCCTGGGGGTGACCAGATGAAAAGAGAAATCTGGTTTGCAACATAAGACCTCTATGCGGAAGTTGCATTGAACGAACAGCAAAACGAAATTTTTATTGAGCTCCTTGAAATGACGGGCACATCAAGGAAGCCAGGCTCCTTTCCCACTGTGGTATGCTTAAATTATTTTAAGTGAATGCCAAGAAAGCACCCCTCAAGGGGTGAGAAAAGAAGGGAAAAAATTTGAAACGCAGTGGGCAAAATGATAAATCTGCTTCTGGCATTGAGTGTCTTCCTAGAGTCTGGATGCCCCCGCTAGTCTTCCTAAGCAGACTCTGTTCCTAGGAGTCCCCTGGGACAATAACTTTCCACTTCATTCAAATAGCAGAGGGTAGTCTAACCAAAATACACTGGTACTCACCTCCACCCTGAACAAGTTGGTCCTTACATGTAAGGCTCAGACTTGAAAATTGTGCTTAAAAGCTTACAGATAACTCAAACATACATCCAGTGTTGGGGCTGGGCATAGATTCACAGTGTGTCATACTCTCCTCTAACCTGAAAGGCAAATGACCATGTTTCCTAGCATGAGTGTACTTTGTCAACACTGAGGGACTCAGGAAGCTAAGGGTTCCACTCCATAGCCATGGATGAGCCTGAACTACTGATCTTTCTGCCTCCATCTCCCAGGGGATAGAAATTGAACCAGAACCTCCTGAATACTAGGCAAGCACTCTACTGACTGGGCTATGTCACCAGTTTAGGCAAGTCTTTAAAATACCTGCAGCCTAAAATGAGTTTTAACACTTGGCTCCCCTCCAGCTGGAAAACAGTACACTTCTAAAATTGAGGTATTAAGGTATTACTTGTGAAAAGGCAAAACAAAACCCAGGTCTTCAGGGCCTAGAACGTTCTTTCTGGATCTGGATGCCAGGCAGTAAGAATTTGTCAACAGGAAAATGGGCAGGAAGGCTACAGATTCGGGGGGGCGGGAGGGGGGGAGGGTTTAAAAGACCTGATGAAATTCAGGGTGAGGCAGTCTTGCTGGGGAAAAGCCAGTATAATTTGTTCTTTCAGCAGCCTTGTGACTCAGCTGTGCCCTGATTGGCTCCTGAATCCAGGCAAGAGGAGACAAGTCCGCGGAAAGCAGCAATTGCCCATGGTAGTAGCTCATCCTGGGATCCCCCATCTTCATGGCTGATCAATACAGCTGAGAACTACCTTGCACAGATGTGCTAGAGAGGCCAGAGAGAGGCAGACAGGAGGACGACTGAGAGAAGGGTCTAAGTTCCTGAAGGGTGTACAGAAGTCTATAGATGTCCCTTAAGAACCGGAAGTGCTACTAGGTGTGATGCCTCTGCAAACATCAAAACTGGGGTGAAAGGAAACTGAGGTGGGGGAGGGAAAGAAAGTGATCCATTCACTGCCTGCAGGCACTGGTGGACAAGGTGTTAGGAATATTGTGGGCCCACTAACTGACATCCTTCCTTCTGCCCTCCAGGAGCATGGTTGGGGTTTGAGTTAAAACAGGGAACAGACAGGCCTGCTTATAATACTGCCCTTGCCAAAAGGCAAGAGGGCCAGCCTTGGGTTTCCCAGCCCCAAGTCAGCTGCCTAAGTGCTCAGTCCTGCTTATGAAAGAGTCCCCTCTTTCTCTCTGAAAGCCTCGAGCTCTAATTTATCCTTCCCTTTGATAACCAACTCCAAACACATTCCGCAGAGGCCGGGCCATCCGTGCACAAAGGCCTGTGCTCTTGCCGCTGAATGCAGCTCTTCACTCTTGGGGGGACTTCTATAGAAGGCAGAATCCACCAAACAAGCTATTACACTTAAATCAGACAATGCCCGAGGTGGCAGCGAGGAGACCAGCGTTAATGACTCAGCCAGCAGTGAGTTCCTCTGTTTAGAAGCTCCACCTCAGCATGAGAGAACAACCAGCTGCCCTTCCTGGCCTCGGCCAGATCCCTCTTCCCCTGCCTCCAGACTAGAAAGGCTCTGAATCCTGCATGTGGGTTCCCCCAGGCCCACTCTACTGACTCCTCATTCTCTTCTCTGTCTAAGGAAAAAAAAACAGAGGCCTTAAGTCCTATCAGCTCCCCGTTCTCTTCATTCTGAATATAACGAAACCATGGTAACTATCCAAAGTCACAGAGTTAGCTGGTGACAGCCAGGATTAGAACCCTGTTCTCTCTCAACTCGCTTCATCTCCCTCCATTCACAGAAGCTCTCATATAAATAAAACGATTTGCATAAAGAACTCTAGATAATCCCTGGCACATAAACACCTCCCAACAAATGCCAGGTCACTTCTTAAAGTAGCCAGGGCAATGTCTTCCCACAGTCTATTCATCTACCCACAGATTGCCTGCTGTGAGCCCTGCAGGTGTCTGGCCTAAGTCAGGGAACATGGCCATGAGCATGGCCATGGCCTAGCTCTGTCCTCTGCAGCCTATGTGGTATGTGGTTAGGCAATAGCAGTGGGGATGAAAGGGTGTATTGGAGACCATGGGAGGGATATCTGTTCCTGATGCAGAGAAACTGGAATCCGGAGGTGAGTCAAAGCTAACAAGGGAAAGGAGTGAGTGAGGGGAAAGGGAGAACACAGAGAGTTTTCTAGGCAAAACCTTCACACACACACACACACACAAAATGTGAATGAAGACGGGCTGCATCTAGTGAAAGAAAAATATAACATTGCTGTGCTCAGTGAGATGGAGCATCATCCAGGAAAGTGACTAGACCTGGGTTAGGAGAACTGGAACACTCATCTCATTAATGACAGACAGGCCATGCAAAGGAGGCTGTCTTGATCCTGAGGAGTAGAGGATAAGGTGTGGACCTATTGGGGGTCACCGGACCTCCAGTGGAATGAGATTCGAGGGGGCTGCAGCAAGGGCAGGGTCGGCCATTTGTTCCACTCTGTCACATTCCGTGGCTCTCATCTTGAGTCACCAAATAAGACCTGCGTTAATAGAACTCATGAAGGAGAAAATAAGACGGGAAGGAGAGCTATGGCATCCGAGCAGAGGAACTGAACAATGGTTTTCCCCGGCCACTTGGGTCATTACCCAAAAAGCTTGCAGCACCGTGTAGCGAGATGACGATCTTAACCGCTGACCAGATATGTGACCTTGGGCAACCTCCATTTCCCCATCTGTGCAAGGAGGACATTTACTAAGTAATGGGCAAGCTGCCTTGCGGGCGCTCCCATTCAATGCTTCTGTTACTCGAAATACATATCCTCCACAATGCTTTGCTGTGCCTTTTAATGTTTATTAAAGCAGGACAAATCGTTCTCCTCTTATGGCTGAGCAAACATGGCACACCAAAACCAGGTATCCTGCACAATGAACAAAGACACCTTCTCTTTGGGGTTCTTGTCAGTCAATCCAAGAAAGACCTGGCTCTGAAACCAGCCAGAGGAACCTGGTTGGGAGGTACATTCCTGAGCTGCTCAGGCCATACCTGACAGCCTATGGGCAGCTCTGCTCTACAGGAACTTCAGGGAAACCCTTCCCCCAGGCTCTCTGCCCTCAGGCCTGCAGAATTAAACTCGCTAGAGTGTTGTCTTTATCCAACAGCTCTCAGGGCTGGCTAAGGAATGGGAGGAGTTCCAAGGGTTTTGGGCAGGTGAACAAAATAACAAATGAGGGTTGGAGAGGAGCGAGCCTTAAGTGTGAGCTGGTTTTGGCTGAGAAACGCTCTCCCATCCGTGGCTTTCAGAAACAAGCCACACAGCATCCAGAGGTGCACAGCTGCATGGAACAATTCAAAAATTGCCTTGTTGGATCGCAACGTGCCAATTTTTCAAATCCAGAGCCATTTTCACTATTACAGTGTGTGCAGCCTAAGCCTGGAGGATTTTCTTCTGGGAGGGAAAATTGATGCCCGGGTTACCATTAACCCCCATTATCACAGCACGCCCCATTCCAAAACTATTCTTGGGAATCAAAGGGCCTAGAAGAAGCTATAGAGGCCCATGGTGAGGTTGGTGCCCAACATCACAGGTGCTAACGGCCAAAGTCCATTAGCCCCAAGTCTCAGAAGGGAAGGAGAGAGAGAGTGACATGGAGGGGGAGAAAGAGAAGCAACATTAACAGGAAGGATCTGGGCATGTGTTTCACCAGGAATTCCTAGGCTCTGCATGCTGGCCTGCACACTGCACTTCACTGGGTAGAGGAGGCACTTGCATGAACTGAATAGCAGGAGCCAAGGCTAACTTCTGCAGACTCCTCTGTTCCAACGTGGTGTTCTATCCAACAGGATGGACAGCGTGATAAAGGATAAAGGAAGTGCTCCAGGACCTGGCCTAGAGGCTACTTATCTTATCTCCACCCTTTCATCCAACTGACTGGATCTCTCTATCTCTCTCTCTCTCTCTCTCTCTCTCTCTCTCTCTCTCTCTCATCTTGAAGGGACAGCAGTTGGCTGTCTACCCAGGGAATTCTATATAGAAAATAATTCCAAGCAAGTATGAACCCAGTCAAGAGCCAGAATAATAGCAGGCGCTATGAGCTCCATACTCCCAAGTCCCCCAGCCCAGCCAGAAGGCGATGATAGCACATGCTCTTGCAAAACACCGACATAGTTAAAGTAGGGGAGCCAATGAGCAACCGCTGTGGTGGCTTCAATAAGCTGTCCCTCACAGGCTCAGGTATTTGAATACCTTTGATCCCCACTTGGTGGCACTGTTTGAGGAGGCTTGGCGTGTGGCTTTGTCGGAAGAGGTGTGCCCCTAAGGGTGGGCTTTGAGCCTTTAAAGCTTCCTGCATTTCCAGTTCCCTCTCTGCTTCCTGCTTGCAGTTCAAAATGCAAGCCGCAGCTTCCTGTCCCTGCTGCCTTGTCTTTGCTCTAGCATCGCGGACTCTAAACTTCTGGAACCATATGCCCAAATAAACTCTGCTTTCCAGCAGTTGCCTTGGCCATGGTGTTTTATCACAGCAACTGAAAAATAACTAAGACACCCACTCATCAGCCAACCTCATGAGCAAGACGTTTCTATTGTCAGATGGTGTTAGCAGTAGCCACTGGTCTTGAATATAGAAAACCCAAGTCTGACCTCTGGCTCTGTCACTTCAACCTTGTTCTTGAGGTTGTCTATGAGCTCCAGGTTTGTTTGTTTGTTTTGTTTTACCTATTACCTGGAAGTAAAAGCAAACATCCCCCACAGTTGTTTGTCCACATTAAATGACGTCATTGAGGAAGTGACGTGTAATGCTTAGCACATCATACACACCTGAATACGGTATTGTCCCTGCCAACGAAAGGACACAACTATCTGTGCCCTCATAGACAAAGATATGTGTATGATAAAAGAAATTTGATAGTAACCACATACATTAAAGACACACACACTCGCACACACACACACACACACACCTAGTATCCATTCTAAAATGTCCACTGTTTGTATAATGATCCACCCTCTTTCAGTTTGGCTTAAGAGTCTGCTTCAGTTTGAGTACTGTAACTGCACTGTTGGCCTGCACTGGACATTGTAACAGTAGCCCATAGCCTAAGCTGGCTTTGAACTACAGATCTCCCAGTCTTCTCCTCCAAAGTCCTGGGGTTACAGACCTGTGTCACTCTCAGCAACAGCCTGCACTTAAAAAAAAGTTCTTCTCCCCCCAACCTTCATGTTGGTTCCTTCTCCAGTAACACGAGCATGCCACCATCCGCTAAAGGACCACATAGTCCTGTTGTTGGCTGCTGGAAGGCCAATGGGAGAAAGGCCACCGTGGAGCTGAAGAGCTAGAGGGGGAAACATACTCAGGAAAGCAGCCGCCTTGGGCCTAGTTCTGTGCTAGACCCTGAGGTAAAGGTGAATCAAATCTTTCAGAGTCCTGTCCTCTAGGGGCTGCCATGAGAGTGGAGGCAAAAGACAGGTGCACTGGGAGGCAGCTGGACAGATGGGGGTCACTCGGAGGAGACCCAAGAGGGACACCCCGCGGAGCCAAACCGTAGGTGCTTTGATGCCCACTCACACTGCAAAGTTGACCTCTCTTAGTCACCAAGTATTTAGTGCCGGAAGGAAGGGGAGGAGAATGCAGAGCTAAGTGCTGACGGGACGTCCCTGTCAACACAATGTTCCGCCTGGCCGGGCCTTCATATATAAAGATATTTAATGAATTAGTTAATTAATGAGAGGAGTTTGATTGATAGATCATATGGTGCTCGCAGCAGGGTGAGTCTGACCCTGCTATCACCGCCTAGGCTGAAATCCGTCCCCCTCATTGGTCGGGAGAGTGCGGTGGCTCCGGCAATTTGCATGCATTTAATGTAGCTCTTTAATAGGATGTAATGTTAGCGAAAGCCAAAAGCGCAGCAGCTGTAACTTAAAAGACAGCCCCATTACTGCAAGCCTTATAATTAGGGTAAGAGGGAGACTCGGGCTGCCATATGTTAAACTCTTTTGAGGTTAATAGCTCTGTAAGATTTTTGCAATTTAAAAAAATTACACTTGAAGGATGATGACAAGGCTCATCAATGAAGGGACGTTGCACCGGAGGGAAGGGACAGGAAGATCCCATGGCCCCCAAGGCCTCTCTCTCCTGGGCAGGGCACGGTGGCTCCTTTTCCCGACTCAAATCACCTAAGCTTTCCTTCTTTTGCCATCTCTGAGCTTTCTCCACCGAGCTCCATTAGGGCAGAGCAGCGATCTGGGATCTGGGAGTCGGGTCTCTATCTTCGCCGGGCTCCCAACTTACCCAGCTTCCTCCTGTCCTCTGCTTCCCGCCCTGGGCGGGGGAGGAGGGAGGGGATGGGGGGGGGGAACAAGTCGCGTGCGCGCGCCCCAGGTCGGGAGAAGCGTAGCGCGCGCTTACCTCGCAAAGTCCCAGGCAACTCCAGAGCAATTACGGGCCCCGGCAGGTTACCTGGCGTTGATTGCACAGCCGGGGCCGAATCAGGGAACGCGCAGCAGGCAGTGCCCGAGGGTGGGGGTGGGGGTGACGGCAGGAAATTGAAGGGAATTTGCTTGGTAATTATCTGGCATAGGACCTTGAGGGTGTTTGTCCCTTTTGTGCCACAGCCTGTGTGGCGTAGGGAAAGGGCGTGGGATGTGAGGCTGGATCCAGGACCTGGGGAACTGAGCAAAGCGCTTAGGTCCCGGAACTTTGCCCCCTGCTTCCCGGCTACGACAGATGACAGGGCGGACTCTCTCCTATTGGGTCTCCAAAAGGAGTCAGATCCACCTTCTCAACCTCTGGTGCCTCCCGCCATGACTCCTTCTCCTTTGGCCCAGGGGAAAGGAGGTGGGACAGTCTAGCGAGCAGTTCTCTGGGGGTTAGAGCAGCCTGCACCCGCATATTTCCCTCAAACCGCCTGTGCTTGGCGGAGGAGCCTGACAGAGCAGTCCGATCAGCAGATCGTCTCCCGCATGAGTTCTGTTTCCAGCATCTTTCCCTTCCCCCTCGCCACCGCGCGTGGGTGTCCGACCAAATTTCTTGTGACAGTCCAGACAAAACAACAACATGGGGAGGAAAAGAAATCCCTTTTATTTTTTTTTTTTAAAGGGGGCTCTTGTTGGAAAATTACAGGAGGGATAAAATTACTGCTAATTGCACAATTATCTGATTATCTCTGGTACCAAAAATAAATGAGATCTTTCCCTCCTCCCAGCCACTTATGGAAGTCTCAGGGCGGCTCTTAGAGAAGAGACAGGTCTTTCTTGTCAAAACCTGGAGGGACCAGAGATGAGGAACAGAGCTGGGAAGTGCGGAGGGAGGACAGCAAAGTGAAAGGCCAAGGACACAAAGCAGAGGAACGACTGTTTCGGACAGGGCAGGGCGAGATAGACAGGGTTAGGGAAAACGAAGCAGTAGGTGAAGGTTCTGGGGAATTCTGTAAGCCAGAGTTCAAAGGGTTTACGTGATCAGTCAGTTTAAGCACTAGCTTCAGGTTTACATGCGAGCTCTATAGAGGTTAGGTCTCTTGTAAGTAGGCTTAGGAGCTGGCAGAACAGGTAGGATCTTGACAAGAAGGCACACTGGGGTACCTAGGCAAACCTCCACCCCTTCTAAACTCTTACCATGTGCTAAGAGTAACATCTGTTTCCAATTAAAAAGTAAGTTTGGAGAGAAAAAAAAATCCGTTTGCTTTGGACATCTTGATTTGAGGTACCGCTAACTGGTAGCTGCAGAAATATGCTCCAGCAACATCCGGCTAACTTCTGTTAGTGCCTTGGTATTTAAAACAGGATCCCAGCTACTTCCCTCCCATCACTGTCTTACCCATCCTGGTCTGTCTCTATCTCTTCAAATAACTTCAACAAAGACCCTGAAAATGAAGGATTAAATCTTGGGATATCTCCAAGGAACCCGCTGTCCTAGACTGCCATGGCAGTGCTGTAGGCTTTTCTAGAGGAGAGGACCCAGGGCTTGAAGGATGTTTCTACACAGGGCCAGTGAAACCTAAATGTGGGTGCTGAAACTGTGTTTGATGCTTTTCTTAATCTGCAGGGTTTGGTTAGCTCCCGAGCACAGCCAGGCTTTCTTTCCGCTTGGATGTGGCCCAGTCATCTGGAGCTATTTTCCCACGGGAAGGCACTTCACTTGGTGCCCCACACTGAAATGTCACTTTGGGGTCAGAAATAACACCTCAATTCATTAATGTAAACGCCATCGGGAGGCCTTAGAAACAGAGTCCACAGCACTTCCTGTTCCGACTCATCAACTGGTCAGGATTGGGAAAGAGACTGTGGTCCTTTCCCTCACCCCACAGGCTCCCACAGCTAGGGGAGGCAGAGAAACTCCATCTCCATGAACCCCAAGTGTGCCCTGCAAGGCTGAGGACCTTAGCAGCTTCACAGGCACTCTTTGGCAGTCCGAGCCACTGCCCCACAATCACCTTGTCCTCACCGTGTGCCCTCCTGCAGAGCAGTGATGGCTGCTTCAGAATTACCATCCACAGATCAATATGGGGGCGATTACTGGCCTTGTGCAGACAGCAGAGCTCATTCTGGAGGCGATTGGGGACACATGCACAGACATAGCTCTCCTTCATTACAGCAGCTGGACCCCAGGTGGGAGCGACCCAGGGCCAGAGACTCCCAGGACTGGGAGCCAAAGGCGGTGGTGAACACACGGCTGTGAACTAAGGCTGTGTGAGAAAGACCGAAGCCGATGGATTGTCAACGAGCGGCACTCAAAAGAGTAGAGGCTTGCTGGGCCTCCTCACTCCTAAACAAGCTCCTGCCCTCCTTCCTCCTACACCCCAAGCCCACTGGAGACAAGTTAAGGAAAAGTAAACAAACTGACTTTTTCCCACCAGACTCTCCTTAATGGGAAGTCCCTTGGGCAGAAGAGGTCAATGCGCAATCAGGCAGGGTGTGTGGGACAAGAGTAGAACTTCGGGCTATCTCTTGACAGGAGCTTCCTAGACTGGAAGGAAACCCCCTAAGACTCAAGTCCTCTACTTACTCTGAAACACCATCTCTGTGTTGGACGCAAAGACAAATCAGACTTAGTCATTGAGGAGCGTATGGCCTTGTAGAAATGATACATGACTGTGTGAACTAGATTTGTAGAATATTAAACATCTCTCAGTTCAACACTCCAGGACCAGAGAGTGACATGACTTGAACAAGACTGCACAGCGTGCCAGTGACAGAAAGATCAAGTAATTGTCTAGCCAGGCATCCTGACTCTCAGTCCCATGGTCACATGACTATGGTTCATGTTACTCTATCAGCTGGCCTGGGCATAGTCCCAGGCAGCCCTGGCCTTTGACTCCCTCATCTTCTGCTTCCTTCTTGTATTGCTAGTGCAGTAAATTCGTAGCTACTCTTTCATCTTTCCAGCTGAACCCAAGTCTTGAGGAGGAACTGATAACATTTAAGTTATTAAAATGAAAGAGAAGATCCCTTTCCAACGACATCTGTTGTCATGGAGGGGGAGCTATGGGCTGGATAGATGATGAGGAGCTGGGGACAGGAAGAGAGGGAGGTACAAGTCAGGGCAGAGAGTGCATTGGTTACATTTTTGTTGTGATAAAATACCCTGACAAAAGCAACTAAGGGGGAAATGGGTTCATTAGGGTCTAGTGTTCCAGAGAGATTAGAGTCCATCGTGGCAGGAAAGGCATGGGAAAGGTGGGGCACCAGGCAGGGTAAGCATGGCTGCAGGATCAGGAAGCTGGGGAGGGAGGGATCATGTTTTCCAGCCTCCTTGCTCTGCCTCTTCATCTTGCATAGCACATGGTTGAGCATGCAGTCTAGTTATTCATCATGGCTTTGTGTGTATGTGTCACCGCTATGGTACTTTCTAGAAAGCAAGCACGTTATGTGAGAGTTCTGTGTATCCTCTTCAGTACCTAGAACAGCAGAACAGTAGCTGCTCAACAGATACTAGGTAGGTGTCTACTTAACATTTGTATTGCTGTGATGAAAAAAAAATCATAGCCAAGGCAACTCAGAAAAGAAAACATTTAGGCCAGGCATGGTGGCACATGCCTTTAATTCCAGCACTTAAGAGGCAAAGAGACACACAGCTCTCTATGAGTTTGAGGCTAGCCTGGTCAACATAGTGAGTTCCAGAATAGTCAGAACTACATAGAGAAATCCTGACTCAAAAAAGAAGAAAGAAAGAAAGAAAGAAAGAAAGAAAGAAAGAAAGAAAGAAAGAAAGGAAGAAAGGAAGAAAGGAAGAAAGGAAGAAAGGAAGAAAGGAAGAAAGAAAGAAAGAAAGAGCAAGAGAAAGGGAAGGAGGAAAAGAAGGAAGGAAGGAAGGAAGGAAGAAAGGAAGGAAAGAATTTAATTTTGGGGCTCACTGTTCCAGAGAGCTAGTATTTATTGAATAAAATAATGGGGATCATGGCAGCACACAGGCAAGCATGGTTCTACATCAGTAACTGAGAGCATACACCTGATACACAGCACTAGGCAGACAGACAGACAGACAGAGCTAACTGGATTTTTTGAAACCTCAAAGCCCTCCCCCAGTGACACACCTCCTTTACCAAGGCCACACCTCCTATTCCTTCCCAGAGAGTTCCATGAAGTGGGGATCCAGCATCCAAATATATGAACCTATGGGTGTCACTCAACTTGAAACCATCGTAGGAGGTAAAGGCGTGAATTAAGTAATGAACTGCGAGTATTCAAATGAGAAGCCGAGAGAAGCCCTGAGTGTGAAGTGACTTAGAACCATCAGTTTGTGATGAAGAAAATGGAGGTGAGAGTGTGCAAAACTGGTTTTGTGGAAATGACATTCGAGCTAGGATTCTCTTCCCTTCTCTCTCTACTTTTCTACCCTACAGCTGGTCACTTGCGGACTTAGAAAACATATGTTGAACACTCATTACTGGTCACGGTACAAAAACTCATTTTAGATTATTACCAACCCTTAAATGATCAACAGAATCATTATTGAGAGAAAAATTTAGAGTTTTGTTCTAATTTGTTTCGTTCTGTTGAGACAAGGTCTTGCTAGCTAGCTCAGCATGGCCTAGAACTTAAGAGGCTCTTGTCACAGGGTGGTGGTGGCACATGCCTTTAATCCCAGCACTTGGGAGGCAGAGGCAGGCAAGGCCAGCCTGGTCTACAGAGTGAGTTCCAGGACAGCCAGGACTACACAGAGAAACCCTGTCTCGAAAAACAAAACAAAACAAACAAACAAAAAAAAAAGACTCTCTTGTCTCAGCCACCCCAAATTCTGGGATTAGACCCAGATGCTACCACATTCAGCTGCCATAATCATCGACTATGATAACACTAAGTACCATGCTTCAGATATGTCCGTAAGCTCCCTTGTCTTTTTTCTGCAACTCAGTATAATCCTTTCTTCATGTCCGTTTACAGACAATGGAGTTAGAACCCAACGGTTAAGCCCTGCCTTAGTTACAACATTGGAGAATGAAGGCAGACAGATAGGTTCCTTTGACCTTGACTTTTGTCCTAAGTTTCCTTATCTCCATGTTTTTCACTCCTCACCTTTCATTCCCATCTCTGGGACCAAACCAAAAAGGGACACCAAGGTGGCAGAGGAGTCGGTCAAGGTCGCACCTCCCCTAGCCCTTTTGAGGCTTCATGTTTCTGCTGCTCCTCTGACCAACCTTCTCCTCACCCATCTATTCCTTTACTCTGTTCACTGTGGCTGGTGTGATTCACTGCACCAAGATGGGTCCCTAGCAAAGAGGGCTCATAAAACCTTACGGCAGTTTTATAACGCGTTTTTAGCTTTTACAGGCATGCTGGGCAGCTGAGGCTGAGAACAGCCAAGTGCCTTGGGTAGATGGGTGGCTCCCAGCCCCAGAGTTGGTAGGAACAACTACGGGAAGGATGTGATCCTGGGCTGCCTTCACAGAGAACACAAAACCGGAAGTGACTGTTTCTCAGCCTCAGACAAGTGCTGAGTCTATAGACAATGAAAACCAACCCAGGACTCAGACTTGTCTGCTCTTTCCGTTCATGAAAATGAAGTCATGATGGCTCCTAGTTATGGTTGAGGTGTTTTGTTTTTGTTTGTTTGTTTGTTTGTTTGTTAACTGTAGATATGAGGAAGAGAACAGGCAGAGGCAGCTGGAAGGGTCCAGACTGAACTGGGTCAGGAGATGAAGGTTGTGGGGAGAGCTGAGGGGAGGGGAAGAGGAGAAGAGAGGGGAGGGGGAGGAGAAGAAGGGGAAGGGAAGGAAGGGGAGGGGAGAACCATGAGGCCAAGAGTGTGTTTGGCCTAAATGGCTGAATTATATAGGAATCAGAAGGGGAAGGGGGGGAACGGGCTGGCGAGGTTTAGAGAAGGGGCGGAGTGAGCTAGGCAAGAAGTGCTGGGAGGAGCCACAGGTACTGAGTGAGCCTTGCCCCAGGTTTCTCTGGGACCTGATATTACAGAATCCATTGGGGTTCTGCTCCCAGGAGTCACCTGCCTGTACCAGCTCTTAGTGCCCTCAACTGCATCTGTCCCAGGTGTGAGACAATCACATGAGAACATTGCTGTCACCCTTTTTGGGGACTTCAGTCCAGGATCCACCTATCACTAACACATCCCAGTGCAATCTGGGAATAAATATTTCTGCTATAAAAACTCCAGGACTAAAGTAAGAAATTCATCATATTCTCTCTCTCTCTCTCTCTCTCTCTCTCTCTCTCTCTCTCTCTCTCTCTCTCTGTGTGTGTGTGTGTGTGTGTGTGTGTGTGTGTGTTGGGGGTAGGGTGGGGTGGGGGGGTGTCCTGCTCAACTCCTTTCCTTTCCCACCCTTCCCTCCCTGACCTCCACTCTGCAGACTACCCCTCCCTATCACTTCTCACCCACAACCATGTCAGCACTCACCATGCTTGCCTCCTGGCTGTTATAACAGACACCCTCTTCCTTGTTGGGACCACTCCTGCATTCCTAATCTAAAATAAGCAAAGTGGGTCCTGCCTTCCTTATCTTACTGCTGTAGAAAGCGGATCAGAGAGTTCCAGCAGTTTGGCAGGGCATGTGAAATAGCTCGTCAGTGACAAAACAGGATCAGGGTCAAGAGTCACGCCTCAACAACAGGTCTCCTTCCCTTCTTTTAGTGGCAGGCTGCTCCTTGCTGTTCAGTTTGACAGGGTTTCCATGAGGTCCCCATTTTCTCCCTTCCTGAATGTCTTAGCTACTGTGGCCTTAATTGGCTAGAACTCATGTCTTTTCAACCATCTGACTGGGTGACTCTCCTTAGCTATCCAGTCTCTCTGTCACTCGTCCCCTTGGGAATACCATATCATCAGCATCTCTCAGATCTCATGTAGGCCCAAGCTAACACCAGATTAATTCTCCGAAGGCCAGGACCCCTGTCTTTGCCTTGTCACTAGTCATGGGAGATACCCTAGTCCTGACTAGTTTTATGTCAACTTGATACAAGCTAGAGTCATCTGAAAGGTGAGATCTCCAACTGAGAAAATGCCTCCATAATATCCAGCTGTAGGGCATTTTCTTAATTAGTGGTTGGTAAGGAAGGGTACGGCCCATTATGAGCAGTGCTGTCCCTGGGCTGGTGGTCCAGGGTTCCATAAGAAAGCAGGCTGAGCAAGACATATAATCAAAGCAGAAAGCAGTACCCCTCCATGGCTTCTGCATCAGCCTGCCTCCAGATGTCCTGCCTGTTCCTCCAGTTTCCGGTTGGAGTTCATATCCTGATTTCCTTTAATAATGAACAGGGGTGTGAAATTATAAGCCAAATAAACCACCCTTTCCTCCCCAATTTGCTTCTTGGTTTCATCACAGCAACAGAAACCCCAAAGAAGACACCTGGGCATCGTTTTGTCTCCCTTGACTACTGAAATAGCATGCTATCCCACGGAGGAAAATGCCCAGTGTACATTAGACTCATCTTTCTCTGGATGTTTCCCAGATGTGGCTTTCCCATCGCTCCAATTCCATTGACATGGGGACCCTGTGCCAATCTGGACCTCCTGACCTTGAGTCCTCCTCTCTCTGTGGTTTGAGCCTGCCAGTACCCCAGTCACTACCATCTCCAGGGTGCATTCCACCTTTTATCCACACAGGCTGCTTATCGTCCTGGAAGGGCATTCCTGGAACTGTTGGATAACCAAATGCCTCCATATCTGTCAAGGGACAGTTCAGCTGTTGCCCCCTCTGCGAAGCCTTTCCATATATATGTATGGAGATTATATATATATATATATATATATATATATATCCCCTAATTTCCATACAAGCTGGAGGTGAGAGTTGAGATGGGGAAGTAGATCCATATGAGCAACATGCTTGCCATGTGTGCATGAGGACCCAAGTTCAGGTCCCCAGAATCCTTGCAAAATCCAGTAGGGGCTCTGTACATCTACAATGCAAGTGCTGGAGAAATGGAGACAGGCAGATACCTGGCATTCACTGGCCAGCCAATCCAGCCAATCAGAGAGCTTTTAGTTCAAAGAGAGACCTTTTCTCAAAAATAAAGTAGAGAATCAATTGAGGGAAACATTCAGTGTTGACCTCTGACCTCAACATGTATACTTGTGATCTCTCTCTCTCTCTCTCTCTCTCTCTCTCTCTCCCTCCCTCCCTTCCTCTCTCCCTCTCTCATACACATGCACGAACACATACATACATACATACATACATACATACATACAAACAAACAAATGCACACATCACATTTAGCTGGATCTGAAAGTTTTTTAGAGCAAGGATGTCATTCTCCTGCAAATCTTTTCACAGGACATAGTCTGCTGTTGCAAGCTCTATGTGCCTCACTGAATCCGTTAGCACATGAACAGACAAGCAACTGGCTATGTGCAGATGGAAAGAGAAGAAACTTGCACCACCACCGAGTTTAAATGGCTAGGTAAGGCATGGCGAGTAGCATCCTGTTGTGCTCTGAATGTAAACTGTCCCCCAGTACGCTTACGGATTTGAACACTTGGTTCCCAATGATAATGTCATTTTGGGAAGGTTGTAAACTCTTTAGGAAGTGGACTCTTCCTTGTGGAAGGTGGGCCCAGGAAGATGGGGCCTTGCGATTTTATTTCTGGTTCCACGTCCTGTCTTCTCTCTGATTCCTGACTACTGATGCAAGGTGACCAGAGACCTCACGCTCCGGCCACCATGTCTTCCCTGCTATCTTGGACTGTATCTCTGTAAGTCAGTTAAAACTCTCCACCCTTAAGTTGTTTCTTATGGAACCACTGATCACAGCAACAAGAAAAGTAGCTAATGCAATATAAGGGAACACTACTCAGTCTTACAAAAATAATGCTGGTGGCCGGGATGGACAAGAAGGAAATAAGCCAGGCACAGAAGAATAAACTGTGAGACACTACATACATAAGGTGCCTAAAGTGGGCAAATTCATAGAGATGGAGTAGAAAGTCCATAGAACGGGAGGCAGAAGTGGAAAGGCTGTGTCTAATGAAGACACAGCTTCTGCTTGAAAGGATAACAACATTCTGCAGATGAACGGATAGTGGTGATGACCTTCCAACACAATGAATGTCCTCACCACCATTGAGAAGCCCACATGAAGGGGTCAACACAGAATAATTTATGTTGTATATATTGTGCCACAATATAAACATTCAAAGGTACATCCACTCAGTGGTCTGAGGGCTTATGAAAGTGTAGAGCTGTGGTAAGCACTCATTACTCTCTAGGTCCCTTTGGTTTGATGGAGAGAAGATATTCTAAGGGAGAGAGAATACGAGCAGAAGGAGAGCCAGGGAGGATGAAGGCAAACACATTTGGACCACTGCATGCTTGGAGGACAGAGGCAGTCTTTTCCGGAACCCTGTGCCTCCATGAAATGATGCTATTCAAACTTGCACAGAGCAAGCACAAGGAGCTGGGTGGCGCTTGTTGAAAGAGTGGCTAGGGTACTTCAGGTTATATGAACTCCAGTCCCTCCATTCTTCTGCAGAGAGGGGGCAGTGAGAAGGAAAGGCCTGACATTTCAGCCAGTGATGCACTCACATTCCCCCACAGCAACCTGAGAAGGAGATGTTGCTGTCTGACTGCCCAGTTTCAGGGAGGTCCTTGACATTTCCCAAAATCACACTGGCCAGTGACAGATTGTGGGCTACAGTCAGGTCAAGGTCATCCATTCCTGGTGGTCACATAGACTATCCTGTGTATCAAGGTACCCGGCCATTGTCTGTTGGGGAAACAGACTCCAGAGAGAATGTTTTTTTAGTTTTTCACGTTGGTGGGCATGAACCTGACTAGACTGTGGCAAAGAGAAATTCTGCTAACTAGACAGAGTGGGACTGAGAGTCCCTGAAGCCTTCTATGGGAGCCTTTGTGGTCTGCCTCTCTTCCACAGCCAGAGCACACTCCAGTGAAATTGGTTCCAAACCACACACACACACACACACACACACACACACACGAGAGAAAGAGAGAGAGAGAGAGAGAGAGAGAGAGAGAGACATACATACTCACACACACATACGCCTTCCCCAGTACAGTTATTGGCAAGTCACATGACCACTGTCTCACAGAGCAGTGTCTGAGAGATACACACATGCACACATTTTTATTCCTTAACATGCACAAAAGCACAGCTGTGTATTGACCTGCAAGCTCTGCATTTCTGGGCTGCTTTGTATATCCCTGTGCCCTCTCACCCATGATGCTGCTGAAAAACCAACACGACAGCAGCATCCTTGAACTCTTAGCGGGACCTTCTCGGATCTATTTTTGGCAGTTCTCCAGCGGGGGATGAAGGGAAGTGGGCAAGCCTCTTGCACATCGTCTACAAAGAAGGCCAGTGTGATGAGGTCTCCTTGTCTGGGACAAGCTAAGATGTGGGAGGATATTTATGCCTGACCACAAGGGCAACTAATTGTGAAGGATGTTTATCAGGTGTAGTTTCTGCCAGGTAAGCCTGATGCAGAATTCCTGATAGTCCTGGAGGACTCATTTAGTGAGCAGAGTGGGACTTTCTCGGACATAGGCTGCGGGATCCTCTGCAGTGCCTACAGCCTAGGGGGCACCTGACAACTAATAGGGACATGGGGCAAATCAGAGTGTCAAGAGATGCAACCCAAATGCTCTAAGAGTTCAACAGGGTCAGCAAGATGCTCAGACCCTGGCACCCTCTCCAGCCAGCCAGCTCATCAGCATGAGTAGCCTGGGGACCACACTTCCAGGAGCATTTGGAGCAGATTGAATCTGTGACAGGAACCATTATTCTTCTGAAATAGACGAGGCTGCAGCCACAGACTGACTATTCCTGCCCAGGCAGGCAGCTGGGGCTTGGTAAAGAAAGAAGACACCAGTGGCCTAACCCGTCTGGAAAACATCCACAGGCTGGACAGAAAGTGTCCAGCATCAAAAGGCCTGGCCCTTTTTCTTCAGAGCTGTGTGACTTGAGGAGACATGTTCAAGTCTCTGAATCTTGGGTTTTCCACCTATGACAATCCTCCCACCAGAAGGTTGGTATAATAACAAAATAAAGAGGGAGGTAGAGGCTGCGTATCTGATTCCAGCACTGGAGTGGCTGAGACAAGAGGGTCATGAGTTCAAAGCTAGCCTGGTCTATATTTCCAAAGCATTTCTGAAGGAATAAAAAAAGAGGGAGGGTATCTAGGAAGGATGGCTTGGTCAATTAAGTACAAGCATGACCCCAGTTAACTCTTGAGTACCTTCAGAAACAGTCCAGCAGCACAATCTGCTCTTGAAATCCCACTGCCGGAGAGACAGAGACAGGGAAATTCCTAGGGCTTGATGGGCAAGCAGCTTAGCCCACTCAGTAAGCCATGGGTCCCAGTGAGAGATCCTGTTCTGTGTAAACAAGGTGGTAAGCACCCTTGGAGCAACACCAGATGTTGGCCTTTGCCTCCCCATAACCCCTCAAAGTCCTGCACACAGATGGACACATACCCAAAGAAAGAAGTGGGGAGAAAGTTAGTGAAGGGGAGAGGAGAGGAGAGGAGGGGAGAAGGAAGGGAGGGAGGGAGGGAGGGAGGGAGGGAGGGAGGGAGGAAGGAAGGAAGGAAGGAAGGAAGGAAGGAAGGAAGGAAGAAGGTTGGTTGGTTCATTTGGTGTCCAGGTAGATATGGACTGAGAAATCTAAGAAAAGAGATGCTATATTTATGAGCTTGGTACATTGGTTAGGTTGCCTCGTGATCAGTGATGCTGGTGGCATTTGATCCAAGGCTGGAGTGAGAGTTAAATGAGCACCTCACACAGACTGGCATGGAAGACTGAGAAGGTGGAATAAAATCAAGGCACAAAACTGGCCATGGTGATACATGCCTGTCACCTCAGTACTAGGGAAGGGGAGGCAGGAGGGCCAGGAAGGCAGGAAGATCCTTAGCTATGTAGTGAGTTCAAGGCCAGCCTGGGCTATATAAAACCCTTTCTTTAAAAATGGAGAAGGTGGAGAAGGAGGAGGAGGGGAGAAAAGGGAGGAGGAGGAGGAGAAGGAAGAAAAGGGGGAGATAAAGAATTAAAATTCTCCAGGGAAACTGGTTGCAATCCCAACGCTAAATGCTTTTTTAAAGTATGACCCTGACCACTTATCACTCTGTGACTTGGTTTTCCCACCTGTAGTGGGGATGGGACAGGAATATTGCCCTTACCGTGGAGTTGTTGTAAGTTCAGGGAGCAGTATAGACACAGGGCACACAGGAAGCCTGGCCCTCAGCAACCAGTCAGGGCTGTATGCACATTCTCAGTCTTGGGTATAAAGTCCCTTATCAGCTGAATTTTAGTTGTCTGTGAACTAGAAACAGAAAACCCAAGTGGTAAGAAACAATAGGAGATACTCTGTCTCAAAAATACAACAGGAACAAGTAAGATAAAAGGAAAGATTTTAAAAAAAAAAAAAAAAATGAAAGAATACAGGTGTGGTTCAAGAGAACAGTCCACTTTTAATTGAGGAAAACCATAATACAAATGTATTCTTCACAGAATTTTGTTTCATGAAAATTTGTTTTAGAGAATAATTACTGGGACCTCGCTGATGGCACAGGGTTTGATCACCTTAAACGCCTCTGTACCATTTGTTTGGGATGTTTGTTCATTTGTTTGCAAATAAATTTGGTTTGCATTCATAACGTAAAGCCAAAACAGTCTTTTTCTGGAATATATTGACTCTTAATAAATTGCCTAGAGCTTCAAGTACTTTTTTTTCCCTTGACCTTAAAGTCAAAATGAACAGGCACATCTCATTTTCCTTTTATCATCCTTGGGTTTTTTTTTTTTGTTTTTGTTTTTTTTTTTTTTTTTTTTTTTTTTTTTTTTTTTTTTTTTTTTTCCCAAATCAGGAAAATGGGAAAATCCTTCCCTTTCTCTCCCAGCTTTACAAAGCTCTAGGGCAGAGGTTCTCAACTTATGGGTCAAGACCCCTTTGGCAAACTTCTATCTTCCCAAATATTTACATTAAGATTCATAACAGCAGCAAGTTTACAGTTAGGAAGTAGCAATGAGAATGATTTTATGGTTGGAGGTCCCCATGGCATGAGGAACTGGATGAGAGGGTTTCAGCCTTGGGACGGTTGAGAAAAACTGTTTGGGGGCGGGGGGTCTGAGTGATACCCATGGAGGGGAAAAAATGGAAGACAAAACAGAAAACAAAAAACTGAAACCAACTTATTACCTCAAACATCAAAGCATGAGCACCAATGCGTGTCTGTGGTACTCGGTGGCTCCTAAGACTCCGTTCATGGTATATTTGAACATCTGAGCTACTCAAGAGACTGCACAAGCCAAGCCTCCTCCCCATCATAAAGACTCCCAGAGGAACCAAGTCTGTGATGTGATAGACTCAATGTGTGCTCAAGGACTCTGAACTAGGAGTCACTCTCCAAAAGGCCTCTTCTTACCCAGCTGCTCCTGCTGTTCCAAGAAGAGGGAGGTTGAATCCCAGGCTGGGAAAGCACCTTGATCCCCAGTCCTCCCTCAGCATCCTGGTCCTCCGTCCATGCTTCTCTAGAAGGCAGTGCTCTCTTCCAGCCTGGATGCCCTGCGCCCTCTGCTTTCCCTGGTCAGCAGCTGCTTGGTATGCATGCCATATCACTTCTGCCTGCCCCCATTAGGAAACGTCTCCTTTTGACCTCTCCATGTGCCACTCAGTTGCCTTCTGGTGGGGGGTTGGGGAGAGAGGGAAGGAAGAGGAGAGACTTCTCAGCATTTACCTAATTAGCAGTAATTAGAAGGCAGGGCCCTGGTGCTCTCCTCACAGCTGCTCCGAAGGACAGAGCCAGAAGCAAGCAGCACACATCGGCTGAGAGACCCCAGGCTGTCCTCCCTCTCTGCTGCCATGTCACTCCCTGGGAAAGACAGGCATCTTTGTCCCCAAAGTCATTTCCCCTAGGTGCATTTTCTAGGTGTAAGGATTTGGGATGTTGATTCTAAGCCTCCAAAACAGTAGCCTTGAAATAAGTCAACCAAACCCCTTGGGGGCCATGTCCAGATGGCTCTGCCAAATAAAACACTGGTTCCCGTGGCAACCCAAACCACACCCACAAGAGAGGGCGGCTGTCATTAACGGGTATAAGCCAAGCCTTCCCAGAGTCCCAAGAACTGACTCAGAGTTAAGCCTGCATCAAGCGTAAAGCTCTGCAGAGTCAACCAGCTGGAGTCTGATGCCACCCTCTCTCATTTGGGTCACGATGTCTTTTCAGCCATTTTGAGCCCGGACTAGAGGGTCTAGAATCATGAAACAACCTCCAATCTGCTGGGATCTTATGGTCAGCACATCAGTGCCTCCTGGGGCTCTCATCTCAGCAGATAGCGTGGAATAAAGTAGCTGTTTTTATCAGGAGCATGGCCTGCCCTGACCCCAACATCAGGCACCAGCTGTTTGGTACTGTCCATCGTGTCGTTGCCTATTAATGATTCTGATTAACCTCTATGGAGATCCATTATTTCTAAGCCAGGGAAGATACTATTAATTCCCATCTGTGCTGGATTACTTACAGTTAGTGGTTGGTACTTTTCTATGGTCTCACAACACATCTTAATCAGATGGTGAGTGGGTTTAATTAGCCGAAGTATAGGTTTTATTTTTTTTTTATTCATATAACTACTTAATCTAATGGAAGCCTATTATCTGTGGCTTTTTCCCCATGCATAATTATTGCCGTTTTTAATTGATGGTGCATCAGGGGTTGAGGCTACAATATGGCAACTGAAACAAGAAGTTGCCCCACCCCCTGTCCCGGAATGAAGGTTGAAAAAATGAGTTGTCAGGGATGTACTGGGTCTCTGGTTTTCATTAAGATGTGGGCTCCCAAGTGGACACTGCCCGGCTCCTGCCAAAAGAAAGAAAATGTGGTATTCAGCTGGTCCACCTCTGGGTTTAAATACTGCTAAATGCCCTTCAGGAGCCCTAGGGTTGGAGCCAAATCTGGAACAGCTGGGAGAAATAGCTGTTTGTCAATCCATGCAGATCACAAGCAACCCCAAGGCAGGGACTGAATCTCTGATCACTCCATCCCACAGACCCTGCCTGGATGGGCTCTGGCACCCCGGATGTGTTCCACTATTGCACTGTGGACTGAACCCAGACTGATGGAGTAAGGACACCTGGGCTCTCTCACAGAGGGTCATTTGTCTTTAACGTGAAGATAACTCAGAAACTTTCCCCACAGAGAGGGATTGACTTCCAAACCCAGGCAGGGGCTTTCTTCTAGCTGTCCTCATGGCTCCTACTTACAGGGAAGGTCCTGATGTCTAGTAGGACAAACTGCCAAACTCTCAGTGACCATCTGAGACAGAGAGAGCGTTCTAGGAATAAGGGTCCTAAGAGTGGGAGACATGCATGGACTGCTGTTGGCCCGA
The DNA here is from genome assembly GCF_011762505.2 of Arvicanthis niloticus. Classification (NCBI taxonomy): domain Eukaryota; kingdom Metazoa; phylum Chordata; class Mammalia; order Rodentia; family Muridae; genus Arvicanthis; species Arvicanthis niloticus. The sequence goes on from NC_133434.1 coordinate 15,722,342, forward strand.
AGCCTAAAATGTCCATTTTCTAATACTGTTGAAAGCCTGGAACTTTCTTAGTCATCAGTGACTTTGAGCAAAGCCCTCAGATGAATGAGGATGAAAAGATTCCAGAACCTTTGGTCACGTTTTAGAGATCATTGGCCTAAGCTGGCCAGGGAGCTTTCCTTGCTCCTGGTAAGGCTGATCGGTCAAAGTGTGGAGACTTTCTCTTCCTCCTCCTCCCTCAGGGTTCCTCTCCAGACAGAAGCACCAGTCAGAGAAAATCTGGGTTAAAAGGCTTTATTCCCCACTCCCTTATGTGGCACGGAAAGGAGACCAGGACCATGAAGGAAGGGTTCCAGGAATTTCTAGTTCAACTGCCTTTTCCAAGACAACCTGAGTTTCTGAGGCAAGCCGAGAAGACTCCCACCCTCAACCCACTGCCATGGTGGACTGTTGTCGACGGTGTTGGGTTTATTCCTTCCTTTCCATTTTGCAAAAACATTTGTACAGAGACTTCTGAGCCTGACCCACAGTCAGCAGTAGACAGGAGCCCCGGATTCCCCTTGCAGCATTTTCCAGGGTGACGGATCAGATAATGTACACTTAGCGAGTGCACAAATAATGTGAATCAGGGTTGGCACAGTGCAGTGAGGTGTAAAAAAAGCAATTTGAATTGTTCTAGGGAAACGCTAGAGCCGCTCTGACATGCTTGCTCACCAGCGCTCTGCCCTGTGCCCCTCCAGACGGCTGAGCCCCAGGCTCTAGCTGGAATGGCGACAGGACTGCCCCCAGTGCCGCTGGCCCCTGAAGCTGCCCCGGGGATGGAGAGATGGGAGAGGACACATGTCCCTGAATGACACGGAGCTCTGCTTCCTGCTAGAAGGGAATGACTCCACCTACTGATCTCTTCAGACTCTCCTGGGATGAAAGAAGGAGAGAGATGAGAAAATGAAGTCCCTGTCTTTGGACATGACCGCACATTAGCAGGGGCGTCGCGAGGTTATGTGTATCTACTTGGGGGACGTGTGCTCTGGTCTCTTTGGACTTCTGAAAGTCATCCAGTCTGTCCCCCTGCTTCCAGACAGTAGGCCTGTACCAACTCTCCCACACAGCAAACGGCTTTCGGATTTGTTTCCGATTTTCTAAGGGAAGATTTCTCATCCTCTCTTAGTCACCTGTTCCGGTATCTGGCTCACCACGCCCACCTTCCGGAAGTTCTCCCCACTCGGCTGAAATCCAGTCGTTCAGGCAGCCTTCAATGCACACATTGTGAGGAGGGTCTAGAGACACCAGACAAGCTGACAGCACTGTGCTTTTATGCGCCTAAGCAGTAACCTAGATGCAGAGCCAGGTACTGACTCTCCAGTTGAGGGGTGGTTACGTAAACAAGTAACCAGTTCATCCCTCAAGTCAGCATCCCACTCCCAGCTCCCATAATCCTGCCTCTCAATGGCCTCTCCATTCAGGCTGAGCCATGAGCTGGCTTTGTCTAGCTCCCACCACCTTGATGACATTCTGCAAAGGAACATAACAGAGTTTCTCCTTGTGCGAGCACTCAACGCCCTTCTCAGCCCTCCTCTCTCAATGGCGTTTGTATGACGTTCCTTTTCCAACTCTGGAGACAGGCTGTTTATCACTGTGATACCTGCCCAACAGGCCTACCTTGCAAAGCCAGAAGTTTCTGCAAACCTTCCAGGCCTGTCTCCTCCATTTCCTACCTCCACTCCCCCACCCCATCCTCACCAGCTCTCCGGGGAACACAGAAGATAGTCAATTAAATGGTTTGGATTTATTTTCCGGTAACCAGAAGCAGACATAGACACTTTCCTCCAACAAAGCCCTTCATCAAGCCATGTCCCACACCCAAAGCTTAGCATCTGGGTGTTTTCCAGGACCTGGCCATAGGGAAACCGGTAGGAAATCTCTTGATTGTTTCAAATGAAAGCCGATTATAGTGAGAGAAGGAGTTTTCTGCTGGCTTGGGAAGCCGAGAGGTTTCAGGATAATGGATGGCCAGCCTGCTGCCTGCCCACCTGCATTACTGACCTCGTAGTGGTCAGGCAGGGAGCCCAGCACAGATTAAGAACACAAACAAATGGGAAGACAGGACAGGCCTGGGGACAGGCAGCCTGCTGAGGGACTGGCTAAGGACTCCAGGTTTTTTTTTTTTCCTCATAAAATCTAGGGACACATTTCCATGTTGTCTTTGCATAAATTTGTGTGGTGATTTGCATACATTTGCATTTTGCCTTCAAAACACCCAAACTCCCAGAATATAAAATAAAATGCAATTAATTAATTAATTGGTATGATGGATGACAAGGCTAGCCATATGGGATTGGTAAGGGACCCTGATCAAGGGACAGATTTTCTGGGTTGTCCCCCTAAGCCATGGTGAATCTAGGGACACGGTGCAACATGTTCTGAAGTTGTCTGTCTCCTCCATTAGACACTGGGCCCTTGAGAACAGAAACAGACAGAGCTCTTTGATCTCCATATCCCTGGGCTCTGGCACCAGCTCCTCGCATGTGAGACTGTTAATCACTACTTGGAGAATAAGCAAGTCAACGACTTAGCAAGTTATTGTGTGCTCTAAACTTATGGTCCCAGTGCAGATCAGAGCCCCTAGGACCCACCCAGACAAGACTTACCGGACAAGGTTCAGACAGTCTCACAGTGAGAAGAACCCCTCTCAGGCCTGCTGAAGAAGGACACATGTCTATTGGTGTCCAGTGGGTTGGCGGTCTAGAAAGACGGGGCTGACCAGCTTAGGGACAAGGACTTGAGAAAGCCTGACTTGAGATCAGGACCTCAACACGACAGGAATTAGAGAGGAAAGTAGAGTCTGTGCATTTCCTCATCTTCCTTCTCTCTACCCAAACCAGGAGGCTCGGTGGCCCTCTGAGCCTGGAAAGGCTAACGAAGTGACCTTCACACTCTTTCCATGCTTAGTACAGGGTCTTGCCCAGAAAGAAATTCACCAAACTCAGGAAAGTTCCTTTCATATAACATCAATATTTGCCCAACCCTCCTCCCATATCACTGCCACATCTCCTCCATGAAGATGACACCTCCACCCTGCCAAAGAGACACCTTTGTTGGTAGTGGTGTTCTTATATCAGTCAGGAGCAGAGCAGGTGGCAGTCCTTTGCTCATCTTAGCTTGGTGCCTGGCTTGGTGGCCAAAGCTGTCTTATGCCTAGGACTTAGAAAAAACAAATCAAATTCAGGCAGCGCAGAGCTAGAGGAGGAAGACAGACTGAGACCTGTGGACCACTAAGCCACCTGCAGACTTGTCCTCCAGCACATGCCATAAACACCCACTTGCCGCCACATCACAAAGCATGGATGAAGGTTGTCACACACGGGGGACCTACAGCTGGAGCCACCACAGTGTATGAGTGTGTGGTGGTCAGATGGGAGAGAAAAGTGAAGCAGCTTGAGCAGTCTGAAGAGAGATGGAACTGGAGACTCCAATGTGGAGAGGAACACCCTTCTGTGAATGCCCAGCCCCGCCACCTGGGGCCATGATGAGGTCCTGGCCTGAGCTGCTGCTGAGGGCCATGTCTGAGTTCATGGCTACACAGTGGCAGGGGGTGATGTCAATGTCCATAGCTCATATTACCATTAGAGTACACAGGGATGTCCCTAGTTTGAACAGCTATTTGAGATCCACATTGATGTCCAGGGGCTGTGCAGAACTGGTCCCACCCCTCGCTGGATGCCATGCTCTAGAGAGCTGGCCCCATTTTTCACCCGTGACATCACTCAGAAAAGCAGGCCCTGCACCTTGTCTGGGTAGCACAGTAGAGCTGACCCTAGTGGAAGGGGATGCAGATGAGCTAGCCCAGAGGATGAGAATGCTGGAGAGCCCTGAAGCTGACATTAGGGTCATGAGAACAGGTGAGCTAGCCCTCCTCTCGCTGGCTGCAGCACTCAGAAGACTGTGACCAGCACCTTGCCTGGGCAGCACTGTAGGGCTGGCCCTGGTCCAGGGCCATGGATGAGTCAACCCCTGAGGGTGAGAGCACAGGAAAGCTGAACCAGCTGTGAGGTAATGTGGGTACAGGAAGGGGGGATAAATGATGTCCTCATCCCTTACCACCTGAAGCAGTCTTGGAAAACTGGCCCTGAGGTCATGAGATCAGAAGAGCTTGGCCCTGTCTCTTGCTGGCTCTGCACTTCATCTGAGAAACACAGTTAAGCTGGCCCTGATGGTGAAGGCACAGGTAAGCCCTTTCCAAAGGTGGGAGAGTGGAAAAGCTGGCCCAGCCCCTCACAGGGTGCAGCCCTTAGGAGAGTGTGCTCCACATCTTGACTGGGCAGCAAAATGGAGCTGGTTCAGGAGGCACGGGTGCTGGTGAACCATCTCCAAGGGCATGAGAACAGAGGAGCTGATCCTGCCTCCTGTCTATGGTGGCTTTGGGTGGCCTAGCCAGAGATGATGTGGAGCTCATCCTGGTGGTACACATAAGGGAGAGCCAGCGGGCTGACCCAGCTCAGCTATGACCCAGGCCCACATCCAGGGCTCTGAATCAGCCAATCCTAAAATCTATATCATCTATACATGTTTGAATGCATGAAAGGGTCAATCCTGCTGTTCCAAAGCTGTGCGGTCTCCACGACACAGGTTAACAACAGGATAAGCAGGAAGAGTCCTGATGGAGATCCAATATTAATGTTATCACAGAAACCAGAGATCTCAAACCAGACCAATGACTCATTGCAGTGAACATTTGCAAGTGAAGATGTAGGGAGAGAGGGATATACTGGGGGGGGGGGGGGGGGTGCACCGTGGTATACCACGGCTTCCATGATGAGACGTTTGGTATGCTTTGGTGGTGGTGGTGGTGGTGGTGTGTGTGTGTGTGTGTGTGTGTGTGTGTGTGTGTGTGTGTGTGTGTGTTATTTTGGCGGGGGAGAATGCAAGGGCAAAGGCCAGATATAGGGGGACAGGGAAATGAGAAGGACTGGGGTACGTGATGTGAAACCCACAAAGACTCAATAAAAAGTTTTTTTTTTAAAAAAAGAATGTAAGAAAGGAAAAAGAATGGCATCTGTTTTCTGAAGACCCTAAGAAAGCTACCAGTTGGTAGCTGACATCTTTCCCATTTGTAAGATGGTGCAAGCTGTTTATTCTTTGAAATAGGAAGCTCCATCAAACCGCACTTACTAATTTACATCTGCTTTCACCCCAAACTTGGGCAGCATTGGGGATCACTACTCTTTGCCTTTTACACATGTCCCTTCTTATAACTATGGAGAAAAGATTTGGGAGCTGTGAGGTCAAGCTGGACCCTCTCTCCTCATTCGAAATATGTATAGCTGTTATGGAGACTGAGACTACGTACGCAGGATGCTTACAGCAGGTCGTGGCATAAAGTGACTGCAATCCCAACTGTTAGTTAGTACTTCTTATTAGAAAGAAGCATTGTCTATGACAACCCTTCACCTTTGCTTCATAGCCCAAGACAAAAACCAGGTCACCAAAAGTAACGGAGAGATGGGAGGAATGTGTCACTAAGGTGAAGCCTTAGGATTCAAATGAAAAACATGGCAGTCTTTTTTTCACTGTACATCCCCAAGCATGGACTCCAAAGGTCTGCTTGGCTTGCAGCCAGGGCACTGCTTGGGCAAAGAAGTAAGAGGTACTCAGCAGTAGCCAAGCATCTTGGGCAGGCTGGCGCAGGTCTCCTAATCAGGTGTGCAGATAGAGCCAGGGATTTAGTGACATGGCCCTGGCTTCAAGGATCAGACTAATGTGAGGTTGAAGAGGGACAGATGAGGAATCAGGACTGAGGGCATCTTCAGGCTGTTGTGTATGCTCTGTGCTCAGGAAGATGAAGGAGAGAAGCCTTCAGTGAGAGAAGGCTGCAGTGTACCAGGAAGGGGTGTCAGTGAGAGAAGGCTGCGGAGTACCAGGAAGGAGTGTCACCACAGCCAACCCTGCTCCCTCCCCCTTTTCTTCATTCAAGATGGACTCCAGACACATGACGGAGAAAGTAGAAATGAAGAGACTTGTCCAGAGAATACACCAGTGAAGGGCTCAGAACTGCAAAGCTCTCCTAGAGTGGTGTAAGAAGCAGGAAAAGGGAACAGGGACAAGAAGGGACATAATGGGCTGGTCCCAACTGTGAGGACAGAAGGGACATAACGGGCTGGGTCCCAACTGTGAGGACAGGGCTTTGGGCTGATGTTAACTATTCCTTGACATGACTCCGAGACATAGCTGTTATTCCCTTTTACAGATCCTAGGTTTGGAAGATAAATTAAATTAAATTAAATTAAAATGGGAGAGGAGATAGGGGAAAGCACAGGGCTGTGCAGGAGCCGGGATTAGGCTGGACCATGATGAGGAACAGCACAGAAGGGTACAGGGAGGAGGGAGAAGGGAGGAGGGAAAGGGACTGATGGGGCAGGGAAGAAGTGGGAGTTGGGACGTACGTATCTGGCATTAGGTGAATGTTATGCAAAAATGACTATGTGAGTTCTCCGTAGCCAATCACATGGCTCCTTTGGGGGCAATTCCAGCACAAGGCATACCTGCCAACAGAGAACAGAACCCATGCTCCAGGCCGAAGGTACCTGAGACGTTTCTTTCTCAGTCTTCCTGTGGCTTCTTTTCTTCCTCCTGCTGCCCTCAGTCTTTGCCTTCACCAGCCTTCATCCTGAGTCTGAGGCCTGTCATACCAACACCTACCACGGAGATATCCCAGGAGACAACTGGTCTTCTCTCAAGGTACGGACGGAGTCTTCCAAATTGTTCACAATGCACCTGTACTTGATGAATGGCTTGGTCAGCCTCTCCCATCTTGAAAACAAAAAACATATAAAAAAATCTGAGCTAGCCCTTTGAACTGTCCCAACTTTTACCCCCATCCACATTTGGAACTTCTTGCCAGGGTCAATTTTAAAGCCTTGTTGCTGGGGTACAGGTCTCTATTTGGTCCTTGGTGGGGATGGGAATCCATGCTTTAACTTTCGTAAGCAAAGAACAGGGAAAGGGAGAAAATAACCATAGCCATATAGCATCCAGACACTCGTAGACAAGATGCTGGGCTTTTGTGTTCTCTCATCTGCCTGGGTACTATGGTGCATGTTCAGAGCTCAGTGGTCCCAGAGACCTTCTGGTTCCCAATATGGAGAAGTCATGCAATCTGAGAAATGAGACGATCTCTCTGCACTTTGTTTTTTGATGTTTCCCAAGAGGGGGATTAGCTAATTGCTTTGTTTTTGAAGTCAGTATCAGGAGGGCTATTTGCAGGATAGACTGGCTGGCTGTCCAAGGGGTGGGGCAGGGATCGGGAAAAAGCAGTATCCATCCATCAGCCAGAATGGTCTTAGGAGCTCACATGGTGCACTCAGAGGCTGTGTTCTTTGAGAAGCCTCCTTCTCTCCCAGGGTCAGGTTCAGACCCAAGAAGCAAGTACCACATAAATAGATGTCAGTGACTACTTTTGCCATCCTCCAGAACATCTTTAAACCCTAGCATCACTGCTGCTTTGAAGAGAGGCGGCTTTATCCTAACTTGAGTGGGAAGAAGAACTGGAAGGTCATGGCTAATCTAATACTCCTTTTTCTCTTTGGACACCTTAGTAATTAGAAAGTCCTACCAGGGGTCTACCTTAGCTCTTTAACACAAGTTTCCTTTTGTCTTTGACTCTAGTTGTAGACATCCCAAGCTTGCTAAAGCTTCAACTATCATCTGTAATCCAGAGTTAGAGATGGCTGAAAACCTGTCCCTCACATGGTCACCTCTCACTACCACCTTGCAGATAAAGTAGCTCCCCTAGAAGGGTAAGGATTGCCAGGAAGACCTTCTGGGTCACAGGCAGAGGGACAGTCCCAGTTCAACTGCCTGGCTTCAATCTAGAATGAGTCATGACTCCAACTTCAGGCACCTTCCCTGTCTTTTGATGTTACTGTCCCTCACACATCTTCAGCAATGAGGATGGGGAAGCAGTTTGGACTATTAAAGGGATGCTCAGAAGCTGGTGGCTGCATCAAAAGGCTGTGATTCCGGCTTCTGAGTGGAGTGCTGCTTGGATAAATAGCACCTCATTCAAATTCTTCAGCTATCAGGCATCTACTGATCAAGATCTGGGCTGAGCCAGGCACAAGCCAGCGGTGCAGCTAGGGTTCTGCCCTCTGGGAGCTGAGATCCGAAGCCTACTTAGGAAAGTCAGAGCCCAGCAGCTGAGCCAACTCCTCTAAAGGCCGCGTAATTAAGATGCTCTGAGAATGAAGCTGAGCCTGGTGGTGCACATCTACAGCCGAAGCACTTGGAAGGAGGAAATGGGAGAATTTCAAGCACAAGGCCAGCCTTGGCTACAGAGTGAGACCCTGTCAGAAAAAGAGAAGGAAGGGAGGAATGAGAAGAGAGATGTGGGGGCAAGTAAAGTAGGAAGGAAGGATGAGAGGAAGAGAGGAAGGGAGGGATGAAAAGAAGAGAGGGAAGGAGGAATGAAAGGAGGAGAGGGAGGGAAGGATGAAAGAGAGGGAGGGAGGGAGGACGGAGGGAGGGAGGGAGGATGGAGGGAGGGAGGGAGGGAATAAGGGAAGGAGGAGAGGAAGGAGGAAATAATTTATGCAATAAATTGGGCAAGGGGAATAAGCGTACAAGGCTATAGGGTTTGTTCCAGACCATTGGAACAAATTACTCCTTCCGCTTCAGAATTAATTGTCCCACACCCTGTACCACTTCTGTATCCTGTACAAATTCTCTGTATGTGAGAATCTCAGGACCTAATGCAGAGGAGAACAAAACAGGAAATGAATAAGCATTGGATGGATGGTTGAGTAGATAAACTGGTCAGGAGACATGCCGAGGAGGGCTTTTCTGATCCCTTAAACCCACTACATGTGCTGGGGAAATGACCTTGTCTCGCTGTCTAGAACCCCAGCAACACTCTGTGTGTTTTGGGAGCCCAGTTTCACTCCTCCAGGTTCCTATAGAAAGTTCAGACGCCTCAGTCTGTCTGGGGACTCCTCTCTCGAATCCCAGCGGATGTTTTCTGCTTGGCCCAGGGTTCTTTGCAAGAAATCTTAGACAAAGGGGCTTACTCCTCAGAACTCAGGCCGCTTTGTTGAAAGGCAGCTAGGAGAGAGAGGAGGCAGTAGTTTTAAATGAGCGAGTGTGCTGAATAATTAAGCAAACATTTTTGGGTTTAGTGGGGAAAAATATTCCTCCAAATGTTGTATCAAGCAGGACACTGAATTTGCCACAGGCAGTTGTTGGTGAACTGGTGTGAGTGTGCTTCTTCAAGTCCAGAGAAAGAGAATTTGGATCAGACCTCCAGGCTACAGCCCCCAGTGCACACGGAGCCCAGGCTTTCTGGTGTAGAACAAATCACTCTGGGCCTATCAGACAAGGCTACTCCAAGGCCACTATGTCTCTCTTCTGCTTCTGCACTGTACTAAATTGCCTGTCTAGATTTCCACTGGATCGGGACATTTAGGAGCAGCAGACTCAAATCCTATTTTATAAAGCAAAATGTTGAGGACCAAAGAGGTCACAGCATTTCCCAAAAGCCCCACACCAAGCCCATGACGGAACTGATGGTTTCTAAAATGTTCACTTCCCTCTCTTCATCCTCTGACAATCAACTCAGGTCTCCCCGGGCTCCCATTTGAGTTTTTGTGGTTGATGGTTTGTTTTTGTTTCTGATGCTGAGCTTTGAAACTAGGGCCTCACATATGCTAGACACAGCCCTTACTACATGGCTATGTCTCCACGCCATAATTGCTTGTTTTTAAATCTACCAGTCTATAAAGGGTTCTTTCTCCTTTCATGTTTTAAGTTGTTTGTTTGGTTAAGGGTGATTTTGTGGAGTTGTTATTGCTGTTGTTGTTTTTATAAGATCCACACTCAGGATGGCTTTGAACTCACTACACAAATCTTACTGCTCTCAGACTTGAGGTCCTCTTGCCTCCCAAGTGCTAGGATTACAAACCTGCCTCATGGAACTCTTACAAAAGTTAATCTTAGTGTGTTTACCATCTGCATCATTCTATCACTGGCTCCAGTTAAGTTGTGTTATTAGTGAAATATTACATGACAAAATACTTTTGATTAAAAAAAAAAAACAGGGTATCAGGTCTGGGGTGGAGAGAGACTCTGTTATAACTCTCTGCATATTCTTCAACATCTAAAACATAAGTGGTACTTGGTAAGTGTGAATCTACGAACAGATGGGATGATTGTATGAATGCATGATAGGGTTTTAAAAGTTCCTAATAAATTTAAACAAAATAATAAGCAAATTATTTCAAGTAGTTTGAGAGATAGAGAGAGAGCACTCACCTCTTTCTTGACTATGAAAAGTATAATTAGCAGTTCCTGCTAAGTCACAATGACACAATGAATACGTGGGGTGTGTGTGTCCTTGTGTCCATGTGTAGGCCAAAGGGCAACCTCAATCATGGTTCCTCAAATGTTGTCCATATTGATTTTTGAGACAGGCTAGGTTGGCTGGCCAGTGAGTCCCAGGGATGGTCCTCTCTAACTCCCTCCCCATTGCTGGGTTTCAAACCACCAAATGGCCTCTTTTTGTGTATGGACTCTGGGATCCAACTCTGGTCATCATGCTTGTAAGGCAGGCATTTACCAACCCAGCCATTTCCGTTCCTTTAGATGAAGGGATGGACAGGAAGTGAATCCCCTGAGAATAAAGCCAAGCTCCTCTGTGGTAGTTGTCAGGAGACTGAGGAGAAATAATTGCACCACTTAGAGAAAGCAAAAGAAAGACATCTCAAGCACTTCTTCATAGCCAGAATTATAGGTGTGACTTGAAGATATTAATTACAACACAGCCTCATTATTTGCTTATGGAGACATTGTGTTTTGTGAGGATTTTTTTTTTTAAAATATTGTTATTCTGTAAGTACCTGTAGCAAATTTTAGCATTAAAAAAATCACTCCAGTCAAAATTATTTACCAGCATGGAAATTCCTTCTGTGACAACTCTGGAAGTCATTTTTTCTTACCAGTACCTCTGAAAGAGTAATTGGCTGCAATTAGCAATGACTTTGTCATCCCTCTCAGAGCCTGGCTTCAGCATCCCTGTAACAGGCAGATCTTTTCTCTCTCTCTCTCTCAGCAGGGACTTCTACAAGTGCTGTCCTCCTTTACAGAAAGGAAAGGGAAGGTATTCCCCTGTGGTGGAATCTGTCACCATGTCTCAGAGAGGGAGGAGGCAGTGATCAGTTGGCTCCTGGTTCCTCAAAAGATAGAATAAAAAATAATTGAAATTAAATGAACATAAGGAAAATGAACGGCAAAGTTCATGTCCGTACACATGAGAAGAATCGCTTCAAACGATTTTAATCTTTCTTTTTGTGGGTGGTCTTTTTGGAGGGCAAGGTTTAAATGCAAACAGTTGAAAGGAAAATCTAAAAAAAAAACAAATCAAAACAAACCTTTACTGAACAATATGTGAATAAGTGGAAGGTTGAAAAGCAGTGGAAGTCCTGTGTAGCTTTACGGTAGAACCAGAATTCTGCTCTGGTTCCCAGAACATCGTCTTGCACTGTGCTGAAGGCCAACCCCTTCACCCTTGAGCAGTCGCTCAGGGTTAACACTGCTGGCAAAGTGTCCTTTGTGTCTGTAAACACACACCGAAGGGCTGTCCTCCTTCCAAGCCCTCTCCATTCTTTCCCTCCTCCATGATCCTGACCGCCCACACTGGCATAAGTCAGGGCCAGGTCATTCCAGAATCCACCATCTGCCCGCCCCTGCCAGCCTGCGCACCAACCAAACTATTTGCCCTGGAGCCTCACACCTTTGCAGCTCCACGTCTAGCTGGGACTCATTAGACTTCTGTTTGTCAGTGACATTTGTCCATCAGAGATACTTCTTAGGGTGGAGACAATAGTTCTAACAGTAGCCTGGCAGGTCGACAAAGGAACAGGAAGACCTCTTAGGGCCTTTCAGACATCACAAAGATGTTTTCTTAGCTGCCTAGGCTTTGAGTTCCGGAGTCCTTTCTGCGAAGCTGTTGTTGAGTGGGTATTGTTGTGTAAATAGTCCCTGGGCTGTGAAACCTTCTTTTTAACATCCTCATTTCCTCCCTCTGGCCTGAACTGCACAAGGTTTTATATTGAGTATTAGTTAGTAAGGCATCTGTACAAGTCTCTGGACATCTATAACATGAGAGCTCAGGGTCACACTGGTCCTGGTTCTTCTTGGAAGCTATGAGAAGGCACTGACTGGCCAACCTCACACACTGATCCAGAATAGATACTTCTCTTAAGGTCAAGGTGTCAGGGACACTTACCATTTCAGAGTTTATGGGACACTGACTGGGTTTAGAGTTTATTGGTCTAGAAGTATGAGTCTTCTAGCCATTTAAAACACCCCTTCCATATTTTTTAAGTTGTTGTTGTTATTAATTTTTTTGCCTTTACTCTTCTCTTGGTGTAGGAGGTTCACTTCTGGGTGTGAGGGCTGGGGGGAGACTCCTCTGGCCCCCTGGTTTGACTTCCACATCTCCCTCCAAGGGATAAAGCCAAGTTCTGCAGGAATTATGATCAAACCAAAGAGACTTAGCTGCTAAGCCAAGCAAAGACAAAGAAGAAGGCCAGCCTTCCTCTTGGGCCTCAGCTTCCTTGACTCTAAGGTGAAAGGACCTGACAGAGAGACACTACAGTTCCACATCCTGTCGTCATTGTCCATGACCCCTCTCTAGCACCATGCTCTCAAGCTCTCCTCCCCACTTCCTGCCACTCCACCTTACAAACTGATTCTCTACCAGTGAAGAAAAAGCTGGGAGTCCAGCCCTCAGCCAGCTTCACAAAGAAGCTCTTCAGCAAACTTCCTTGGCCTTGACCAAGTTTTTTGAGCTGGAAAGATGACAGGTGTCTCTGTTCTCAGAAGCGTGGGTGCTGGAGAAGGGGGAGGAGTCTGGGTTCAAGGTCTGGATGCAACACAATTCACTGGGTCCTAGGAGCAAGGTATTCAGTCTCTGGGAGCCTCGGTTTTCCAACTGTCAGGATAGGGAAAGAATGTCGTCAATGACATGCGGGTCACAAGGTTCTCAGGAGAAGTGAACGAGACCATTTATGTGGCCAGGGCATGGGAGCGCTCAGCCTATGGTGGCTGGTAGATTTGAACAATGTTTGACTAAGAGCAGAATTGTCCCCTATAAATCACCCTACTTCTATGAATGACGTTCTCAAAATCTTGGATTTAAACTGTATGTTACTTTATCCAAATGGTGATGATGAGGATGAGGATGATAATGAGGTGAATGAAAAGTCTGGAGTGGGCTTAAATGGTAAGAAACAGAGAGAGTCCTAAAGCCTGGGTCCCTGCCTTCAAAGTTGCTAAACCTGGAATCCTCATTCCTGCAGGTTTTCTCTCCTTCCCCAACATCCGCCCTCCTCTCCTTTCAATCAAACACTTCAAAGAGATGCTAGGAGAAGGAGCTGCGAATTCTCTGCTTGCTGGTTTTTCACGAGAGGTAACCAAAGAATTTTTTTTTTTTTTCTTTTCGAGACGTGTCTGCTCCTTCAACCAATTTTGCTAGCTGGGAGGACTTGTGTTCCGAGGCAGACCAGGACTGATAACATTTAAATGCAAGGCTGCAGTGTCAACAGGAAGACGAGGGAAGCCCTGAACAGGCACAGTCAGACTAGAGTAGCAGGAGGGTGTGGTGAATGAAGAAGAATGGGACAGCCAAGAAGAAAGGCAGATAAGGAGAGAGAGAAAGAGGAGGAGACAGGAGAGGCGGTGGCAGCGAGTAGAGAGCTATAGAAGCTTGAGGATCCAGTTTTGGGGTCTTAGGTGTCCACATAAGAAAGAAAAAGCCTGAGGTGGTGGAGCAGTATCTATAACCCCAGTTCACAGGCAGGGCAGCAGGGTTGCAGGGGCGGGGCACAGATCTTTGATGCTTGCCGGCCAGCCAGTCTAAACAATCGATGAGTTCCAGTTCAGAAACAGATCTTGTCTGAAAAACGGGTGAAAAGTGATAGAGAGAGACCCCTAATGTCACCTTCTGCCTCTGTACTTCCACCCAGGAGCACACATACCTGGACATTGCACGTGCATGTGCACGTGTGCACACACATTTTTCTCTTAATTTGAAAAAAAAAAAAAAAAGGAAACAAAAAGTCTCAAACAAACACTCAACCTGCTTCGGCTGGCAGGAAATGTTCATCAGCTGAAGGCGTTATTAGGACAGGAGATAAGGAAACCACAGAGATAGGAAGTAATTATTTTGTATCTGTCTTTATAAATGAAAATGAAGAGCATTAACGGCAATAGGATTTAGATATTCTGGGATGGAGGGGAACAAATCAGCATAGGAAATGTTTATTAAGAGGTCAGGGGTGGGCATTGAAACTACCAAGGCCTCCTAGGCTAGAGCAAACCTCTGCACAGCTGCAGAGACCAGTGAGGGCAATGGATTGACAGGGTCAATCAACCTGTTTGAGATAACATAGTTCAGGAGTGGCTCAGTGGGACACATGACTCATTCCACGGCCTGGCCTGGGCGTTGGTGACCTCACTCAACAGCTGCAAGCAGAAGCTAGAAGCAGCTGAGATTGAGTACCTGGGCAGGCCTGAGCTCCCGGGAGAGTCTGGGGAATCTGATGGTTTCCCCTTCCCCTTTCCACAGCACAGGGGAAACGTGGGGCATGGAAAGGCTGGGTGGGAAGGAAAGATAAAAAGCCCCATCAATGACAAGGACCAGTCAGCCCTAGGACCAAATCAAAATCCTAGCTCCGCCTCCTTCTACCCACTGGCCATGATGCTGTTTTAGTGATCTCAACCTGGACTTTTTGAGATCTAAAAGGAAAGGACAGTAATCATGCCCCTTTTGTATTGGAAGGGATTAGTTGAGATAGTACAAGAGAGTTCTTAGAACAATACATATAGTAAGTAACACCACTTAGTAATTAGTGACCAGAAGCAAGCATGTTCTGCCTTGTCTAAGCTCAGTCTCTCCTGCTGCCATCTGAGCCTGTCCTAATTGAAAAGACTAGCTCTCGAGCTCTTGGCAGACATGGCTCTTCTCCACGCCTCTTCAGCCCTAACTGTCGACACCAACACCATCAACACCCCCAGGAAGGCTGGAAAGGGAAGAGACTTTTTCCACAGCTGAAGGCGGTGTAAGCCACTTCTGTGCCTCGTTCTCACAGATACGATCTGCGGCTCTTGTTGCACTCATGTGCCCCGTGTTCCCATCGCTGTGTGGTTGCACAAGGCTCGGGTGGAATCTCCAAGCCGCAGTATTCCACCTTACAGTAAGTACCACCCAAGGGCACAGCTCCACACAGCTCCTCTGAGGGTGTTGAAGCTTACAGTCTCCCTGAGGAGACGGGACTGGCTCTTTGGATTCTCAGAAAGCTCCATGCTGAGAGGATAGGATAATCAGCTAATACCCGACCCTGCTGTGTCCTGAGCCAGGAACAGATGCATAACAATGTCGGTCGGGCTATTTTCTAAGAACCTTAGCCTGCTTATACCTCAGAGCATGTCTGCCCTCAGTAATTATTCCCAATTCATGCCCACAAGAAGGGCTGAGCAGCCCTGTCCTGCCATGGTAATTCTCAGAAAAGATCTCCCATTGGCTCCATCAGAGGGGCACGCTGCATCCCGCCCCAACCCTTCTTCCTTATCCCTTCTGAAATCCTGGTGCTGGCTTTCCTGCCAAGGGATATAAATTCCCCAGAAAGTGAATCAGGACAACAGATTGGCCTGAGATCCACAAAAGCCAGAGCCAGGTTAGGGATGGCAATAAGGGAGAGTCCCACTGTCCCTTGTCTAAGAACCCAACCCCTCACAGCATCCTGGCAAGTTGGCATCATCCCAGTCCTTCAGGTGAATCTAGAACTCTATTTTGCTTTTTCGGTGACATTCATTCATTCATTCATTCATTTTGGGTTGTTGTTGGTTTTGTTTTATCTTGTTTGTTTGTTTGTTTGTTTGTTTGTTTTTTGGAGACAGGGTCTTTCTACATAGCTGTGCCTAGAACTGACTATGGATTCTCAGAAAGACCGGGCTGACTTAGAACTCACAGAGAGCCACTTGCCTCTACTTCTGGCTCACTGGCATTAAAAGGGTGCACTACCATACCCGACAAGGATGTAGACCTCTTGCCAATGATGTAGAGGAGGCCCTGGGGCAGCTACCTGCCTACCAGCCCAGGAGCCCTAGAAGTGACAGTCTGAGAGACACTAGCAAGCCAACTCTTGAATCTATATAGAAAGTCAGCAGAGTTCCCTGCTGGTCTGGATGGTATCTGAAGAGTAAGACAGAAGAGACACACCTGGTTTGGAATCCCGGCTTCTCCTTGTCTCTTTGTGCCTCCAAGATTTCATCCTTAAATAGTAGCCCTGACCCCATTGGGATTTCCCTAAGGAGGAGGTAACCAAGTGTCCAGAACATACTGCCAGTGCGCTGTGAGTGTTCATGGCCCCTGCCTCTCTTTGTTGCCTTTTTAATGAATGGAACCTTTTACAGGTTAGGAAGCATTTTGCTGTGGATTAACTAATTCCTTCCTTATTGCACCAGGTACAGAAGCCATGATGAACTCTGAGTTGTAGGGATGCCGCAGGAAAGCATACACAAATCTAATGACTTGCCCAAGGTCAATAATTCATTATTCAAAACAGTGGAAAAGAGGCAATTGCTTGCTTAGGGTTTTGAACATTCGCTTCAAGTGTCAATTACACACCTACCGAGAATCATCCCTTTGCTGCTTGCAGTGTCTTGTCAGAAGAGAGCGGCTGAGGGATCTTGCTCACCTGGCTTGCCCTGTGGTGTCCCTGAGCCAGACCAGAACATGGCCCTGTCTGCTCTGCCCTGGCCTGTGCAGGGCTGAGGATCGATGCATGTCGTAGTGCGGTGTTTCAAAGCCTGTTGTAGTCAGGACTCTGTTGTAGCTCAGTGGAGAGAGGAGAGAGAGGGTGACGGTGTCACCCATGAATAATACATGGAGGGTACCCAGCTTCAGCTTCAGCAGGATCCAAATGCCTGTTTCATCTTTGATTCCTCCTTCTGCCTGGGCCATTCCCTATAGCCACTGATCCCAGAGACTTCTGCTGGAGCGGATGGCTGCCTGCTAAATTGGCTGTTCTGGATACTGAATAGAAAGAGGAGGGGGCTGGGGCCAGAGAGGGGGAAAAGATAAGTGGAGGGGAGGGGATTCGGAAAGATGAAAGAGGGACATGAGAGAAGGAAACCCTTTTACAGAACTACTCTAGCTCCAACTGCTGAGGCCCCCAGAACTTGACGAGGTTTTGTTACAGACGAACTTTCCTGGGTTTCTCACTGGGAGTTTGGCACAGACTGAACTCCACTGGTTCCACCCAAGGAGAAGCAGTAGTGTAGGGCCCATCCTGCTAGAGAGGGCACCGGATGATTAGGCCTGATGGTTTGCAGGGAGTAGAGAAGATCACAGGGTTAGATGATTGACCACAGAGCAGAGAAACTGTTCTGCCCAAGTGCAGCCTGGTGAACCAATGAGCTTGTTGGGGTTACGTTTAGGAATGCAGGTGAGGGGAGCATGGTTGACTTGGGCAGCTGCATCTTCAATAGGAGCCTCCCCCCAGCATGAGTAACATTCAGGGAAGCTGTATCCCTGAACGCCTTTATAAAGCAGTCTCCTCCCACGGCCAGCAATTGTTTACTGTCTTTATAACCTGGGAGTATGGGGCGGAGAGTCCTGTCTGCTTCTTGTGATTTTGTGAGTTTTTGAGCCTCACTCATCCTTCAAGGGGAAGTGTGTGTGTGTGTGTGTACATGTGTCTATGTGTGATTGTGTGTACATGTGTATAGGTGGGCAGGCATGAGTGTAGATGTGTGTGCACAGTAGGAATCTTTCTAGATTATTCCTTTCAGCACTGGGCTTAAACCCCAGGCCTTTTGTATGCTAAACAAGCAGTTTATTACTAATCTGCCTCCCCAGGAAGACAGGGCCACTCAGCTGAACCCAGAACTCTTCACTTCTGCTACTGTAGCTGGCCAGCTTACTCTGGGGATAAGCACTTACTTACCCTGTCTTATGAGCACTAGAATTACAAGCAGGCTACCATACCCACCTAGCATTTATGTAGATGCTCACACTTGCACGGCAAAGGCTATACTTGCTGAGCTATCTCCCACCCCCACCACCTCCACCACCCCCACTCCTGTCACCCACCACTGTCTCAGCGAATATTGTGACCTGGGATAAAGAATTACAGTATACTTGGTTCCGTGCAGCCCAAAGATCTACGAAAGATGCTGAGCATGGCGATAAACAGGGAAGCAAATTGCTTTGCTGCAGCTGCAGATGTGGAAATTAATGAGAGCTATAAACCCCACCTGTTTGGTTTAGCCACAGGGTAGATCCCACAGCCACAGATGTCACCCTTGCCACTGCTGCCCCAGGCTGTGGGGGATCTCCTGGTCAGTTGTACCCGTGATGAGGCCTCTGTAGGGTCAGGGTCTGAAGCAACAACAAGGAGAAGACCCAGATAAGAAAATGTCACACTTAAGGGAGAGGGGTGACCTAAAGGGATGCTCTGAAACCAGACCCATCACTGCTGCAGATATTTCTCCAGCTGTGCCCTTCTTTCAAATCAGTAGGTAGACTGGTTGGGTACCACCAGCAAAACCCACCAAAGCTTTGTTTTCTTTGGGGCAGCCAGCCGAAACAGCTGCAGCTGATTTTAATGAGACGGAATAATATTCCATCAGTTCCGTGAGCTATAGACTGAGCCCACCGAGGGAACCTGCTCAACACCCCAAATGATCAGGCTTGTCAAAATAGGATCATTTTGTTCCTTATTATAAATGAAAAGAAGTTATGATTTAAGTGTCATCCTCTGGGTATGAGAGCTGGATTCCCATAAATCAATCATCCCAAATAAACTCTTTGGAGTGATTTCACTAAAAATATGCCGCAAACAATTTCTTTAAACAAAGCATAAAAGTATTACTGTATGTCTCCCCACATCAAATGGCTTTAGACATGCATTACTGGGTTGCTGGGATGTTTTTATACCTAAAGTATGTTATTTACGGTTTTGTGCCTGACAGAAGAAACCAGTGCTGACTCCCAGTTCAGGTCAGGACTCCACCATCAAAACGGTAAAAGAAAAGGGGGTCTCTAACCTTTGCAGATGGGGCACTCTGCTTTCCCAGGCTGGCACTGACTGTACTGAATGCCAGAGTGTACATACACTCTCCAAGCACAGCCCCCATTCAAATGGGATTCCCTGGTGAATCCAAGCTGAATGTGGAGAATTGTATCACACCCCCTTTTTGTGAGTTTTCTGTTCTATAACAGGATAGTTTTGGCTTTGTGGTATGCATTTAGAACCCCAGCACTCTCAAGGTTAAGGCTGGAGGTTCTCAAGTTCAAGGCCAGCCTGGGATGCATAACGAGATACTGTGTTAAAAACAGACAAACCCATGGAGTAAGGGAGAGTGGTGAGCTCACTGGGTGGCTGGGAAGCTTTCCACATGATTCAGCCACATAAAGACAACTAAGATTTGGCTGTTCTTTGTGCTGTTATCATTCAACAACCCAGGGAGTTTTCTGTTCCCAAGGAGGCACCGTGGAAATCCTGGAATCTGTCTTCGCCTTGATGTTTCCACTTAATTCAGTCCAGAGAATGAGATGTTGAGAGGCTGATGGGTTCCGCTCTACATGACCCAGGAGCCCCATGTTCCCCTGAGTGGTCAGCGCTAGCAGCCCCAGGAAGAAGACACAGGGAATCACAGGAGGAGGGAGGCATCATGTCCAACCTTCCCACCTCTCTCCACTCTCCTCAGAAGATACTTTTTTCTCCTCACTCTTTTGTAAAGTCCCAGTCTTCCCACATTTTAACAAGCTGTACCTCTTTGAGATGGAATCTGCAAAGTTTAATATTGTGTCAAATGAGACAGCCAATAAAACTTGACATTATTAGTATGATGTCAATGGGTTTTTTTTCCCCCAAAATGCTTAGGGGAAAAAAAAATACCACTGTGTCCCATTAGGTCCAGCTCCTTGTTCTGAGAATATTAAGTGACTTTTCAATGGCAACCAGCTGGAACTGTTCGTTCTTCTTCATAAGCACCGGAGTTGTGGCTGTTGAGAGGCCAGTTGAGAATCTTTTAGGATGATGCTGGATAAGGCTGAGGGATCAGAAAGCTTTTAAGTGTCCCTGGGATCTCGCAGCAAGTGGGGCTGAGTATGGGAGCGGGTACATGAATTATTAAAATGCTTACATACATTTGACCAAATGTGCCTGTGCCTGCGCTCTGACACTCCCTCTCTCCATGAGTCCTCAAAGGACCGGGTAGCCTCCCACATCGACTTAGTGTGTATTATAAAACAAGGCTGAGTCCCAGAGAGAGGCAACAGTAGGGCTTCCTCTCCCTGCCCACTGCCCACTTCTCTGGCCTTCAGTGGCATCTCAATGGGCACCCAAGCTGCTAAGGCTACACGCTGCATTGTTCTGGCCACAAGCGAAGGGTGTTAGGGCCCACAGCTGCTGCTGGCTCTGTCGGGATGTTAAAGGAGGCTGGCAGCAAGCTGGAGGGAGCCTCTGTTGCTGTTGGCCTGGGTCCAGGCCTCTTTCACAGCACGTGGCTTCCCGTGTCAGAGTCCCTTCCCAGGAAGAGTTCGAGACTTAAAATAAGCTGGCGTAACCCATGTCTGAGTTGGGAGATGCCTCGCTAAAGTGTCGGCTTTTCAGGAATGTGCAGCTGGGGCAACTGAAAGAATGCTCTAGAATCTCAGGCCTGGGCTTCCAGAGAGCCAGGTGGCCAGTGAAGAGCAAAACTGGCATCCCCTGCTCCTGACAGCACTGCTGCCCAGAAGCCAGCACCTCCTTCTACTTCCCCCTACCCCCATTCCCCACATCTTAGGAAAGAACTTTAGGAAGCATGTTCCCTTGTTCCCCACGCCACCCTAACACCATTCCACTGCTCACCCCAGTAACACAGCTCTCTCTCTCTCTCTCTCTCTCTCTCTCTCTCTCTCTCTGTGTGTGTGTGTGTGTGTGTGTGTGTGTGTGTACATAGATATCAGAAGATAACCTTTGTACTTTAAGCACAGCCAATCATTATTATCATTAGCAGTATTAGTATTATTTTTAATGATAGGGTCTCTAACTGGTCTGGAACTAACTTTAACCATGTAGGCTGGCTGCATAGGGAGGGATCCATCTCTCTCTCCAGAGATCCACACCTCTTCAGTGTTGGGATGACGGGCATGTTCTTCTATGCCTGGCTTGTTATGTGGGTGCTGCAAATCAAACTCAGACCTTCCTGCTTTTAACTTTCACTAACCGGGATACCTCTTAGCCCTGGCTAGTCTTTAGAGTTCCTAGCTGTGACCCCATTAAAGGAGCACATCTGCATTTCCCTGGGTCAGGAATCCAGGGCAAAAGTGCCCTGTAGAGCTTGGTGCTTATTTACATAGGCTGAGTATTTATGGGAGGGTTGTGTTCCTTTGGGGAGATCTAAAGAATGAAGGGTACAGCATGTGCAGCAAACACAATGGTCCTCATTTGGAGTCTTCTGATGTTCCAGTTGCCACCCTGCCCTCTTGCCCTTTGCCCTCACCCACCATACACCATCTGTGAGCTCGTGACCTCTGGGGCCAGCAGATGGAAGACAGCTTGCTCTTCTTGCGTTTCATCCATCATTTAGGGACCCCTGGAGACAAGGCCCTTAAGCTGGCTCTGTCTGGACACCTGGAGCCTCTCTACTCCTCAGAATCTTAAGATTAAGCCAACAGCAAAGGAGGACTAGTAAGACATTTGTCTTCTTCGGGTATCAGGTAGATGGCTGTAGCTCCTCTATGCTTCCTCTATCCTTAGAACAAGAGAAAGGACAATTAAGATGGCTCAATAGACATGCTTCAGATGCGACTAAAGATTCCTTGGTGGCCAAGGTAGTGGCCCAAAGAAGCTGTGAAATCGTCTCCAGTGTAGTTGATGGCTTTACTTGGAACTCTGACCTCCACCCAAGCTCGTCTCTGACAGTATCCCCACTGTCCCCTTTCTGCAACAGGATGGAGAAGATTCACATAGCTGACTTGGGATTCAAAGTTGTAAATCCAAATAAACAGGAAATATTATGCAAACCTTGGATAAGGAATAGAGTATAAGCATGTCCGTCTCTACATCTAGGGTGTGACCAGATGTGCAACAGGCTAGACCTGGAGAAAGGGCAGGAGACTCAGCATAGGAGGCTCCCACACACTGTTCAGGAGCTGTTTCCCTCTACGCTCTGGGCTTTAGTGACCTTAAGTAAAGCTGCAGAAGTGAGACCTGCCTACATCTAGATTAGAATTGGTATTAAGATCAAATGAAATAACACACACAGCATGTCTAGAGAATATATAATTCACGTTTAATCGTGAAGGAGCAATGTTCATTGGATCCCTTCTGCTCAGTGGTGGTAGACAGGTGTCCTCTAAAGCTAGGGCAGAATCAGCTGTGTAAGACTCTTTCCCTCTTAAGAGTCTGTTGGTGTGTGCTCTGTCTCCCACTACAGATTTCTCATAACAGGCTTGAGTAGGCAGGGCAAGGAGGCAGGGTGTAGGAGTTGGAGATTCTCCACGTATTCAGAATAGAAATCACAATCAAAGACACATGTTAAAGCATGAACTTCAAAGGCACCTGAGACAAAAGGAAATTAGCCTCAAATAAAATAAACATTGAAGCCAGGAGTAACAGCATACACCTGTAATGCCAGCATTTAGAGATGGATACCGGAAGTGCTGGAGTTCAAGGTCATAAATGAAGAGTTCAAGGCTAGCCTGGGGACTCTGTCACCACACACACACACACACACACACACACACACACACACACACTGTATTCTGTATGATTCCCGATATGCGTGTTCCCTAGGGTAGTGAAATTTACAGAGATGAAACCTAATTGATAGTTGTCAGGAGGGGACTGGACATGAGAAGCTGGGCTGAAAGGATTCAGAGTCAGCTTTAAAAAATAGGATGCATTCTGGACATGGGCGGTAGTGATGGCTGCCCAAAACTGTGAACAAACTCCATGGCACTGGAGTGTGTACTTAAAAATTATTACAGTGGTAATTTTATGCTATACGTATTTATGCACAATACAAAATCAAGTCACACTGCAACTAAGTAGTACCTATCAGCGTAGGCAAGGACCAAGGATTGAGGAGTAAAATATACATTCTTGTGCCAGCAAGATGGCTCAGTAGGTAGAAAGATGCTTGCACGGAAGTCTGGTGATCCAGGTTTGAGTTTCAGAACCCACATAAAAGAGAACAGGGAGAATCAGCTCCACACAGCTGTCCTCTGACCGCCACATCACTCGTGTACCCACCCATACACCATACACACAATGATGCGCAATAATTAATAATAATAATAAGTTTTTAAATAAAGTGTGCTGTCTTGCGTAAGGAACTAGCCTGCCACAGACCGCTATGAGTCAAGGAGACACCCTATTTACTGTAGTGTTGATGATAGTAGCAAAATGATTCCCGTCTCAGTGAGTACCTATCAGAGATACCCCAAGATACCCCATTGTATAGTCTACAAAGTCTGGAATCCAAAAAAAAAAAAAAAAAAAAGCATTAAGTGTGAACTATCCCAGGCAGGGTAGCGCAAAACTATCCTGAAGTGCAACAAGCAGAGACGCTCTCCAGACTGCATAGACAGGAATTGCTTCTCACTCTCTTGTTTGATGCCACTCAACAATCCTTCACCTTCAGGCTTTAATGTCTTAATCAAGTGGCAGATGAGAGGAGCTGATCCATGCAAAGGACAGAAGCTCCCAGAGATGTGGAACCCACAGCCGCTCTCATCCCCCACCCTGGAGTCACCGCCCTACAAAAGGGGAAGACAGAGAAGATGGGAAAAAACGAGGGAGAAAAAGGCGAGAGATTTTGCACCCTTAAGCCTCCACTGCCACAGTTCAAAAGACCAATCTTTACTGAAAATAAATTTAAAGGAGAATTTTTGATGTATATTATGGTCTCTGGTGGTAGGCAATGTGCTGCCGGCAGTGTATGGAGTTATGCGAAGCCAACGTGGGATTACTTAAAAGTGTCTGTAGTGCTTTGATTAAGTGGTGTGTATTTTATTTTTTATATGACACAATCACAGGCTACATTGATAATATCTTGCATTATTCTTCAACACTCAAATCATCTTTCTTTCTCATCACTTGGAAGGAGGCTTTGTTCAGTCTGGGGCAAAGGGCAAAAGGTCAAGATGATCCCCAAAGGGTTAAAGAAGATGTCTGTCACCCTCCTGGGTTAGAACAATGTACAAAAGCCCCAGATCTGCCATGAAAAGCTGAAAACAGGCTGATCACACATAGTGGCTCCAGGAACCTGCAAAGCACATGGGTTACAATGGAGCAAACTGCCTTTCGGGTGCCTGCTATTTGGGGACCCAGGGCTCCTTTTATCTGTCTGTCTGGGGACAATCCTCCCGTCAGTGCATCCCTCAAGAATAAAACTCAGTCGATACTAAACATTAAGCCCGCCTTTCTACTTCTGCCTTGTGATGCTGAATGCTGCCTGTTGCATTTCTCCATTGCCAGATGGTGGCACCTGTTTGGTCCTGTAGCTAGGGGAAGCTACAGGAGACTGGAGAGATGGGCAGGGGCTTGCACTTCGCATTCAGTTGCTGCTCCAGGCAGTGCCACGCCAACCCAGCACCTCTGTTCCCAGTAGCAGTTTCTAATCCCCATCTTCCTTGGTTTCCCAGTATCTGCTTCACCACAGGCCCCTAAAAGGTCCCAGCGACAGCCAGGGGGCACTTCCTCCTTCGTGGCCTCGGTCCCAACTCTTCAGGGTACCCTTTGATGTTTACAGTATTTAATAACCGTACACTCTCCCCTTTGCTTGCTTAAGCCCAAGCATTAAACTTCTGTTTAAATAATGTGCCAGATGCAGACAATCCTGTTGAAATGCTTAGAGTTCTGGTGTCTCGACAAGTTTCTGGCAGCATGGTGACCTGGGTACTTAGGACCAAGTAGGGAGACATCAGTGGGCTCAAGGCAAAGACAACAAGAACCTGAAGTTAGACTGGCTACAGTTCTGAGATTCACAGAGCCAACGTTATCCACTTCACAGGCCAGGGAGACTTCTACTAGAGGTGAGGGCACCAACTTCAGTGGCCAAGCATCTTGGAGAACCCTCTAGATCACACCGAGAAAGAAATGAAGGGCAAGAAAACACGAAAATCTACTCAATCCTTCGCATTCAGAGCCCTTCTGAGAAAGACATAACCACAGAATGTTGGAGAGGGAGGAGAAGGTGTTTTCCTGACTGCCTGCCCTCTCCTCAGCCCCAAAGGCCCATGGGGCTCTAAGGACAATTCCGAGAAACTTTCCAAATTCAAGTACCAATGTGACTCTCCCTAAACCTTAGTTCTCTGTAGACCCTGCTCATGACCCCCAACATGAGCGTTCGCGCACACACACACACACACACACACACACACACACACTGAGGAACGTCTAAAGCCTGGGCAGGGGAAGGTCATGGTTGACTCATCACTCTACCTGAATCTGATGACAGAAGCCAGATTATGAATTTGAAGCACATGGTTCATGGGCCACAGCCATGGCTCCTCTTCCTACCTGTTGCTCTGGGGCTAACCAGGGGCTTTCAAGGGTCATCTCTCTTCTCCCTTAGCCAGGTTCTCCGTCTGAACTTCCTCTAAACACAGCCAAGAGTTTTCTACCCTTTGGGGAACGCCTCTGCCACATCTCCTTTTAGCACAGTGAAGTCAGAACGCTTGGCTTCTTGTCAGCTGTGTGACTTTCTGTAAGTCAGTCCGTTTCTCTCCTGTGAGAATCTAGGTAAAGACCAGCTTGTTGTGAGGGTCAAATATGGTAATGTATGTTGAGAGCCTTTTGTGCACGGTAGAGCCCTGTGCAAATGGGAAATATTATTACAACTGTTGCTGGTTCAAGCCACTCAGTTCATTATTATTATTATTATTATCTAAGTCTGCCTTCTGGTGCTTCAGACTCATTTCTTTTTGCTCTGTCTGGTTGGGTAATGGTTGTAGATTTCTCCCTAGGGTTCCCACTGCACAGAGAAAAGAAGGCTCAGGCAGCCCTGTGTCTCCAGTCATGATTCTAAGAACCCCATCCAGACTTCTGTCTTACCAGGCTCCCCAGTGCATGGCCCCAGCTGTCCCTGGGGAGGGGGTGCATCTTTTTAGACCTGTGCAGCGCCAACTGTGGAGCCTCCTCAGATCAGGCTGCCGGCAACCCAGCCAGTATCCACATGAATCATAACTGCCCATGGCCCATTATGCAGGTCAAGAGGGTGGCCAGAGCAGACCAGGGTCTGACCTCAGAGGTCTCTAGATAATTGATTGCCTTTGGCTTCATAGGCTAATTTGGGCTTTTGCCCAGCCCTGGGGATATGGCTCTATCCCCTTTCTTCCCCCAAGGGTGAGGTAAATTCAACACCCTTCATTTTTACCTCATAGAAATAAGTGATGGGAGCCAGAGAAAAAGGGAGAGAGAAATGTAAGCACGCCAATGTATAATATCCTGTAGTAATAAGTATGTATGCCCCACCCCAGATGGGTGCTGTGAGGATAAATCCCTAGGATATGCAAAGAATTTCATATGGAATGCCTATTACATGGCTCCAAAGCCATCAACATGTATGTCATTACACACACACACACACACACACACACACACACTGTGGATACAGTGTGACCCTTGCAGTCAATAACACGGATACTAAACAGTTGGTAGGACCATTGTATGTAGGAAGGATGAAAAAAGGAAAGAGTTAGTTAGTTACTCCTGAGAGAACATCCATCCTCCTCACTTTTTGAAGAATTATTTTGCTGAAAATTAGAAAATGAATAAATAAAAAGAAGAAAATAAAAATCACCTATAATCCCCAGTGGAAGATAAGCAGTAGCTACAGTTTGATATATGTCCTTTCGGACATTTTTCGATGCATATATTTATATTCATACAATTTTAATAAAAATCAAATTATTCTGGGTGTACTACTTTATAACCTACTTATTTCACTTAATTTCTTATGTCAATAGCTATATATCTTCATTATTGGTAATGATACCAGGTTTCCTATTGTGTGAACATAGAAGGAAATGTATATTTATAGATTAGGGATTTCCACTTGAGTGCAATGGCTGGGTTCAGTACTTCTTTCTCTCTTCACAAATGCGATTACTTCCTTAGGATAAACCTCTACCACTAACCATGTGGCATCAAAAAATATATTTCTGAGGTCTTTATTATGTCCTGACCAGTCTCCCATTAAGTTTTGCACCAAGTTACATTTACAATAAGAGAAAAGTAAGATTTAATTTAGACTTTGAAAGGATGGAAAGAAGTGAGTTGAAAAGCAACCATGGAGACAGATGTGGGATGGAAGGGTGAGGTTTAAAACATTGAGATGGGATCTAAACAAACTATTCCTTTATCCAGTGACCCTGACCCAGGCATTATGCTCAGCCCTGAGGTGTGCCCTGGGTATACCTCTGGTAATTGCTATACTCCTCCTTTCCCCTCTGTGAAATGGGAACAAGGATGAACTCTACTCCTGAACACAGTTATGACCACTGAACAAGTTAGTAGGTGTGAAGATTAAAATTTCAGACGATGCCAGGAATACCAGAAATGGTATGGAGATATTACATTTTGCTGAGAAGACAAACACAAGAATGGAAACTGGAAGAAATGTGGAGTCGGGGCCAGGGATTAAGAAGAGGACTCCAGGCCTTGGAATGTGGCCCCGATGACAGAGCGCTTGCCTGGCATGCATGAAGCCCTGAGTTCAGTCCCCAACAGCACAGAAGCCAGGTGTAGTAATGCATGCTTGTAATCCCCCATTCGTGAGGTACAGGCAGGAGGACTAAGGTCGACCTGTGCTATATAGCCACTGCTCAACCACTGAGAATGTATAAATGTTAATCTGAGTATATAATTTGGCTTTTAGAGCTCGTTTCTTTTGCTGTAATAAGGGCTTATGATCACTACTCCACCTGGAGTGGCTAGGGCTTCTTCTGAAGTAGCCTTCAAGTGGCTCAATAGCCACCAACCATCACTATGTGTTGACAGGAGGTAGGGGCAAACCTGAAGAGATGTCATGCCCCACACACACTTGACACAGTGACAAGTTGGCTTGTGGCCAGCCCAGCCCATAATAACTCTGGGCTCCTTTCATGAGGACTGCAAGGGTTGCTGGGGAGTGATCCAATTGGCTCTGTGAGAAATTAAAAAGACAGACGGAAATAGGCCTGATGGGAAAACAGGTGAACCCATCCCTGACTCCAACATTCATGAGATCCTAAGGCAGGGCAGACAACTCCTCCACCCCAGTGTTCCTGTGTTTACTTCTTTCAATGACCCTCACGCCAAGCTTGTAATGGCCTCACCAGAGACTCACTGCACATCTCACACAACAGGTTCCACTGGGCGTCTCCGTGAGCCTGTGATCTATTTGTCCAGTGACTGCCTGTCAATCTCTTTCAGTGTCACTTCCGATAAACAACTCGGGACTACACCTTGATACATCAATTCCATCTGAGATTGCCTTGACAGGCGGCCCAACTCCTGAATCATCCATTTGATTCATGGCCCAGCAGAAGCACAGACAAAGATCCTAACATGTTAGGTGGTGTCAGCCCACAACCTGTCAGAGCAGCCCAGCTTTACTGCTCCCTGCCCACTTCCCAAGGAGAAAGGAAATGCAGCCATCCATTTATCCATTCAGCAAACACAGCCCGGTCAAATCAAGTGCTCTAGGCTCATGGTGGAGGGAAGAGACCGGAAGGCACTGTCACAAGATCTGGGTTCTGAAACTGCCTCTGCCATCTGTGTTCCTTCATACCTGATGATGTAACTTAATTTCTGTTAGAATAGCTGCTACTATCCCTGCTCCACAGGTAAGAGGAGATGTCAAACAACCAGGATATAAACCTCAAGGGAAGATGTTCAAGACCTCCAGGGCTCACTTTATCTCTGTGTGTTGAACTCATGTGTCAAGAGTCTGTATCAAGGACTACCCTGGTGTTGGGGATATTCCAGTTAACAGACAAAAAAAAAATTTCTTCATCCCTGGGCTTTTTTTTTTTTTTTTTTTTTTTTTTTTTTTTTTTTTTTTTTTTTTTTTTGTGGTGTTTTGAGACAGGGTTTCTCTGTGTAGCCCTGGCTGTCCTGGAACTCACTCTGTAGACCAGGCTGGCCTCGAACTCAGAAATCAGCCTGCCCCTGCCTCCCAAGTGCTGGGATTAAAGGCGTGCACCACCACAGCCCGGCATCCCTGGGCCTTTTATTCTCATGAGAAGTCATAGAAAGTCACCTAGCTGAGTTAGTAAAATATATGGTATATGAGATTCTAATGAACAGCTGGAAGAGAAACACACAAGAATTAATAGAGTATAGATGTTTCTGGTTTAATTTTAAATACAACATTCATGTATGCCCTGGCCAAGTGGGTCGTATTCCAACAGAGATCTGGGAGAGATGACAGCCATGCACCACTCTAGGGAAATGCATTCTAGTAGAGAAAACCAGAAGTGAAAGACCCCAGGTAGGAGCTGCCTGGTGTGTGTCTGGGAAAGGCTAGAACAGAGTAAAGAGGAGGTGTGTTCTAGAGGTAAGCTCACACTAGAAATTGTAAAGAACTGTGCACTTCATGGTGAGGGAAAAGGGAGATCCTGGAAGATTTTGGACACATCAGTGGTGTGATTTATTTTACATTTTAACACATTCACTCTGGTGCTCTATCCAGGGAAATAATGCTGTCAGTGACACTGTTGCCTTCATAGCACCTCCTGTGACACAAGGACTTTAAGTTACTAGAGCATCTTAAGCATATTAACTCTTTTAATCCTCACAACAAGCTCCGGAGTCTATTACTGTCACTATTTTATAGATGGGAATGATA
The DNA here is from genome assembly GCF_011762505.2 of Arvicanthis niloticus. NCBI lineage: Eukaryota > Metazoa > Chordata > Mammalia > Rodentia > Muridae > Arvicanthis > Arvicanthis niloticus. The sequence continues at coordinate 15,752,198 of NC_133434.1, forward strand.
CAGAGGAGTGATGACTTGCAAGGCTCACACAGCTAAGAAAACAACAGTCAGTTTTGAGTTTAAGTCGGTTTGACCCCAAAGTCTGGGATTTCTTCTACTTTGCTTTGTTGTTGAATGATGGTCAGTGTAAAAGCAGCTGGGAGCCATGACAGTGGCTGGAGCTGGGTCCATAAATATGATTTATGAGGGCAGAGAGTTTGGCTGTATGTATAGCTAGGGCCAAGAGGTTTCACAATTAGACCAGGTATGGCAGGAAAAGAGTCATGCCATGTTTAACCTGAGCAAGTGGACAACCAGAGTTGCTTCGCAGGGGTGGAGAAGACCACAGGAAAGCAGGGTAGGGGCTGGTTTGGGGTACATGGGAGTGTCACCAGGGCATTTATACTGTAGGAAAGGAAGTGAGTGGACATGCTGGGATGCTGAGTGTCACAGGGGCGGGAAAATGGAACACAGTTGAAGTTGAAGCAGCATCTCTCTCTCTCTCTCTCTCTCTCTCTCTCTCTCTCTCTCTCTCTCTCTCTCTTTTTTACAATCAAGCACCTGTCCATTCTCTAAGAAGTGGACAGACCTGCTGTTCTTCATCCACTAGCTACCAAGGAGAAGTCATGTGCTAGGGCCAGAGTGAGGAGCCATCTCTCTTTCTGTCTGTGCAGGAAAATGGAATGGCCACCTCCAGAGTCTGCAATGAGAATGGGTGTCGAAGGGGGGGGGGGCTGGTAACCTAGGCGACGGTCTTCCCCATTCTGTGAGAGAAAGGCAGCTTTGTTATTTCTCCCAGATCAAAGGGAGGGACCCCAAGACCTGTTGGAGCTTAGGTGTTGGCTCAATTCACTGTGAGATGGTCAATCGCTTGGGGTGCCGAGGCAGCCCCTGCTGAGCTGGACCGAGTTGCCAGTGTTTATTTGGATGGTGAGATGCTATTTAAAATCAGGCTTTGTTTCTGAAAATGAGACAGCTGGGGCTACATTTGGTGGATAAAGACATTTTGTTGAACTTTCAAAATGGGGTATTATTTTCCATTTACACTTATTTCACGGAGAATTGTAAGAAGATGGAATTGTAGACGTGTCTGCAATATGCCGTAATGAGTGATGGATCTTTGAAGGTAAAAATATCTCTAGAATATTTCTTTTTCTTTCTGGTTTTTTTTTTTTTTTTTTTTTTTTCACTCCTCTCTCCCTCCTCTGAGCGGCAGGTTGGATGGGTTTAGGTTTTGTTTTGTTTTTTAATATCGAAATTGAAGAGTGTCTCTACTGGGAGTGTAGCCTATGCTCTGTTCAATGTTTGTCTTAATAAAGGTTAAAAGAAATGAAATCATATTAAAAAGAATCCCAGGAGACTAGAGCACCAGATGTCCTCAACTCCCTATATTGCTGGAGAAGGAAGCAGGAGAGTAAAACTGGAAGACATGTGGGTAAAACAGAGCTACACACCCTTCCAGGCCATTCACCCTTCAGTCAAAAAGCTCAGAAAAAGGGATGAAGGGAAGAGGACAAGGGAATCAAGAGCAATCCCAGTTCCAAGATGGCTCCCCATCCCTCTCTGGGAATGGGCACTAGGAAGGATGCACATCCCAGAGGAGTCAGGTTCAACATCTCAACATCATCCTAATGAAGTTCTTTCTTCTCCTGATTGCCTTGGGAGATAACCAAGACAACAGATAGCAGGAAGAAGAAGAAAAATATTCAATGGATTTTCTTGGATAAGAACCTGTGTAAGGATGGAGTTTATTAAATAAATACATGAGTTAATCATTAACCTATCAGTCACTGTATCAAAGAATCAATATATAAATCAGAGGATGAATTAAGGAGCCATGAATTTCCTAGAAACTCTCAGATGTCTTAACCCTCTGCTACAGAAGGCAGATATTGACAGTCTTTTGTGACCTGGCAAGGTCAGTAACCTATATAAAAAAAAAAAAAAAAATCATGAGGCTTGGCTCATAGCTCAGTCCATTAACTGCTTACTGCCCAAGTATGAGGACCTTGTTTGACCCCAGCATGGAAAAATTTGGGGTGCAAGGGGGTTGGGGAGGAGGGGGAAGGATCTGTGATCCCAGTGTTGGGACTGTGCAGACAAATGCATTCACTGGGCTTGCAGGCTAGCCTAGCCAAACTGGTGAGCCTTGATCCAAGAAAGACATAATATATACATACATACATACATACATACATACATACACACACACACATACATACATTCTTATATACATAAATACATAATACATTCATACACACATACACACACACACACATACATTCTTAAATACATACATTCATACATACATTCATACATAAATACATACATACATACATACATACACACACATACATACATTCTTATATACATAAATACATACATACATTCATACACACATACATACACACACATACATTCTTAAATACATACATTCATACATACATTCATTCATACATACATACATACATACCAACCAAGGTGAATGGTTCCTAAGGAATAACACCCAAAATTGTTCTGACTTCCATATGTATGCCTACATCCTGCATACCCAGGTGCACCTGTGTACACCCAAACTCCGATACACACACACACACACACCATAGACTTCACCATTACCAAGTCCTTCTACCCAGCTATGTGTTAATAAAAATATGGAAAAGTATCCCTGCCCCATTGAGTCCTTTGTGCACACATAAGGTCTAGTTAGTACAAACAGTTTCTAATATAACGAACTCAAAACAAACTCAGAGCCTAACCCAGCCATGGGTTTAAAAGTTTGAATTATAACTTTTAAAGGCCACCTCAGGTGGGTTTCAAATGTCTCACAGTGTTTCCAGTGCAACTGTTCTCCAACATGCCATTCCTATCAGGGTGGTGGTCCCCTTCTACTGAACACTTCAGGGGGAAAAGCCTGTGTCTGCATTTGTTTGAATCTGCCTGCATCTCTATTCGTCTAAACCACAATAGGAACATAAAGGCCACCAGTCAATACCCCTTAAATTGAGCCCAGAACCATCATGTTGGGCATGCGAGCTTTCCTCCCAAAGACCATGTATTAAGAATGTATAGCAGATGTCAATCGCTGGTCAGTTGCAAATAGCAACTCTATTATTTAAGGCTCAAAATGGCAGAGTCATCCTTGACCTCTCCCCAGGACATAGCTCATAAATTCCACTAGCGTTGGGACTGGAGAAGCCTAAAAGACACAACAGCGATTTGTCAATTAACTCTTACTAATCCCTTGGAGTGCTGTGAACTCAGACACAGAAGGCTCCATTGAGAGACAGTGCCCCACATTCAGAGCTGAGGGCAGTGAGATCAGAAGGAGCAAGAAGGGAAGAAAAGTTTGCCTGTGCGAGCATAATTTATATTCTATAAATTGAGAAGGGCCACCTGCAGACTAGACACTCAAGAATGGAGCAGGAAGCCAAGATAAACTGTCTTGGGATGGGGAGAAAAAAAAAAAAAAAGAAAGAAATGTATGTGAGCAACAGACGAAGCGCCAGCCACGCTGAACAGCACAGAACAGATGAACTCCGGCTCTGACACCGAGGAGGATGGAGTTCTATCTACATCCACACCCTGTTTTGGTCGCCTGAGAGATGAGCAGGAGAGCTCAGAGGCTGAAGATACTGATGCCTATGAAAAGCATATAGTAACAGGCTCTGTGGTAAACCACATTTAGGCTGAGCTGACACCCTAAGAGGATGTCCTTTTCTGCCTTTCCCTGACATTGGATGATGTGCAGCTTTAAATGGTGTCTTGCAGATGGGGAATATCAGAATATCAGAAAAGGGAGGGAGCTTGGAGTTCCCCTCGCCTAGTGCCCCTGTGTTCAGGGAGGATGGCTGTCCTGGAATCTACCTGGAGTGTTCTGGATTCTTCTTGCTCACCTGTTCTCACCAGGGAAGCAGGTAGTGAAAAAGAAGAACCTGTCACTCCCTGCCACCCTTGGGGTCAGTTTGTTCTTTCTCTCTATCACCTTACCAAAGGAGCCTGGATTTTGTTAAGACCAATTCCAATCCCAAAAAGACTAAAGACTCCAGGATGGGAAGGTCACTGGGATGAGGAGGCCTCGGTGAGGAGTTAGTCTCTCTAACTGGGAAGGCAAGATTAACAATAGAACAATGACAGAGGTTCCCAGTTACCTGTTCCCTTAACAACACCAGGGAAGCTCAGTAAGTAACCTGCTCACCCCTGAAACTTTGGGCCACATATCTATTGCTGTGGGAATCTATTTTTATCAAGCTCCTTCGGTGATCCCCAGATCCCTAACCATGTGCTGAGATCCCTGAACTAGAGACTATGGAAGGAAGTGTGACCTCTGACCCAGCACACAGATGTCGGGAACCAGAGTGGGTTTCTTTTGTTCATCCACAAGATGGAAAGGAAAGTACCCGTTTAATCCCCTGACCTATATATTGTGAATGAAAACAGACAGGACCTAGGAATTAAGAAAGACACTGGGCTTCTCTGAAGATGGTCAGTCCTCCCCAGAGTTTTATGAATTCGAGTTTTAGTTAGCATTTGTTCCGTCATTGAGTCCTGTGGGGGAAAGGCTCGTTTGAAATGTACCATCCTGTGCTCTCCAGAGTAACTTCCTACTCTTTTGACAGCCCAACCAATACATAAACCTCGACAGCTCAGCCTCATGCTGGACCGACCCTTGAGTTAAAGCCACGCAGGAAGCCATTATCAGTAATTCACGATCTATCTTCTAGATGAAGATGCACTGTCACCAAGAGGGATAAATCACCTGTTCTACCCTCCCTGCCCTCACTCAAACCAGCATCCAGTTCAAATCAAACTAGACCTTCTTGGTATTGCACATGCAGGCTTCCTGTCTCCCCCCAAGTTCTTGCCATGATCGGCACTCCTTCATTGTGACCATAGTGCAACCATTTACTTACTTTTGGTGTGTGTGCGTGTGTGTTCATACACGTGCGCGTGCGTGTGCGAGTGTACAGGCATGCATGTGGTGACGTTAGAGGACAACCTCTGATGTGTCTGTCCTCATTTCTACCTTGTTTAAGTCGGGCTATAGCTATTGTTTGCTGGGCATATACCAGACTGGCTGCTGTGAGCCTTCCAGGGATTCTCCTGTTTCTGCTTCCTATCTGCCTGACAAGTACTGGGCCCACATACTACTGGGCTTGGCTTTACATGGGATATGAGGGTTTGAACTCAGGTTTTCATGCTTGCATGGCGAGCTCTTTACCCACTGCTCCTTAGTTGATTTTTTTTTTAACTGTATATTATTTATTCATTTGTCCATTCAGTGGCACAGGGAATTGAATCCAGGGCCTTGTACATTCTAGGACAGTGTTCTACCATGGAACTATATTCCCCAATCATCATCATCGTCGTCATCATCGTCATCATCATCATCACTACCATCACCACCATCGTTATTTATTTTGAGACTGGGTCTTACTAAATTGTCCAGGCTGGACTTGAACTCACTCAGTGTCCCAGTCATGCCTTCTGTAAATTTGGGATCATCATGACTCAGTTATCTGAGTGGATGAGATAACAGGCACGTGTCCTGTTTAACACTTTTCATGTGCACTGAAGGCAGCCCAGCCCCTGTCAATGTCTCCTGACCATCCCATTTCCTAATATCCACCATGGAACAGTCCAGAAAAGATAAAGAGCAAAGCTCCCCAGTTGGTAAATATCAACCATCATGGTTTTCTGCAGTAGCCCAGGGTTTTACATGCCCCACACTATTCTAAACTGATAACACAGATAACCCATCTGGCCATGGCCTGCTTTCCCTCCCAGGGTGGGCAAGGGATTAGAGCTGTTTTAACGCTGGGAGACTCCGAGGTTGTAAAAAGCCTTGTGCTCTGAACAGAGGGACAGTTACATAAGCCCACAGAGCTCCTGCACTACAGGACAGCAGGCTCCAAGTGGCATCTAATTACAGGGAGGCTGATGGTCGCTGTTGAAGATCCTGTCACAGGACCCAGGTCTCAGCCCACTGATGTCCTGCCAGCAGTTGCACTAAAACGGAAATTAAGCGCAGTGTCATGGCCATTTAGGACATTAGGAACGGAAGGCGCCTGGGAGCTGCTTCCTGGCCCCTTGCCCATGTTATTAACAAGGTGCAAACGAGGACCTAGGCTGGGAGAGGGAAACAGCTGGAGAAAAGAGACCTTCACAGCAGGTGGAGATATGAGGAGAGGAAGGGGATGCAGAGAGACGGTGTCCCAAATCACCTTGGCTGAGGAGAAAATTGGCCTGATAAATGAAGAAAAGTCATCCATTTCTTCACACAACCCTTTCTGGAACATTTTGTAGATTGCAAAGTTTCTCAAGTCCCCTATTTTTTTTTTTTTTTTTTTTTTTTTTGTGCTGGCTTAATACAACACACACACACACACACACACACACACACACACACACACACACTTCCCAACGTGGGGGTGGGGGGCAAAGGCCAGGGCCACATTTGTTGACACCCACTGCTCATCATTTGTAATTTGTTTGAAACCTTCAGGCTAGTGGCTCTCTGTAGAGTGTCGCCAGACTGCCAAATTCTCTAGCTCAGAATCTAGGGAAATCCTGGCCTTGGCCTGGGTCCAGCTGTGGCCAGTGCCAGGGCTGTTTGCTAAATAAAGAACACAAACCCCGGGGCTGGAGGAGGGTCTGAGAGTTCTTTGTTTTGCAGCTCATTCACCCATGACCCTACCCCCACTCAACACACACACACACACACACACACACACACACACCCCACATGCACACACTGCCTGACAAGCCTCTTCTTAGGTGACTAGGCTGACAGACTGGGGTAACTCAGCAAAGAGACAAAGCACCATGGTCCCCTGTCTTCCTCTTCACCTGTCCCCACTGGAATGTGCATAGGTAGGGAGCTTGAAACCAGAGCTGGAGGATCTCCGAATCCACACTACCATCCAGAACCTTCCCTCTCATGCAGCGCTCTACTGTCTAGTTTCTCTGTGGACAGCTGTAGTAGAGGTGAACTGGAACTTGGGAAACGCCTGCCCCTTTGCCTCGGGGGTGGGGCAACTAAAAAGCCCGGTTTTTCTGTCCTGTCAGGTCTATTTAAGTATTTAATGAGGTGAGATAGCACAAATAAATTTCACATGGCACAATAACTCTGATGATGCGGGCCACAGACTAATCAGCTTCCATCCCAGGGATAGAAGAGTGTTCTTGCCTTTGCTAGATCTTATCGGGTTTGATTGCTTTGTTCAGATATTAAAAAGGTTGAGCAAGGACTTTCGGGCACTGCCACAAATCTGCCCGTATCCTCCCAGCCAAGATAGATTGAAACCAGGCTGCGGAATGCAAGACTGTTTATTTTAATTGACAATCAAGAGGAGGGGAATTGGTACAGTGGAAGGTGACAAAGGAGGCCACGGGCCTGTGATTGGGTGGCTTCTGAGTCTACCTTCTCTCTACAAAGCCCACAGCAAGGCTGCTGGTCCGAGCAGCTTTCCAATGGAGTACCAGCTCCTGAGGCTTTGAAGAGTCTCTTCTCTATGCTTGTCCTGAGTATGGAGAGAGCCTGTTGACCCATGTGTCACCTGCAATTTTTGTCTTTGTTTTTTAATGGAATGAGGCTGGCTACAGATATTTCCTGGGCACTTCTTCTGAGGTGTACAGGAGTCCCCAGCCCTGACTTCTGCTGCCACTTGCACAGCATGTGCATTCTGTCCATTGGACCTTTAGGGGACAGTCCCTAAAGCTCTCTGAAGCCAAAGACCACACAATCTATAAGAACCCCTCACCCCACACATGCAGCCCAAAGCAGAGATCAGAGTTTTCGAGGTGTACATGGGCGTATGTGGGGGTAAGTGATATAATTCGTATGACATAAAAGCAAGCAAGTATCAGTTATTTGTAGATTCATATTAATATTTTTGTACCATTAAATATAACTTATATGTCATATATGATTTCATAAACATTATTTCTCAGGATGAAACCAGGGTAGACCAAAGGTTCTTAATGCAAGTTAAGTTCAGGTAAATTATTATTTAAAAATCTGTCGATAATGACAGACGGAGTTGCCAGTAAGTAAAATTTAGGGACTGCTGTATCAGCTCACTTGCTAATTGATTGGCTGGTTGGTTGACAAATTATTAGCCTTTTAATAGATGTGTTTATCTTCCCAATATTTTATTGTTAAACAAAACAAAACAGACACAGCAGAGACGTTGAGAGAATGTGGAGAGGTCAGCAGAGACCTACGCCCCCAGGCTGGATGGTCAGTACCGTGTTAAGTTCAGAACGTCTTCCTCCAGAGTCATTTCTCCTCATTTTACTCTGTGGTGCTTACACTTTTCGATTCATTTCCAGATGAAATGTAGTCATCTGTGCGCTTTACCCTTAGACACATATCATTAGAGTTCAATATTTGTTCATGGCTTCTTAAGTATGACATGCATGCCACAAAATGCATGAATCTTAATGTTATCATTTGAAGGATTTCAAAGAATGCACGCCCTTGTGTAAACTGCAAACCCTACGGATTATGACCAGCACCCCAGGAAGCATAGTACCACCCACTCAAACCCCACTCTTGTCAACACAGACCACTGCTGTTGTAAATTTTGTCAGAATATATTAAGTTTTCCCACCATGAAAGTTCATGGGGACAGAATCATACAGAAGGTAATCTTTGTTTGAAAGAGTCACCTGTATCGATGTCTGGATCACTAGTTCACTCTTTTTAAATACTGACTAGAGCGTCTCTATTTGGATCCAATCTCCTATGGGGGACACCTGGGCTGCTTCCAGGTTGGGGTTCTAATCAGTAAAGCTGCTAAGTAAAAAGTGTCCACAAATCCCTTGTGAGTATGTTTTCCGTTGGATGTGTTACTAATAGGCATATTGAACGTTCATAGACTAGGCCTTTCTTCAAAAATAGCAATATGCTTGAGTCCTTTCTATTACCAAAGATGTAAGAGAATTACAATTGCAGTGTTTGGGAAGGTGACTCAGTCAGTAAAGTGCCTACTGTGTGAGCATAAGGACCTGAGGTAAGTAGCTTACGCTACAGTGGTAAGGTCAGACATGTTCACAGCCAACTGCATTAATGTAACGAAAACCAAACGGGAAATCTATTTGGGGCATTAGGAAAAGCTCCGTGATGTTGTCTGCACTGGTCCACGGGAGGCAGAGGAAGGCTGCTCCACTCCCACTCTGAGGCATTCCAGAATGAACACCTCTGAGATAGGAGAGACCAAATTTCTTAAAGCTAAAGTCTACACCCACAGCACCGAAGCACCCACAGCATGTTCCTGTAATCTCTGCATTAAAGAGGCAGAGACGCACGCATCCTGATGCTTGCTGCCTGGTAGTCCCGCTGAACTGGTGAGCTCCAGGTTCTGTGAGAGAGCAGGACTCAAAACATAAGGTAGAAAATGATTAAGGAAGACATTCAACATTAACCTCTGTCCCCAACATGCAGGCAAACACAAACTCGTGCATACATCTCCACATACATCACACATACACAAAGAATGACCGTGTCCTCTCCTGTGCCATCTTTTCTATTTGAGTCATTCTTGTGGATATTTAGTAGTCTCTCACCATCAAGCATTGTTTTCGTGTCCTCATTGGCTGTTCAAACTCTTCCCTAGAGAAGTATCTATCCAAGTCATTTGCCCATATTTTTTCGTTTATGTTGGCTATCTTCTCATTATGGAGTGGTACCATTTATTTGTATGTATCGAATTTCAACTTTTATCAGCCATGCTTGAAAAAAACAAAACAAAATTTCTCTCCTTATCTGTGACCTATTCATTTGTTTTCTTAATTGTGGTATCTTGTTTTGACAAACCTACTCCCCGTTTGTATTTTTTTTTTAATCCTGTATTTATTGTTCTCACTCCCCTAACATGTCACTACCACATCCCAGTCATAAAGACTTCCTAAATACTTTCTCTAGAAGATTCGACATTTTACTTTTGTCTTTGGGTATATGATCTCGCTCAAAAATAATTTTTTGTATGTAGTATGTGGTAGAAGCCAGGGTACATTTTTCCTGTATAAATATCTAATTGTTTCAAGGAAAATTGTCAGGAGGCTTTTCTCTTCCTGTTAATGACTTTGTGCTTTTGTCAGGAATGAAATGATCATGTCAGCACAGTGTCGCTCTGCTCTCCTGCTCTACCCCCATTGAGTTTTTAAAAAATAGATTCTTACAATGTTAACACTAAACAGAAATTTAGAAATTCTTTAAGGGTTTATAAAAGTTCCTGGACGACAGCTCTTTTTAAGTATCTGATAAATATTTTGGAAAAAAATCACAGAGAGATATAAATAAAGGCTTGCATATATTTTAAGAGGAAGCCCTGACCTTGAAGCTTTTATTTTGAACCCCATGGTTTTTGTTTTCTGTTTTTTGTTTTTTTTAGGAGACAAAAATGACTCCTTAAAAAGTTCAGAGAAACTATGTGATTTCTCAAAGGCTGCAACTTTAACTGGTGACAGATCTAGAACACTAGGCCGTCTAGTCTCCTATACCAGCCCCTCAACACAGAGTCGGTTCTGTTACTCATCCTCCGGGCTACACTGCAGTGTTTTCATGACGACCTCCATTAGAAAGTTTTAATGTAATAAAAACCAAACCATGAGGCTGGAGAGATGGCTCAGTGGTTAAGAGCACTGACTGCTCTTCCAGAGGTCCTGAGTTCAATTTCCAGCAACCACATGGTAGCTCACAACCATCTGTAATGGGATCCAATGCCCTCTTCTGGTGTGTGTGAAGACAGCAACAGTGTATTTACACATATAAAATAAATAAATCTTAAAAAAACAAAACAAACAAACAAACAAACATCCCAGAAGTTTATTCTAGGTACTAGGATGGGCTCCATGGAGAAGGAATCCTTTGAATTGGACCTAAGAGATGGGAAGGAGGAGAGGCTCTAGATGAGCAACGCCTCCACAGGAAGAAAGACCAAGTCTCTTGAAGCTAAAGGCTAGGTCTAAGAAGATACAAGCCAAAAGATACTACACATTTGTCAAAATATTTTGATTATTAGAACAATGTTTCTATCCTTCCAAAAAAAAAAAAGAAAGAAAAGAAAGAACAAATAACTGGAAAAAAAACCATGTGTCTTTGTTTGCTTCCCACTATTTTTATGAACCAACTACTACTGTAAATGTGAAACTGTGTTTCTCGGCATCTTTAGAAAGATTGCCTGAATGGCCCTCTGGTGAAGAAGAAGAAGGAGAAGGAGAAGGAGAAGGAGGGAGGGGAGGGGGAGGGGGAGGGGGAGGGGGAGGGGGAGGGGAGGGGGAGGGGGAGGGGGAGGGGGAGGGGGAGGGGGAGGGGGAGGAGGAGGAGGAGAAGAAGAAGAAGGGAGAAGGGAGGAGGAGGAGGAGGAGGAGGAGGAGGAGGAGGAGGAGGAGGAGGAGGAGGAGGAGGAGGAGGAGAAGGAGAAGGAAGAAAAAGAAAGAGAGGAGAAGGAGAAGGAAGGAGAAGGAGAAAGAAGAAGAAGAAGGAGGAGGAGAATAAAAAGGCATCAGCAAACCCTGAGTTGCAACCTGTCTCTAAATTTTACTAATTGTACGATCTTGCATAAACTGGGAAATCTTTCTGACCTTTTGGTTCCTCCTTTGTAGAATGGGAGTAATCATAACACTGACCTCGTTGGTTGTTGTGATGTATCAAAGAAATAAAACATGTGGAGACAAATCACCCTAGGCAAAGGGCTGTGCAGAGGGCAGAGTTGTCATTATTTGAAACAAGAATCACTGTGGATCCTGGAGTCTGGGACACCACACTCTGGTGCTGGGCCGTGTGTCAGAGAAGCAATTGTGCTGGGAGAACAAGGAAGCTATGTTTTCAGCCAACCTGTGAGGAGCACGTTCCCTCCCCGAAGGCGAGGCGTTAGGGGGAAATTCTAGCTTTATAGACATCGATGGGCATCATTTGTAATGCGTGCTTTCAAGACTGTCTTTCAAATGTACTGAATTCGACCTGTGTCTTTAGGGATTCTTAGGAAAGGGAGAGGAAAGAGATGCCACACATTACTATTTCCCTAGACTACACTGACTTTATAAGTCAGAATCAGGTAGGTTACGCTGGAGTAACAAAGTCTGAGCCATATCGACTTACAATAACAATAGTGAAGCACACCGTATGCTATAGGATAGAACTAAGAATCCTCACCCCAGCGCCAGTCAGATGGAGTGACTACTGTCTCATCATCCCCACTGACTTCCATAAAGCAAAGGGGGATGGATCTAGGAAGGTACCAGCATGATAACATGCTTGGGCACATGGAACTTCTGTTCACATCTTATTGTCACAAAGTCCTACAAACAAATCCAGCCCTGAGGCCGAGAGAGAAGCCTCAACCCCCATATGCTTAGAAAGTGTAAAGCTGAAAGTAATATGAAGAATTCCTTTTTGACTTACTTTGTTTTGTGTGTGTGTGTGTGTGTGTGTTCCATGTCTTTAATCCCTATGCCCCTAGAATGCCATGAGGAAGAAATAGGAGAGTCCCTGGAAGCTCATGGGCCATCTAACCTGACATACAGAGTAAGGAATAGCATTTCTCAAGCAAAATTAAAGGTAAGGGCCAGCACCTGAAGTTGTCCTCTGACATCCACATCTGCTTGAATGCTCAGACTTGTATGTGTATACAACACACACAAATGCACACACATCCACGTGCGTGCACACATGCACACACACACACACACACACACACACACACACACGAATTCTTATATTAAGATATCCCTTTTAATACTGCCTAGATGTGCTCTGCTGCTTCACTTTTGACTTTGCGTGTTTCCTTGTGTGTTTAGAGTGCTATTATCTCTTCCTGGAAAGTACCTATTCATCTTCTAAGACTCATTCAAATGTCTCCTGCTCTTGAAGCCACTCCAGAACCCCTTATCTGACGTAGCCCAGTGCAAGTCTGAGTTTATCTGTTTGTTTCCTTACTGAGGACTCCTTTAGGCAACAAAATAAATGTTCATGAGATAAATGAAGGAATCCTGGTATTTCTTGTACAAGATAACCTGACCTGAGTTGCCCACCCCATCCTACCTCCTGAATTGCACTGACTATACGGGAAGAAGGAAAACAGATTTTGCCATACCTGTTCCCAAAATCTTTACTAGAACACAGATAGCCCCAGATTGAATTTACAGCCCATGAATTAAGAACTGGTTTTACCCATGTGAAAGCAATATACATTCTGTAGAAATGGTACTTTGAATTGAGTGTTTTCCCAGGCCAGCAATCAGATAGTCACTCACAATGCTGGACAGCCCCCATCACAAGGGTAACCTACCCAAGCTCTACAGAGCACTGTATTGCTAATAGGCGGCTCATTCGGTGGGTTAGGTGTATCACACACATTTCACACGTAGGATGTGTCCTATTTATTATGGGTCTATGGGGATGTAAGCTGAGAAGCATCTGTAGTTAACACTCAGCAAGTGCTTTGTAAGGGCCAAACACAATAAAGGGTTCTCAAGTAATCCTCACAACAGCAGTAGTAGAAACTCTGGGATAGAGATTATGGTACTGATGTTTAGAGAGTTTCCACGATATGCGCGTGCGTGCGCGCACACACACACACACACACACACACACACACACACAAGTGAAGAAAACGTTCCTGGATCTAGTAGTAAGAGGCTAAAATCAATGCTCCTGGGGCAGAGAGACTGGTTCAATACGGAAAGCCCTTGCCAAGTAAGCCAGATTACTTCAATTTGAAGACCAAAACCCACATAAAGGCTAGAAACGGTAACATACATATTTGTAATCCCAGCAAGGCCCTACTTCAAGATGCAGGGTCAGATACCAGAGGATCAGTGAGAGCTCACAAGCCAGATAGCTTGACACACATAGCACTGAACAGTAAGTAGACCCTGTCTCACACAAGGTGGAAAGCAAGGGGAGTAAGATAATGTGATGTGGCATGCACATATTCTCACACTCTCTTTTACACACACACACACACAGAGAGAGAGAGAGAGAGAGAGAGAGAGAGAGAGAGAGAGAGAGAGAGAGAGAGAGAACACAAGTCACACTCTTCTCCACAGGCTATAGAAATTGGCCACCAGCACACTGTTTTACTCAGATGGACCATTTGTCTCCAAACACAAAGCCGACAACACAGATTCGGGGTACCCTCTATCCACAGTCCCTAAACAAATTCTAGAGAGGTTTGAGGGCCAGACGCAGAAGCCTTTCCCCACTGTAGCTCTTTTGGGTCAAAGGATCCAAAGCAAAACTCACCGTGGAAACCAGTCTGCCCAAGTCAAGACAAAGAGAAGTCAGATGCAAATTGTTCTTTGGATGGAATTATTTAGGTTGGAAAAAAAGTAAGAGTTACTTCAGAGATGTTGGTTGATGACCAGATGTTCACAAAATCCACTGAGGATAAAAAAGACATCACTTAAAATTCAGCTTTGGGGATTTCAATTAGGCAGCAAGAAGACTTTCTCAACAGTGAGGAATATTAAACATCTTTGACTAATGAGCAGTGATGGAGTTTCTCTTTGAGCCTCGGGTCCCTCCTCAGTTATTTATATCTTTGTGTATTATGCCACAACTCGTTCGCTCTTTTCAGCAGTCATTTGCTAACCATGCACTATGGAAGGTACTAAATGTGAGTAAAATATAATCCTCCACCCTGGAGACTCCCTTCCTAGAATCTTATTTCCAAGATGTAAATTTCCTTGAGAGATATACTAACTCATACCACTTCAATGTAAGTAATTTTCCATTTCCCAGGGAGACTCTGTACTGCATGACTTTTCCTAGGGATCCATGACCAAATGTCTGTTTATACCAGATAAGGATACTAATGGCCAAACAAAGGAACAATCCTGACCAAGTCAAGCTTGTGAATCGATAAGTTTTGAAGGCTACTTACAGAAGCAGGGGGCGGAGTTACCTATGGGAGCAGAGATAACTCTGCTGTATCACCCAAAGTCTACCAACATGGGTGATGACCATAAAGCCCCATCTACTGTCACTCCTTGTCCAACCTGCAGGCAGTTCCACTGAAGAATGTCTTCTCTCCCAGCAAATTGATCTTGTAACCTAGGGGAGGGGCCTTGAGGCTCTTAAACCTTTTCAGTACTTGGGGAGGCTTGTGAGTCTTTTGTGAGTTCAGAGAGGAGATGTCTCAATGCAGAGGAAAGAATTCCATAGCATCTTGGTTCCCAGGCATTTGTGGGTTGAGTTAACAGAAGAGAGGAGATAGGGATGGGAGGTTGAGGGTATTCTACAGGTTTTTTATTGGTGCCTTAACAACAGTAGTTTGCGGCTAAAGGCAACACCCTGAAGGCAGAAGTTTCAGGTCTGGTTATCAAGTGGTGTCAAACTCTCCACAGTCTGACCGACCCTGGAGGCTCTGATGGTGGCTTCCCCAACATTTTCAAATTCTATCAGCTGTCTCTAGTCTGGCTTGTGGCCCCTTTCCCCTTCTTCGAACTTCAGCTTTTCTGTTCCTTTCTCTGTCACCACGTGTCCCCATGTCCTTGCCAGTTTCCTTCTTATAAGACCTTCTATGATCACATCAGGTTCATCAAGGTTACCCAAGATGCTTCCTCAGCTCAAGTGACATTTAAGAGTCATATAAGGTAAATTCACCAGAACTATAGAATACTTGGGGGTATACTTGGAGGACCATTATCCAGCTTTTTACAGGCCAGAAAGACCTTGCAACTTCCCCTGTTTGCAACTGTTTCCAAAGCTGGCCCTGGAATCCTATATGGCTCAGGCCATCACAGACTGTGGGTTGACTGGCATGTCAATGTCATACATGTTACAGGCCATCACAGACTGTGAGAGACTGGCACACCAATGTCATATAGCTGTGTAAGATTGACAGAGTCCTAGGCTTACTCTGTGATACACCCAGACCTGAGAGATAGTAGGGCGCGGGGGTGGGTGGGTGGGTAGAGGATGTCCATGTCCCAGGCAGGAGAATGGGCACAATGAACCATTCACACTCACTCCCAGTGAATCATCAAGGCCTTGATGTGGTTTTGTTTCTAGCAACATAAGGTGAGTATATGGTCTTAAAAGCATCAAATCATCACAAAGCTCACAGCAGATCTTCCCGTGCAGCCCTACCTCCCCAGACACACAGTGCTCGCCTTTCTCTTAGTGATTTCCACTGCCTTTACTTTTGATGTTAAAATAGCATGTTCACACTATTTACCAAGGGATTAGTTGTAGACAGTTTCTTCTATGTTGCTAATGCAGATTTTTGAGAATAAGGGGGACCCCTCTCATCCCAATGAACTGAACCAGAGACTAAGGTGCTGAATGATCAACAATTACTTGAGAGTCCCTGTCTTAAAGGAAACAGTGGTCCTTGGGTGTTTTAGCTCATACTGAAGAGCAGTAAAGATGCAGACACAGGAGGAAAAAGCAAAGAAAATGCAGATATTGTTTTTAAAAAGTGAAAGACCTTCTGAGAGTGGGAAGGGTCCTAAGGAAAGAAAACCCACTGAACTGCTTGTCCAAGGGCTTTTCCCAGGACATACAATAGAAAGTGGAAAAAGATTGAGGTGGGTTTTATTAAGAGTAGCTAATTCTTTGGGCATATGGCATGCCAAGACAAATTGGAGAATATGTTCTCTGGGCATGTCTCTCTAGTCCAAACACAAAAATAACCATACATTGTCCATGCATTTCTCACTCAACTGGGAGGCAGGGTCACACATTAAAGTTCCCAGTCCACTCTGTCTACCTTTGACCTCTGCCAAGTAAGCTGCTGACCTTGGCTCATCTGCTATCGATGGCCAATTTTGGCTGGTGTTGCCAGTCACTGACCTTGCAAGCACTGTAGGTCTTTGACCTTGGTTAGTGTCTTTCTGGCTGTTAATTAAACTATGACCTCTTTCTTCTCCCATTTGTGTGGTCAGCTTGTAGTTCCCACCGCAGGCCTTTTCCTTTGCTGTATCTGAGAGCTAACTGCCACTCTATCACCCTCTAGCGCACTGCCACCTTCCTCCTACTAACCTTTATTCTTCTGGTGTATGTATACCACTGTTTGAGTCAATAGTCTTGCTTACAGTATTATGGCTAAAGTCATGTTGCTCTTTGCTGAGCCAGGTAGTTCAATATAGTTTATCTTCATTTCTTGCCATTTGTTTTTCCTGGAGTTTATAATTTCCTATGTTTTTACTTTTTGTTTTTCGGTGATTCAGTTTCTTTCTACCCCCATTATCACTGCCAAAATCTTCAACTGATTACTCACTGAGCAATAACTGTCAAAACACTTAAATCAAATAGCTCATTTATTAATTTTTACCTCATAGTATTCACTCCACCATCCCAATCTAAACTCAAGACTTGATCTCAGCTCTCATCCCTACACTTTAGTTTTGGTATTTTCCTGTACTGAATGACCCAAGAGTCCATGATGGCTACTTTTTACCCCTTGGCTTTGAACCCAAATTTCTCTACATCAAAAGATTATGGGTTTGGGGGGGTGGTTTGGGGGTGTTTTGTTTGTTTGTTTTTGACAAAGAGTTTCTCTGTGTAGTCCTGGCTGTCTTGGAACTTACTCCATAGAGATCCACCTTCCTCTGCCTCCCAAGTGCTGTGATTAAAGGTGTGTGCCACCACCGCCCAACGAAATTTTAACCACTATATTACATGGCTTCTAGAAACTAAGCCTCATAAAAGTTCACTCTAAAGTTTGACTGAAGCATAATTATCACTTGAAGGTCATTACTGTTAGTGTTGGCATTGCATTTGAGCTGTATATTGACACACGCTTTCAAAGCAGGCAATAGCTCTCAACGTTGGGGATTTGCCCTTAACATCTGGAAAACAAATAGAATTTAAACAGGGAGACTGCGAACCTCACACATTTCCCTAAGAGTCTGATGTCACTTGGGAGGCCTTTCTACTACTATAAGGCTTTGTTCAGAGGCAGCATCTCATAGCTGTGGGGCTTCCGGTTTGCTGTGTTTCCGTTCATCCTGTGTACTCATATTCTCTAATTCTCTCTGAAATCTGTGAAGACTGCCCCGGGGCAAATAGCCTACCTACCCAACCACAGGGGCAGTGCAAAATAATTTTAATGTGAACCACGCATCTATGGTAAACATCCACCCTTCAATTAACATACATACATATACATATACATATACATATACATATACATATACATATACATATACATATACATATATATTCATTCTCAGTACTCAGCCATTACTTCCTGAATAGGAGAGAAGCAGGTCAGTGTGACAGAGTAAGTTTCATGAACTGGTTTGGGCTGGAATTATAAGGGCATGAGCGTGGAAAGAGGGAGGGGAAGTAACAATGTTAAAGCTGTTTCAGACAGGGATAGAGACACAGCTCAGTGAATAAGAGTACTTGTCATACGATTGCAAGACTTGAGTTCTGATCCTCAGCACCCATGTAAAATGCTAGGCTCCAGAGGTCGATCCATGACCTCATTGTGTAGGAGGCAGAGGCTGGGCTCACAATAGGAAGCTGGCTGGCTAGACAGGCCAAATCCACGAGCTCTGAATAAATCTGAGAGACCCTTGCTCTCTCTATAAGATTGAGAGTAATCAAGGAGGACACCTGACGTAAGCCTTGTGTGCACATATACACAGCACATATACATAGGTGTTCCCCCATACACATGCATCACACACATGTGAACACACACACACATCACATATATTTTTAAACATTTCAAGGGCTTCTTTGTATCCTTTCCCAACTCCTCACAAACCCAGACATATTCAGAACTTCTGATCAGATTTTAACATGTACTCAGATGAAAGCAGGGAGTCCCAAAGGCTCTAATCTGTTCAGAAGTCATGCCACTAGAGAAATCCCACTGAAGGGATCCAGCTCCATGGATCTCCTACTTTCTACGTCCCCCCTCCCTTTTCTTTATCGCCTTCTTCTTCTTCCATTTGTGCCTCATTCTTTCTGCCTTGTTTCCCTCTGATGTGTCCTTTAAAAAAAAAAAAAAAAAAAAATCCACAACTGCCACCCTCTTGTTTATTTGCTTGAGCTCTGTGCAAGGAGCTCAGGGACCTCCCCAGAATAGTTTATTATGGCGTTTCTGTTTGGCTCAACTGCAGCATAGCAGTGGTAATACACTCGTGTCTCAGCTCCGTATGGTCTCAGAGGCTGACAAGCAGAACAACCTCTGCTTTGTTTGTTTTTTACTTGTGGTGTTCTGAAAGCCACGTGGGGCTGCTGTGTGAGGTTCCTCCCACAGGACGGATGAGAAAAGAAGCCAGTTTGTGCTGTCTCCAACATACACAGGCAGGCATGCACACTCGCACATGCGCTTGCACACACAAGCACCAACGCATGCACATTCACATGCACTCACACACACATACACTCACACACACAGGCACACAGACATATATAACACGTGCACACTCACGTGCACACATACATGCACTCACACACACACAGGCACACACCCATGCACACAAATGCATATATACACATATGCACGCATATGCGTATACACACACATGCACATGTACTTGCACATACAGGCACAAACCCATGCACATGCACTTGCACATACACACACACATACACACCACATGCACTCACACACATAGGCATACACATGCATGCACACACACTGTCACGCACAGAGGCACACATGCACACACACATACACTCATATGTACTCACACATAGAGGCATACACCCATGCACACAGACACATATAAACATACATGCACACACTGGAGTGTACACACACGTGTGCATGCATGCACACACGCACACATACACACACACACACACACAGACCTCTGACCATGACGGAGCTAAGCAGACAGTGATCAGCTCCAGGTGACATTAGGGCCACAGAGAAAAGACAGTGCTGCAGGAAGAACAGAGGTGAAGGCTGGAAAGCAAGGTGAAGTTCACGACCTGTCCACGCATCTTACTATAGACATGCATGTAAGCCCAGACAACTCTTTAGCTGTATTGTTGCTCCACTTTCTCTTCAGGAAGACGCAAGCCACTAAAACCATCAAGTTATTCTTTTCTCTAAACAGTAGACCCAGAGCTGAATCCTCATTCACGTGATCCCTGAACTTATTCAGCGTCTATTATAATGTCTATGTCTCTGACGAGAAGCAAGACAGTGATGGAAGACAAACACCATCCTCCAGATCTTCTAGCACAGTGAAGTGAGGCTGCAGGCACTCAGCATCATCCTTGGCCATGCTGAGCAGGAGAACTCTCACAGCCACCGACACTAATGAGGTGCTAGGTCAGTGATTCTCAACCTGTGGGTCTCAACCCCTTTTGAGGGTCGAATGGCCCTTTCACAGGGGTCTCCCAAGACCATCAGAACACACAGATATTTACATTACCGTTCATAACAGTAGCAAAATTACAGTTATGGAACAGCAATGAAAATAATCTTATGATTGGGGGGCCACCACAACACGAGGAGCGTGTTTAAGGATCACAGCTTTAGGAAGGTTGAGAACCACCGCTCTAGGTCCTTGAAAACACGGAAATTTGATGAGAGAGCATCTTGGGAGTCAGGGGGTCAGGAAGTATGGTGGAGCTGGGGCAACGAAAGACTCAACCTCAAACAACACACTACTCGTTGTGCTTTAAAAAATAATAATAAAGCCAGGGCCAACAAGATCACTCAGCAGGTGGCCTTGTCACCAAAGCCTGACGACCCAAGTTCAAGCACTAGAACACATGCATGGTGAGAAGAGAGAGCTGATGCTGTCATCAGACCTCCAGATGAGGACTGTGGCATGTGTGCCCCAGCCACAAACACATTATACACGTAGATGCACACACATCATACACACACACATCACACACACACATACACACATCACACACACATACATCACACACACACATACACACATCACACACACATACATCACACACACACACTAACAACAACAATAATAATCCTTTAAGAAGCTAAACAGACAAACAAAGCATATAGGTGGTCAGACTCACTGACTGTGCATATACCTGAGCTTTCCCCATTCAATTCCCATCCAAAATATTGTAACAAAGAAGACCCAACAGCAGTTTCTAGAACTTTTTAAATTTTGATGACATCCTCCACAGGAAACAGTCACAACAGTTAAGATAACATGTGCTCCCCACTCTAGCTAAGGGTGATCATTCACTCTCACCTAGTTCTTGAACCAACTGATCGTTATCTATGCTGTTGTAAACATGGCATGCAGAGGTCATCAATAAATATTGGTTGAATGAATCGGCGCACATTCCCAACACTGAGGAGCCAGCCCCGTGAGGTTTCACTGTGTCCAGGGCACACACCAGGGAAGCACTGAGAGCCTTGAGTGGGCATGGAGATTTGGAAGTCCACCCTTACCTCGCGTGCATGGACTACTGTCCACAGCCTGCATTACAACTGCCAACCATAAACCTGCGCTGAACCATGGAGTTCAATGTACAATTTGAAATATATGACCTAAGGGCTGGAGGGATGGCTCAGTTAATAAAGAACGTGCCAGACAAACACGAGGGCCTGAATTTGAATTGACAGCACCCAATATTAGAATCAGGCACAGTAGTAACCCTAGCCATGGGAAGGGCAGGAGGAGACGGGGATTCTTGGAACTTGCTAGTCAGACATGCAAGGCCTAATTGGTGATTTCAGTGTTCAGTGCAACTCTGTCTCAAAAATAAGGTAAAGAAAAACTGAGCAAAACACCTGACATTAACCACTGGCTTCCACAGGTGTGTATACTCACACACACACACACACACACACACACACATACACCAACATGCACACACACATACATCTCACACATGGAATGAAATACATGCCCATGCTATGTATAGGAAGACATGACAGAGGGATAGAGGTAGAGAAAGATGCTGTAAGGGAAAACTGCAGAGGACACAGTAAGAGCCAAAATGAAGGCATGGCCTAGTTGTAAAAGAGAGGTAAGAAGAACCCAGAAAATGGTAGATGCTGTGAACACATCAGAAGGATACCAGCCTTGCTAGAGAAATGTCATGGCGGCTGGAGAGATGGCTCAACAGTTAAGAGCACTTGTAGCTCTTGATGAGGATACAGATTTAGTTCCCAGCACCCACATGGCAACTTATAATCCTTCTCAGCTCCAGTTAGATCTCAACTTCAGTGGATCTGACGCCCTTTTCTGACCTCTGTGAGCATTGCGCATGCTCACATACACACACATGCCCATAAATAAATGCAGAAAAACACACACATGAAAAATTAAAATGTAATTGGTTTTTTTTTTATATATTTTATTTTAAGAAATGTCAGGAAGTAATCAATGGTCAATTGTCTTTTCTCACCACAAATCTGGTTACGCTAGACAGCTTGCCATCACTGTCTAGAAGCAACAACGGGTTTTAGCTGTGGCTGTGGTCATGGCCATAGTGGTGGTAGCCTGTACAAGCCAGCACCAATGTGCTTGTGACTTCATACCTGTTAACTCCTTCACTAACCTGTTTGATCAACGATATGAACTTCATGCTGGGGAGTGAGAAAATTGGTGTGTTAAAGTTCAAGGCAATATAGTCAGCATCCAGTTCAGGGAAGTGTGTGTGTGTGTGTGTGTGTGTGTGTGTGTGTGTGTGTGTGTGACTGCTTGGGAGTGTGTGTGTGTACAGGTATGTTTGTGTGTGTGTGACTGCTTGGGTGTGTGTGTATGTGTGTGTGTGTGTGCTTGCTTGTGAGTGTGGTATTGGTAGGGATGTGTAGTATATATATGTGTGTGTGATATATATGGTATGGTGTATGTATGTGATATATGTGATATATGGTGTGCGTGTATCTGTGTACACGTATGTATGTGTATGCGTCTGTGTTTTGTCATTTAGAAGAAAAGACATTTGCTTTTGAGAACTCAGGCTTAGGAGCTTGGATACAGGAAAAGGGAGGGTCTGTTTCTTGCCTTGGAAACAGTGAGAGGACAGGGTGGGAGCTATGGAGATGAGCATCTGTATTTTTTAGTACAAGCTAATTGCACCACCTGATTCTCCTCCACCATCTGTCTCTCAGACTCTGTCATCCTCTCCTCTTCCCTCAGCAGCCAGTCACTATAGCAGCTTATAGCTCTGAATCCTCCTGAAGTTCCTCCAAGCCAAGAAGCTACTCCAAAACAGAGAGAGAGGGTGTCACTTAGTCTGGCCACTCACTGGTATGTGTGTGGGGGTGTCTGTGTCTGTCTGCCTTTGTGTGTGTGTGTGTGTGTGTCTGTCTGTCTGTGTCTGTGTTATAGTTGCGCACACATGCGTGTGTGTGTGTGTGTGTGTGTGTGTGTGTGTGTGTATACATGCAGATGTACCCAAGGAAGACAGTTAAGTATCTTTCTCAATCTCTCTGTAACCCTGGAGCTCTGGGTAGCCAATCAGCTCCAAGGGCCTGACTCCACCTCCCCAGTTATGAGATTACAGAAGCACCTGGTGTTTAAGTCTTCATGCTTGCATGGAGAGCAGTTTACCAAGTAAGCTATGTCCTCAGCCCTCAACTGATCTACTCCTATTAATTTAGTAGGTACTAAGGACTTTGAAATTGCCTGAACAGACTAGAGAATAAACATGCACGTGTGTCACAAACACACACACACACTTACATACCACTCACCCACAAGAAAATTCCATGTGCCACAGAACCCAGAAACAAAGAGAGACATCCCATAGTGTTCCCTCAGAAGGGACCTGTGATCCCTTTCTGCCATCACTTGTCCTTCCCTCCTCAGTCTTTGTTACAATATCACCAAGCCACAGGGCAGCCACTCTCCCGGAGAAACCCCGCCCCTTTGCAGCCCTGGCAAGCCGAGCCCTTGCTCCTTCGATGGTGTACATCATAAATGTGTAATGCCAGTCTACGAAAACCACCCAGCCCAACCACCCAGCCCAACCCGCTCTGCCTTGCATCGCTAACAGTCTTATCAAAGGGTTCCCTTCTGAGCGTGGAGAACAGAGAGCCCTCCAGGTTTTGATTCATGGCAGGTGAAGGCTGCATGTGCTGAGAACTGATTGAAATCATCGAGGTCAACAAAGTACAGCCGAGAGCGCCCAATAATTGGGAGAGAGGCATCGCTTCCTGGTTGTCCTGTGATTCTGCCTGTACTTTCAGGCCCCCACTTCTAAAAGGAAGTCTTCGCCTTACACACTTTACTGCACTGACAGATGCCCGGTTTTTATAAACTTGAGATTTTGCTGACCCATCTGTCCTTTCACTTTGTCCTGTAAACTGTCTAGCCATGAGGTGGCGCGGTGTGGGGGTGGGGGTGGGGCAGGAAGGAGGTAGCTGGAGACTGAAGCGAAGGGATTTTGCAAACTGTTTTTGTTGTTTTTTTGTTTTGTTTTGTTTTGTTTTTATGTCGGGGAGGGGGGCAGCATCCCACCTCCGCGTGCCCACTCATTCACACCATGGACACACATGCAGCCTTCCATTTTGTTGTGTGAGAGGAAAGCCTGCCCTCTAGCCTCACAGCCAGATGCAGATAGGAGTACTGCTTTACAAAAAAAAAAAAAAAAAAAAAAAAAAAAGTCTAACGAGTTCAAAGGAAATGGCTGCATTCTAGCTGAACTCTCAATTCTCCGGGACCTCTCAGTTCTAGCCTTCCTTCCACATTCTCCTTCTCCTGCTCCCTCTCCTTCTCCTTCTCCTCTCCCACCCCTTCCCTTCATCCCTCCCTCTCTTTCCTCCCCCCTTTCCCTCATCTTTTTTCTTCCTCCCTGTTCCACTCCTTTTATTCTCCCTTTAAGGAGGTTCTAAGCTGAAAGTTCTTGGAAAGGAAGCCTGGGGCTTCTGTTCCCTGCACCCAGAGGACTTGGCACAACACAGCGCATGGTCGGAAGCTGGCACAGCCTCTAAGCTGGAAGGGAGGTTCAGCTGAGAGGAGAGGGAGCTGAAAAACTGCCCACTCTGTGTGGACAGGAAGCCATCATGGGGACCCTTGTAAAGAGGATAAACCCTGACTGAGAGCCTCAGAGAGCAGAGGCTTCCACAAAAAAATCTGAAAGAGTCTCCTGAGCTGAGCTTTGAAGATCTGGAGCTGGGTTGGACTTCATTGTATCAGAAGGAACTGAGTTTTCTTTTCTGTTGTTGCTCATTGTCACCCAACTCAGTGTCTGCTCAAAGAAGTATGCTGTTTGAGTCCTGGCCTGTGGGCAGCATAACTCCTCAATCCCTGTCAGACAGGAAGCTAGGGAAGTCAACGCTACCATTCGGGCCTGGAGAATATCACTCACAATAGCCAAAAATGTAGCTCTTGGATTGAATTTTTTTTTCTGCTGGTTTCAAAGAGTCTCTAAAGCATATGCTGCCACCCATGGAGGCAAAGAGGAGACCTTGTCACAGTAGGGTGCTCACCTCCACGTGTAAATTCAGAGGTCCACAATCAGTAGTGCCATCGGCAAGGTTAGCAGCTTATGCCCGCCCCACTGTGGCTCTCTCTACAAGAGTTCCCTCTCAGAATCAACCTGCTTGTTACCCTGCAGTCTGCTGCTCCAGGAGCCTCCTGAACAAACACATATGACAGATTAGAACAAGTTTTGCTAGAGAAGTGCAGCTATGGAACCCTTTGTTCATTTCTAAGGCGAGGATAGGGAATTTCTGACTAAATTAAGCAGACTGTCTGACTGTCCTACACTTCCGCCCTCCAGATAGACACCCACGACAAATGTAACATAAAGGTCCATCCCCATAAAGCATGCATGTCCACAGCAGCGCTATTCAAAACAGACAAATGGTACAACCAAACCAACTGTTTACCAGCTAATTAAGGGATCAGAAAAACACGCTTGCCCGTGGTTGACGATGGAACGCTATTCAGCAAGGAAAAGGAATGAAGCGGTAGTGAACACCGCAACACAGAGAAAGAGGATGATGAGAGAAGATGGCCACAGGAGGTCGAATGGTCTCGACTCCATGTATACCAACTATTCAGAATAGGGACAGCTATAGAGAAAGGGGACAGTCGTGGTGCCCCTGGGGCTGGGGAGAGCTAGGTGAGAGACATGGAGGTCTTACTGCTAAAGTCTCTGAGGCTTCCCTAGGAGACGACAGCGATGGTCGTGAACACGTGGGCAAATCCACCGAGAAACGTTTTTTGCTGTGTTTCAGTTGGGGTGACACAAATATGCAAGTCAGAACTCAACAACAGTAGTGCTTCTGCTCCCAAAGGGAGAAGTCACCTTGTCCACTCCCCTGTCAAGAGTCCTCTGCCGTTTCCCATCATGCCCCAAATCAAACCTAAGCCTAAGACTCTAGGCCACTAGACAACTCAGCTTCATGGTTGGTCCACTCTGTCTGAGCTTCAGAGTCTCTTCTGGAACTCCTATGCTAAGCCTGCTGGGCTACTCTGGCCTTTGCAGTGCATGCGTGGGACCCGGGGCCGGCCCCCTCATCACCCTGATCTGTACTGGAGTGTGTGTCTATTCTTTATAGGAAAGCATAATTTTCTCTCTCCCCTTCCCCCTCCCCTCTCACTCCCTTTCTTCCTCTCCCTTTTCCTTCCTGTCTCGCTCCCTTCCCTCTCTCCCCTTCTCTCTCCCCCCCTTTCCTCCTTCTTCTATCTCTCCCCCTCCCTCCCTCTCTTCTAGGCCAACACTATAATGTTCTGTTTAGAGTCTACTCTTGTGTTTATCACCTCTCTACACAGTATGTTTCACACTGGACTGGGCCATGAACATGTCATGGGGGAAAATCTATGCTTTCTTTATGTTGGTGACCTTCTCTCCCCAATTCCCACTACATGCTACTAGCCACACAATAAAGGTGGGGGGGGGTGAGAAAGACAGACAGCAGACAGATATACACACACATCCCACAGGGTGGGGGAGGGAGGGAGGAAAGGAGGGAGAGAGGGGTGAGAGGCAGGGAGAAAGAAAGAAAAGAGAGAGAGGCGAGAGCGCTATGGGCTCACCCCTGTTCTGCCCTCTCTTCTCATTTCTCCTCTCACCACGCCCTTCCTCTCCACAGATCATCTCCTTCCTCTTTCCCAACCTTGTCTTTAGTCTGTGCTCCACCTACGGGAGGAAGCAGGTGAGATTTCCCTTTCCAAGTCTGGCTCACATTGCCCAGCATGACGAGCTTCAGGTCTACCTGTTTTTCTGAAAACGGTGATGTGTTTCTTCTTTATAGATCTCTTTCAAAACTCTGTTGTGCACCTATACCACGGGGCCACATTTGTCTTTTTATACAGCTGTTGGTGGCTGCCTAAGCTGGTTCCACATCTTGGTCACCGTGACTAGCACTTCAGTAAAGCGCCTGAGCACCTCTATGGTGTGCTCCGGGGTGGGAGGCCTGCAGACACACACCCAGGAGTTGTTAGTGACATTGGAGCATAAGGTCTTTCTACTTCCTGAGACTGCTGTTGAGGAAAGTGCAGGCTGATTTCCACAGTGGCTACACTAATTTACATTAGTGTAATTAACCAACCACCCCTTGGCAAGGGGCCTCAGCCTCAATATTTGGTGTTTTCTTAACGATAGCCATTCTTACTGGATGAGATGGGGTCTTGATGCTTTTCTGTCTTTCTTTCTCTGATGGCTCCAGTGGCACACTTTCACTGCCTGCTGCTATCTCCTTCATCACTTTGTTCCCTAAGCATCCAGAGTCCCTCGTGGTCCTCAAGCTCAACCCCATCCAGTTTCCTTGCTTCCAAACCAAGAGGAGGGGGCAAGAGTCTGAAGGTAAAAAAGATGTGTGGTCTCTTAATGCCCGAAGGGGTTTGTGAGCTCTGTCCTTCTGCATATGTCCACATGCAGAGTGTGTGTCTGTATAGGATGTGTGTGGGATGCATATGTGTGATGTGTGTGGTATATGTGTGTATAATGTATACATATGTGATATGTATGTATGCTAAATATGTGTGAGATGTATGTTTGTATGTATAGTGTATGTTCTATAAATGTGTGTGTTACAAATGTATGTGAAATATATGCATCTGTGTGGTGTATTATGGGATGTGTGATATATATATATGTGGTATGATATATAATATATATTTTGTATATATAATAAATATATGTGATATATATGTATGTGTGTAATGCATTGTGTGATAAGTGTATGTATTGATATGTATGTATGATATGTGTATATGTGTGTAATAGATGCACATACCTAATACATATATGTATGATATGTAGATGATCCATGCATGTAACATATGTGTGTCATGTATGAGTATAAATGATGTACGTGTGTGATGTATGAGTGTGTATGATGTATTGTGTGATGTGTGAGTATATATGATATATGTGTGTGATCTGCAAGTGTGCAGGATGTATGTGTGTCATGTACAAGTTGTGTGTGTACGTAGGTTGGATGGATGTGATGTATGAGTGTGTATTATATAGAAGTGTGCATGCAGGATGTACAAGTGGATATGATGTATACACGAGTGGTTTTGACAGAAGTCAACTAACTAGTTCCCATCTTCTGTGTTCACTCAGTGTTTGAGGGGACAAAATTGTACATCAGCAAACAAAAAAAATTTTATTATATTCAAATTTTTCAATAAGATATCAATTGCATTAGAACAGATACGGTTTACTAGAGCAGTGCACACACATGCACACACAGTACAAGAAGAGCGTGGAATAAAGACAGATAGGTAGATTACCACTCGGATCATGACAAGCCAGGATAACGTGTGCCTCACTGTTTGTTACATGTGCACTGCAGCTTTCTAAACCACTGGCTCTGTGCCAAAGGTGTTTACCCACAACCATAGGGGACATTTCTCAACAACTCTCCAAATTTTGGGTTGCCACAAGTGTGGAGGATGCTGTGGCATCTTGTGGCCAGGCTCCATGCTAAATATTCCTCAGTGCCCTCCGTACTCCCAGAATAAAGAATGAGCTGGACCAAATATCAATCCTTTGAGAAACCCTCAATTACTTTCTCCTTCTGGCCTTCCAAGATTGGAATCCTGCATGGGTGAGGCCAGCCACAGTGCTGGGAAGTCACCCATGGCTGGCCCCCAGGGGACCTGGATATTTGTTCATGGGATGACCTCCTGTCCAGGACTTGTCCTCTTTGCCCTAGGCAAGCCCACTGAAATAATTAAGTCCAAAAAAAACCTAGGCTATTTCCTGAATATCACTTGCTGTCTCCACTGGGTGTCCCCTGGCTGGGGAGTGGGGGTGGGAGGATGACAGAGGAAGGAAGATAAACTCCAGACCTGGAGAAGTGGCTCAGACCAGTCAGTGCCCAGGAGGTGTGAGAAGTGCTACTCCCCACCCTCACCCTGCCTCCAGTCAGCAGAGCTCTCTTTTCCACCAGCAAAGGACAAAAACACTCTCATGGCAAAGTAGGAAAACCCTTCTTTAAATTCTCACAACCAGCAGCTGCACAGAGATGGCAAGTGTGCCTGGCCTTGGTTAGAGAAGCAGAAGCCATATCAGAGAAACCCAAGTCACATGTACATGACTAAGTTCAAACCCTTGTAGATTCAAAGAGGTAAAGGAGACAGGGAGAAAGGGTGACTAAGGGGCTCGGGGATGGATATACTCTACTGTGAGGTTCAGGGTACAGTACTTGCTCAAAGCCCTTGGGTTCTAACCCCAGCATAGCCAGAGAAAGTAAAGGAGGAAAGGAGGGAGGGAAGGAGGGAGAAAGGGAGGGAAGGAGGAAGGGAGAGAGGGAAGGAGGGAAGGAGAGAGGGAAGGAGGGAGGGAGAGAGGGAGGGAGGGAGGGAGGGAGGCAGACAGATGAGCTGTGGGAGGGGAATTCAGGACAAATATTAAATCTTTATGATCAACAAATGTCCTGTAAATGTCTGTTCATAGCTGGGGGATCGGAACAAAAATCAGGAGGCTTCCTTCTGTGGAAGGAATGATCTCCTGTCCCAGCCTTTCCTGTGATTGACAAACTCCCAGCCAGCCCCTGCAGACTGCAAACTTCTTAGCTCCTCCCTTTCTCTTTAAGAAGCCACTTTAAGAGTGGGTGTCAGCCACTGTGGACTAAGCAGGAGATTTAACAGCGACAGTTTGGGGACGACTCATGACTGATCATCACTTCCTAAGACTAGATATGCAAATCTTCCTAATTTCGGGGTTCAGCATGGAGAACTCTTGTTGCTGGGCTCTGAGTCATATCCTCTAGTCTAGCTTCGATTAGCCATTAAGCTGGCATTTGGAACTCTGTGGTCTGACTCATCTGTCTCTCCTGTAGTTGAAAGCTGAGCTGGGAACAGGTTTGTCCCTTCCTGGGCTGTGACACCCTACAATGTTTACCTTGTCCGGGCATCCTCCTCTACTTGGTTGATTCATGTGTTTATCCATTTCTTGCCGGCCCCCATAAACACCCCTCCCACTCCCAGCCAGCCCCTGCAGACTGCAAACTTCTTGAGACCTGAGACTAAGTCTTTTGTTCATGAATTTTATGTCTACAGCAGTGTTGAGCTAAGACTTAGCTGCTAAGCAGACATAAAAAATCATATCCAAGGCTGGAGAGATGGCTCAGCCATTAAGAGAACTGGCTGTTCTTCCAGTGGACCTGGGTTTAATTCCCAGCACCCATATGGCAGCTCACAACTGTCTGCAACTCTAGGGAATCTGATGTCCTCAAGCATGCAGGCAAAATGCCAGCACGTATAAAATAAAATGTAAAGAGGAATTAATTTAAAGAACAACTTTTTAAAAAAAAAAAAAAAAAAAATCATTGAATAAATAGAATGAATAAAAGACTTCAGAATGCCTTGGTATTACTTAAGACCCCAGGACCTTCCTACAACCCTAGGAGAAAGAGCCTCCTTGACAGAGATTACACATCCCATGTTCTCAGAAGTATAGAAACTGAAACATTGGATTTGGGATGACTTAAAGAAAAATTCTTCTCATGAATCTCTTGTAAATGAGATTCATACCATGAAATGTGATTTAAGATGGGGAAACTGAGGCATGCCAATGCTATCTTTTTTCCTGAGGATTCCTAATCTTTGGGTTGCTACTGTTTCTTCTATAGTCTTCTTTTAGGGATCTACAGAGACAACATGATCTCTGGTACTCAGTGACAGCCACTGAATATTGTCCTCTCTCTGGGTCTATCAGACCCTACAGTTTTCGGTCACATTCAGTCAGTAGCCCTGTAGCCAGATACTAGCTGGAAAGCCAGATACTTGCTGGCTGACATGTCTCACTAGCAAGCTAATTTATCTTTTTGGCAAATTCATCTACCCTGTTACTGCCCACTCCTTGGCTGCCATGTCCAGGAAGGCAGTCAGGATCTTGCCTGAGCATCCAACCTTATCTTCCTCAACTTCTCTTTCTTTCCCCAGACTCTGCTTATAAATTTGATATATGAAACAAATATTCCCTACTAAAAATACAAAAAGAGAGATCAAAAAGCACACCTGTGCTATCCCTCCTGTAAGGGCTTAAAGCAAAAACTCAGAACGCACGCTTGGCTGGGGAGCTGGCTCACATGGTAAAGGGCTTACTGCTCAAGCACGAGGACCTGAGTTTGGATCTTCAAGACTCAGGTAAAAACAGCTGGGTTGATCAGCAGCTGGCACCGACCTCTGGCTTCCACATACACACCAATAAATTAACAAAGAAAAAGCATGAAGAAAAATAAAAGGATATGTCTGTGGGTAGACTGTGGCAGCACTGTTCTCTTGCGTCTTTCTCTAAGCCTCACCCTGGGTTAGACTGTCAGGTAATAGATGAGTTTCAGTTGAAATGCAGGACCAGGAAAAGCTTTGTTGATACAAAATAAAAGAATGTGTTAACTTTCCCATCTCCTGACCTCAAGGAAGGGAAAGAGCCAGATCCCTGTGCCTCTTAACTACTCATCTTCCATCTCTTCCCCATTCCCCCTCCCCAAAAGTCCCTTGTCCCTCGGCTAATAAGCAATCAGGAGGCTTATGTTCTTTGCTTATTGTATTTGGCTCAGAAACACATTTCTTTCTCTACAACCTCAGGCAAATGCTCTGAAATCCATTTGTTTGCCTGAAAACACTCTGATAGCCATTGGTTTGCCTGAACACTGCCGCCACCACACCTAATGTCATTTTCTAATGAGCTTCAGACGGGTCACTAGGCACAGCAAGAATGTCACTTCTTGGTGGATCCAGTGCTTACAGCCTGGTCAACTCCTGTCTTGGCCAGCAGTCTTGTCCCAGCCACAGTGACAGGCCTTGGGGACACCTAAACAGTTCCACAGTTTTATTATGCTCATTTCTGAAGTGACTCCGGAATCCACCTGAGACTCTAGTCCATTCCAGGGAATTTATATCTCAAAAGGCAATTTATTTGAATGTCAGTGGACCAGAATAAGTGACTAGAAGTTACCTGTGTCTTATTTTTCTCTGCAGCAGAATCAACACAAAGATATAAAAAACACTTCATTTCTTCCTTTCTTCTTTCCTTCCTTCCTTCCTTCCTTCCTTCCTTCCTTCCTTCCTTCCTCCCTAGAACCTCCTTCTGTCCCTTTCCCAGGCTTTTGTGTTTTCCTGGTCTCTATCTCTTCACTGAGTTAGTAACAAACCACTTACCATCGTTTTACAGTCAGGTGCTGTTATTTTTGTTAAAATATAGGGACAGTTGGGAGAGTAAATTGTTTATGCAGAAGAGATACACGGTCTAGAAAGGAAACGGGGAACTTGCCTTGGACTCTGGAGAAGCTGATGGAGTCCTGAGGAAGATGGGAAAAAGAAAAGGACCTGCCTTTCACGGAGAGGCAGACAGATGCCTGAAGAAGTCATTTGCCAGAAAAACAAAGACCTTGGCACACTAGAAAGCTTCACCAGAACCAAAGAGGACAAAGTTCTCCATACCATGGCCTTGGTTGAAGGCCTTCCAAGTGGATCTCCCATACACAGTGCCAGCCCATGTTGCCAGAGGACTGCCACAGGCTGAAAAGACTACCAGACAGCTCACTGTCACCATCTGAGAACTGAGTGGTCCCAGTACATGTAGACTAAAACCATGTCAACACTGGCCATGATGTAGATAGTTAATTGGTTCTGGTTCTGTTTCCATTGCTCATGGGTGGTGCTAGGTGCATTCTGCTGGACCAACTGCTGTGCAGGTTCTGAGGTGCAAGAGTGAAATTCATCTGTCAATAAAAAGCTGATTGGCTTATAGCTGAGGCAGGAAATAAGAGATGCGATTTCCGGCAGGAAGAAAAGATTCTGGGATAGAGACAGTCTTGGGACCTTAAGGAAGACAGATGCATGGAACCTGAGCAGAGGTAACTGGCCATGTGGCTTACCAAGAATAAGATCAACAGGTTATTAAGTTGTGGGGAACGTGCAAAGCTTTGGTTTAGGCATTTGTAAATACATAACAAGTCTCAGAGTCATCATCTCAGTGAACAAAGTTGTCAGGTAGAAGACCCCAAGGTTACAGATGGAAAAGCCCAGGACAACCACCCTTTAATCTGCTGGATCTCACCCAGTCACTGGCCTCCAACAGACCTACTGCAGACTCTATGGCTTTGTTCCCTTTGATCTTCACCCCCATTTGTGTCTGTGATCCTATTACCTCCCAGGTAGGTGTTGCTTTATCCCTGGCTTCACCCTACTGGCCTTCAGGAATGAATACATGCTTACGCTTTTGATCCTGCCTCTGTTCGATTTTACCTATACTCATTTTCAGCCCTTTGGAGCCATGCTTCAGGCTGGAACCAGTAGCTTCCCTTCTTGAGCCTTTCGAGATACCATACCCGGTTGCAATGCACCCCTGCTCATAACCACTTACTAATCTTGACCACCCAACACGGATCCTTCTAGACTTTTTCTTCCAGCTCACAGGTCATCGCACCAGACGTCTAGCATCATTCCCAAATACCTGTAGTCTTCTGGAGGACAACTCAAATGAACCCCCTCAAGTCTTCCTTTCTTTTGCTTTAACCCGTGTGACCACCATTCCATGATCCACTCCTGTCCTCCTGAGAAGCCCTTCTGCTTAAACAGCCCAGGCCCTTACCTGCTCATATGTGGCTCTGTCCTTACGACTTCTAGTCTCTCAAGCTCTGCCCATCCTCTGTTAGCCAGATTTTACGGTCCATCCTTCAACTGGAGTCAGCTATCTTAGGTGAGGTTTTATTGCTGTGAAGAGACATGGCGACCAGGGAAATCCTTATAAACAAAAACATTTCACTGGGGCTGGCTTACAGTTCATTATCACCATGGTAGGAAGCATGGTGGCACACAGGCAGACATGGCGCTGGAGAGGTAACTAAGAGTTCTACGTCTGGATCAGCAGGCAGCAGGAAGAGAGAGTGCCACTAGACCTGCCTTGGGCTTCTGGAACCTCAAAGCCCATCCCCAGTAACACACTTCCGCCAATATGGCTACACCTACTCCAAGAAGGACACACCTCCTAATAGTACCATTCCCTTTGAGCCCATGGGAGTCATTGTTATTTACACTCTCATATCAGCTATGTGGCCATGTCTCCAGTAACAGAGCAAACACGTAGCATCACGTAACCGTTTTCAATGGATACCAGCAACTATCATTTTGTTCAGCAGTGTCCAGATAAGACTGAGAAAGTTGTTTAAGGCCTTGATTTAACCAAGAACAGAGCATAATTTCTGGATCCCCAAGAACAGAGCATAAATTCTGGATCCATGGGGAGTGTCGAACCAGAATTCCTTATTCAAAACCCAAAGAAATGCATGTAATCAAAATGGTATGAAAGCATAAAGGAAGAGTGAATATACGTTAGGGGGTTCTAGGGAGGGGAAATGGGGAAAGGGGATGACATCTGTATTGTAAATAAATAACATATCCAGCTGGGTGGTGGTGGCGCACACCTTTAATCCCAGCACTTGGGAGGCAGAGGCAGGTGGATTGAGTTCCAGGACAGCCTGGTCTACAGAGTTCCAGGACAGCCAGGGCTACACAGAAAAACCCTGTCTAAAAAAAAAAAAAAAAAAAAAAAAAAAAAAAAAAAATCCAATTAATAATAATAATAATAATCTACCCTAAAATATTGATATGAAAAGCTTTACTTGAAAAAAAGTAAATCTTACTTTATATGCCTGTGTGAATGCCTGCATGTATATATGTATACCATGTGCATGCCAAAAAGGGGCATCAGATCCCCTTAAACTGAAGTTACAGGCAGTTGTGAGCTCCCATGTCAGTGATGGGAATGAAATCTTGGTCCTCTTCAGCAGCAGAAAATATTCTTAGCTGCTGAACCATCTCTTTAGTCCCTAAGATGTCTTTAAAATGTTGTTTGTTTGTTTGTTTTACAGAGAACTAGAGAGATGATCCACCTGACAAATCGCTTGGTGTAGACGCATGAAGACTTGAGTTTGGATCCCAGCACATACGTAAAGAGCCAGGTGCAGCGGCACATATCTGTAATGCCGGGATGTAAAGACAGACAGACAGACCCCTGGGGCTTGCCGGCCATCCATTCTAGCCAAATCTGAACTCTAGGTTTGATGAGAGATCCTGTCTCAAAACATTAAACTAGAGAGTAATTGAGAAGACATATACACATATATCATGCACACAAATAAAACAAGAAAAACTATCCAGGTGTGGTGGCCACACCTTTAATCCCAGCATTTGGGAGGGCAAGGCAGGTGGACTTCTGAGTTTGAGGCTAGCCTGGTCTACAGAGCAAGTTCTAGAACAGCTAGACCTACACAGGCCCTGTCTCAAAAAGATAAATAAAATATTGTATTACTTATAAGATGTAACAGGAGTAAATGTCATTCTAAGTCAGGTTAGAGTTGTAAGCTATTATCATATATATATATATTGGTTTTGTTTTTTCAAGACAGGGTTTCTCTGCATAGTCCTGGCTGTCCTGGAACTCACTCTGTAGACCAGGCTGACCTCGAACTCAAATCCACCTGCCTCTACCTCCCAAGTGCTGGGATTAAAGGTGTGCACCACCACTGCCCGGCAAAGTTTTTTACTTTTATCTTTATGTAGTGCAATGCCAGCTTTAAAGGCAAATAGAAGCACATCCCACACACACAGAATCACAGAGAGAGGACAGCTTGTGCATACATTTATACATATTCTTGCCAGAACACAGAGAGTTGTCACAGTGTGGTTTTCTTTGGGGTTTTGTTGTGCTTGCTTCCACCAGCACTCCTTCCCCTCAGCTCAGCAGTGAGTAATGAATGACTGAAAGGAAAGGGGGGTGATATCCACCCTACTTTTCCCTGTCCTCCGCCTCATCGTGTGTGTCATACATGGTCCGCTGGTGCAGGAAAGCAATGGTAACAGAAAGGCTATACGTCGGGTTCTTTGGTTCTCTGTACTTCCTAGACAGATGTGCATAGGAAGCTTGTTCTGGCCTGCTTCCGTTGTGAGCATCTTGCTCCTTCAGTGATCTGACACATGTGCGCAGAACTGAGTGGGCCCATGGTGTCTGAGAGCTTAGCTATATCATAATAAGCGTAACTTAAGTGTGGATGGAGGCTGTGCGCTGACTGTACTCCATCCCCAAGCAAAAGTACCAGGTTCAAGGGACACACAGATGCTCTATTACCCCGGCTCACATCCATGCTGCGTGGTCCTATTAGATACAGCGAAAGTCAAGTTCAAAACCAAGATTATTAGGACTTTCCAGAGAATGCCAACAGGGTTCTCAGACTAACACAGGCCCCTTATGAAAGCAAGGTGTCAGGTGCCGTAGCGAGGGCTGTGGCCTTGCTGGACATAACACTTTTCAACTAAGGTCATTCTTAAAGAAGAGGATACACTCACCCAATAAAGCAATAAACCATGCAGTCCTGAAGGATAGAGCAAAGTGGCTCAGGCCTGCGTTCAAAACACTTCCCCTCTGACCCAGAGAGGATGCCCCCTTCTTTTGGGACAAAGCCAAAACAGTCCCTTAAACTCTTTCCTTTCCTTCACCCCTCAATCAAAACCAGTCAAGTATCCCCACTTCCCTTCACCTCTTCAATTTTTTTTTCCCTGATGATGGCTGCTTTAACTCAACGTGAAAAGTATTCCAGTCTCCAACATTTAAAAAAAAAAATCCCCTTGTTCACTTCTGCTTCAACCAAAAGCTACTGTCTTCCTACCCACCAAAATCTCTCAAAGAACAACCTCCAGTTTCTCTCCTGTG
The DNA here is from genome assembly GCF_011762505.2 of Arvicanthis niloticus. Classification (NCBI taxonomy): domain Eukaryota; kingdom Metazoa; phylum Chordata; class Mammalia; order Rodentia; family Muridae; genus Arvicanthis; species Arvicanthis niloticus. The sequence goes on from NC_133434.1 coordinate 15,789,216, forward strand.
CATTCTCCTCTTAGCCAGGCATCTAACACTGCTCCTGGCTCCTCACCTGCTCATTACTTATGTACAATGATTGCCTTTCAGGCTTCCACCTATGGATTGGATTCCAGTACAATGCATCCTTTTTAAAAAGACTTTGGATCAATTTCAGCCTTGGTCAGAGGCTATTTTCTCTTGCCTACCATCATTTTCTCTACTTGCTCCTCGTTGGAGGCATCACTGGAGCTCCTTCAGTCGACTCAACAGTTTTGTATGCATAGGTCTGGCTAGTCTTCTACATTCTATCTCGTGTTGCCCCTTCCTGTGCGACACACACACACACACACACACACACACACACACTTAATCTCCTCTCCTTTCACCTATAAGCCAATGACTTCCAATTCATCAGCTTCAGTACTCATCAACTCCTTTCATTTTGTAAAAGTAATCTTGATCATCCAATACTAAAATTTTAAATTACTTTCTAAAATTATGCAAGTAATACATGGGTTTTTTTATGGAAAAAAATCAGAGATAATAAACAAAAAAAATCTAAAAGGCAAAACGCTGAAATTCTAAGTTCTAGAAAGATAATCACTAGCAATAGTTGGATGTGTATTGAACCTTTTAGAATTTTCCTGGGAAAATATACTGCATTTTGGACCCAAAAAAATTCATCTCTTTTTCACTAAAATTTTGATCCCATTTTGAAGATTGGCTGCTAGTTCTTTTTTGATGTGGTCTTCCCAAATCACTAAAGATAATTCTCTATATAATTTTAATGGCTGTACAACATTCCATTTCTTCTAATTTCTATATATTAGCCTTGTTCCTATATTTTATCTTGTCATAAGCACACTGCAATGAGCATGCTTGTGGCTAATCTGTTGAGTTCAGGTGGGTAAACATTTTAAACAAATATTGTCAAATTACCTTCAGAAACTATTCTACTCGCCAATGTTTTTGACCAGCAATACATGGAAATACCAGTTTTCCCAAGCCTTTATAAGAATAGTTAATAGTGGTTATGGATGTAACTCAGTTGGTAGAGTGGTTTGTTGAGCACAGTCCTGGGATCAGTGCCCAGCATTGCAGAAAGCAGGTGTAATCCTACCCTTTGTGGGTAGAGGAACAAGGAAGAGGTCTCAGAGGCTAAGAGTGTGTATTGCCATTTCAGAGGACCTGAGTTTAATTCCCAGCACCCACATCAGATGTCTTACAACTGCCTGTGACTTCTGTTCCTGAAAATTCACTGTTTCTAACCTCCTTGGGCAATTGTACTCATGGGCCTACAAGCACATACATACATAATTAAAAATTAAAAATAATCTTTTAAGAATTAACACAAAATAAAAACAGTATTGCTTTTTGCTTTATTATCTGCTTTCATGTTATAACATATTTTCTTCTTTTAAAAATGACATTTGTTTTATCTATTTTACCCTCTAAAGTCCTTTTGTTTAACAGTTTTTAACAAATACCTACAATTCCTAAGTACTTATAACTAGATTCCTCCTAGAACACGTCAATATAAAAATTTACAAATTTGGAGACTGGAGAGATGACACAGCAGTTAAAAACAATGACTGCTCTTCCAGAGGTTCTGAGTTCAATTCCCAGCAACTACATGGTGGCTCACAACCATCTGTAATGGGATCCGATGCACTCTTCTGGTGTGTCTGAAGACAGCTACAGGGTACTCAATAAATATTTAAATTAAATAAATAGGTAAATAAAATTTACAAATTTGAATGGGCAGTGATAGCTCACACCTTTAGTCTCAGCACTTGGGAAGCAGAGATTGATAAATCTCTAAATTTAATCCCACCGTGGTCTACAGAGTGTTCTAGGACAGCCAAGGCTACACAGAGAAACCACATCTCAAACAAAACAAAAACAAACAAACAAACAAACAAAACCACCACAGTTATTGTCTCCATGCAACACACTGCCCTATCTTTCCTTCATTTCTCACACCTCTTCCTCTCAAGTTCACCAAGGCAAATGCTTGAGAAATCAGGGAGTCTCCTCCCTCCCAACCCATTACAAAGTCTTGTCCACTGACTCTCAGAAAACCCTCAAGTCTGTCTCCTCTTATCCCTCAGGCCACTGTACAGTCTCCTCTTGATCTTTTGTCTGAAATATTCCTAAAGGTAGCCAGGGCCTCTCCCCACTGTTTCATACTCATACTAATCAAGATTGGTTTTCCCAAAGAGCACAAAGTAGGTAATGCTAATCCCCACCTGAAAACATTCAGGGGGATCCTGGTGACTTTCAGTTGAGACTGGTTACATTCCTGTTGCATAAAAAGCCCCATGGAACTGGAGAGGTGGCTCAGTGGTTAAGAGCACTGACTGCTCTTCCAGAGGTCTTCAGTGCAGTTCCAAGCAACCATTTGGTAGCTCACAACCATCTGTAATGGAATCCAGTACCCTCTTCTGGTATGTCTGAAGACAGCTACAATGTACTCATGTACATAAAATAAATAAATCTTTAAAAAGAAGAAGGGGAGGAAGAGAAAAGAAGGAAGGGGAGGGAGGAGGAAAAAGAGGAGGAGGAGGAAGAAGAGGAAGAGGAAGAAGAAGAAGAAGAAGAAGAAGAAGAAGAAGAAGAAGAAGAAGAAGAAGAAGAAGAAGAAGAAGAAGAAGAGGCAGCCCTATTCAGTGCTGTTTCACATTGCTTGTCACATTCATCAATGCTGCTCCAGTCTTTGTACCACAGCCAGCCCTGCTGAAAATGGCTTCCCCCAAGGATTATACTGGGGGATTTTTTTTCCTTTTGTCCTAGAGGTACCTGGTCACCACTCAAGACATCCATAGCACATTTTCTGGAAATGCCTAAGAAACAAGGCAAGCATTTGAACTTTGAGGTTTTTGCTAGCTGGAAACAAAACTTTAAAGTACTAGTGCTGGAGTGATGAGCCAGCTGGTAAAGGCTCAGGCGCATACACAGAGGACAAGGATTTGGTTCCCAGCACCCACAGCTATCTCTCTAGCTTCCCTTTTCTTGCCTCTTTGACACTCACATCAACAAAAAGAGAAAGAAAAATTTTAAAAAGCTGACACATACATAAAACCCTGCTGCTGCCAGGGGCTTTGAGAGATGGCTCAGTGGTTAAGAGCATTTGCTTGTCTTGCACAGGTTTGGTTGCCAGCACCCACATGGCAACTTACAACTGCCTGTAACTGCAGTTCCAGGGCATCTGATGCCCTCTTCTGTCTTCTACCAGTACTGCATGCACATGGTACACATACATGCATACCAGCAGGCAAAATACTCTCAACACACAAAATAAAAAATTAAATAAATCTTTAAAAAATATGTTAACCCCTGATAGCTAGGAAATCTCACCCAAAACACAACTGATGGAATCTCCTCAACAAAGCGTGAGATCTTCGAGACAGACTAGCTGGTTCGAACTCCATCTTGATATCCTACAGTTCTGTAACTCAGTGCAAGTTACTTAACCCTCTGTGTCTCAATTTTTTTTTATCTTTAAAATGGTGATCATAATTATGGCTCCTTATAGGTTCTCATGAATTAATATATGTAAAGCACTCAGAAAAAAATGCCTGCCATGAATAAGTTATTTAAATAGACGATATATTTGGGGTAACTAATGTGGGTGCCATCTGACTGTATCTGAGTGGCTAAGTGGATGGTTCTAATGCACCATACAGGCACTTTGCAAGATTCAACCCACTACGGCGTCACTATCATTCCTGTAATTTGAGGCAAGATAAGTTTCAACACTTCTGAGAAAATAGATACGATTCTGTAACTTGGACGATGGCTCTAAAGTTGAAAAGAGACTTGTAAAATAATCGTATACCCCTCACCTCATTCCAAAGTGGTTTTGAGTAAATTCAATCCTGAAACTTGTACAGGCTTAAGACAGTGTAGCCGTAAGAACACACACGATTAGCCATAGCTGAGAGTAAACGCAGGTCTCCTATTTATTATATTAGTACAATGACTTCTCCCAAGACTCAGAGATACTTATAAAGTGGGCCCGGAAATGATGATTGTCATCTGGTTGAAAGAAGAACACATCAAGGCACTCTTGGCAGGAGGACTAAGACAAGCATTTGGAGGAAAGATTAAAGGTTGAGTTGTATTGAGTTAGTTCAGAAGAACTGGAAACAAAAGGAATTCTTCTCAGGTAGCCAGCGGCTCAGCCTGGACTCAGCCAGCCACGGATTGAATCTCCAGGCAGAAGTCATTTCAAACGGTGCTATTTAGCCTTTACTCATTCAGCCTTCTATCATACTTAATTATTTCTGTCTGTCTCCTGCATTAAATTGTATCTTCCTTTCAGTCTGTGACCTCATCTTCAGAAACCTAATACCTGCACAGTACTTAGCATTCAGAATCAGGCCTGGAGAGTTATGAATGAACGTAAGAACAGACTCCATCTACCCAGTGAACTCTTAGGGACATGTGAAGGCCCTCTTCCAATATAGTTTTTCACCAGAAATGAGCTCAATTGAAAAAAATAATATAGTTTTTTTAAAAAAAAAAAAAAGAAAGAAAGAAAGAAAGAAAGAAAAAAGAAAAAGAAAAGAAAAGAAAAATCTATCAAGGGATCTAGGTGGAGAATCTCAATCTTAGAGAAAGTTTTCCAGAACAAAGGAGATGTGGGAGAATCACCCAAGAAGACTCTATATCTGTATCCACAGTAGGGCTTGTGTGCTATGTTGCCCACAACCATCCTCATGGAGAATGGCCATTGGAAGGAGCTGGGCTTGTTGGGAGAGCCAGTGTGAAAACCTTCCATGGGTTGAACATGGCTGTCATGTGAAGGTGGCATCCCAAGAGCTAAGATGACCACAGAGACAGGCCAGGGGACCATCAGTACAGTTGGAAGGAGCTTGCGGGGCTCACTGGGGTCCAGCAGGTGATGAAAGGAGGCTCAACTAGCTCTTCTCGATCTCCTAACATCAGTTCTTTGTGATGAGATCTACAATCTCATGTCTGTTAGACAGATTTCTGCCTCTGGAAGTATGAAAGGATGTGAGTCTCAGTCGCTACATCTTGCCTTCTGTGTACTCCCTCCCTTCTGGTAGATGTGCTGTGGAAGCCAGAGAACAACTTGGATGTTCCTTTTGAATTAAAGTCTATCTCTGGCCTGTAGTCCACCAAGGGGGCTGGCCGGCCAGCCAGCAATCCCCAGGGGCCAGCCTGTTTTCTATCTTCCCAACACTAGAATTACAGGGGCAAGTGACCAGGCTCAACCTTTTACTAGAATTTTGGTCCTCTCTAGGACTCGTGTTTACAAGGCAAAACAGCAGAGCCACACCCCACAGTCCCTTACCTATGTTCTCTACTAACCCTGTCCCGACAACAGCTGACCTGCCAAGACCTTCCTACTCAGAAGAGATGCTGTTAAACAACTGGTGACTGAGACAAAGGGTTTGAGTGTTCATGGCCGGTAAGGAGCTTCCCTCACTCACATCCTGAGAGCATAAACCCCTTGCCTGAGCCATCAAAGCAGGGAGGAGGCTGTTCTGAACAATGTGGGGGTAACTTTAAAGCCACAGATAGGTTTAGAATGCCAGGGTCTTCCTGGGGGTTTACAGTCGTTTCTGGAAGATATGTTTCCCCCAGCGTTGTGTAGGTGAGGGTGTACACCTGCAGAATAGTGAGTACCTTGGAAAGCTTGCCTGGAGTAGAGAGAATGGGAACCCAAACCCACAAATCCGTGTATGGGGCCTTCCTTTCCCTCTCTTCTTTGTTCTTTTTTCTCTGTGAATATTTGCTTTCTTGGACCTGAGAGGAGTTGGAGAAAGGCAGCAAACTGTTATTTCCTCCAGTACTGTAGCGACTTGTGCTCTGATTAGGCCTGCTGGCTTTAATCAGAAGCATTTGCAATTCCTGAAGCCTCTGGGTCCTTGGAATGCCAACTCCAGATCTCATCTCTGCGGTCTGCTGGTCTCTGCGGAGAGTGTGTCAGGGCAGGATGGGGGCAGGGAGCGGCATCCGAGGGTGAGCTGGAGGAGGGAGCCACACACAGAGGACGTTTGTCCTAGGCTGTGTGTTAAAGCAGGTACGATGTGAAATCAAAGCTCGGATAGAAAGAGGAGGCTGTGCTATGTCCCAGTGTGAGCAAAACAGCCTGCTCTGAAGTTATCGTGGCTCCGGAGACAATGTAATTTCTTCTCAGGCCGTGTTCTGATAGCCTGACCAGCAGGAATGGCTGGAAGCTTCGTGCACAGGCCATCCAAAGAGAGGGCGGGGTGGGAGCCATACCAATGCGCAGGCTCCATTTTCCAGTCCTCATTTGGAATACACATGCCGCACTGGTGCCTACTGGTGCCTCACCTTCACCCTTCCTTGACATCCCAAAGACCCTTCCTCCCTTTTCAGGACCCTAAACCCACAAGCTAACACTTGAAGTTATACTTTTTTGCAAAAATGTCCCAGGGTGTTGCCAGTCCAGGAGTTCTTACCAAGACAGTTCTGTCTTGGGTAAACCTCCTGCCTACACCTCCCACTTCCGGAATCTGGGTTCTCCTCAGTTATGAAAGCTTTCAAAGAAAGCCACTTGTACATCCAGCTGTCCTTCATTGTGAGGTCCACAGACCCCCACTATAATCCTCCTAATGTCATCCCACCCTGGACTGCAGAGGTCGGACTGCCTCCCTGAGGAATCCGATTTACCTGGACACAACCTTTCTACTGTCTTTTGGTGGAGCCTGGGAACCATGGGAACTGAGAAGAGCACCGATGTGTGCAGCCCAGGACTGGGTTGCTTAGCGAAATTTGAACTAGACTCAGTGGGTCATCTAGGCTCAGAAAGGCTTATTTTGGGTATTTAGGTCATGATGTCCAGGCAGCTATGAGAAGTGACCTTTCTGTCCCTGCCAAGGTATGAGAGAGAAAATACGGTGCTGGCTGTGTCTCCAGGTGTCTGAATGGGGACAAAGAGAAAGGACTTAGAGGTCCTTTCCCAGGCCTGAGACTTAGAAGAGGGGTCCAGTTATGACTCCCCACATAGTGCCACAGGTTTGGGGAATGTAGGGATAGAGAAAGGGGCGGGGCCTATTGTTCCTTGTCACATGTTCCCTGAAAGCGCTCTGTCAGGGAAAGGACTGTAATTCGGGGGGTGAAGGACTATGGGGCTGAACAGACAAGGAAGGACGGATTGGCCATGGGCAGTCCACAATTTTTCTTAATTAGCCATGGCATCTTGCCCATCATCGAAATAAATAACAGGTGTCCCCTAAGGACATCACATGAGAGGCGCCATTTATCGCACTTCTGAGAGGAAACTGACAACGTGACGGGTGACACAGCAGAAATAATGAAGAAAAATGGCAGCGGGGAGGGGAAAGAAGAGGCCCCATCAAGGTAGCTTGCAATCCGGCCCCAAAGGGAAGAGCCGCGCCCCGCCCTCCTCAGGAGAGCAGCACCTCCCACGTGGCCCTGTTCGCTGGGCACAATTTACCTCTTCCATTAGCACTAGGCAGGTACCATGCGGGAGCATTTTAGGGTCACTGATTACCATCACCGCTTCTGTCCCATCACGGGTCACTGTGGATGTGTGTCAGAGCCCCCGAAATGCCACTTTCAGAGTTTCATTATTTCAGACATTTCAAGTTCAGGCCACTCTAATTTGTCTTTGTGGATTGTCTCTGCCAAATGTTAGATGGTAGGCTCCTGATCTGCCACCCAACAGCCTTGTGGTGCTTTCCATTGCCTAATAATTGGTTGCTCCATCTAGTTTAAAGGCAAAAGGGGGGTCTCTCTCCTGTCAGAGGCTGATCTTATCACCGGTACTTGGCATCCACTGCCCTGCTGCCTCATGGGAGTTTTTCCCATCGAGAATCCCTTTCCTACCCTCCCCTTGTGTACTTTCTCTGAGAGCACACACATATTCAAGTCTCTTCCATGAAAAATAAAACAATCCAACTGGCTGTGATGGTTAATTCTGTGTTAGTATTATTATTATTTTTTTTTTTTTTTACCAAGTTGAGGAATGTCTAGACAGCTCATAAAATATTATGCCCAGGTGTCTCTATGAGGACCTTTCTGGAGATAAAGCATTTGACCTGGTAGACTAATAAAGATTTGCCCTCAGCAACATTAATGATCAACATCCAATCCATTGTAAATCCAAACAAACAGAAGACAAGGCAAAGGAAGGTTAAATATATTGTATTTTCTTAAGCTGGAATATTCTTCTCAAAATTCAAATATTAAAGAGCAGGTTCCCATTTCTTCAGACTCTCAGAATTACATCAACAGTTTCTAACAGTTTCTCTTTGGCTCTGGCCTTGGAGTTAGACCATTGGTTTCCCCAGCTCAACCAGCTTTAGATTCAGAGTGAGGGACACTGTCACAGGCTTTCCTGTGACACAGCATATCACGACCATTTTTAGCCTCCGGGAATCAAGCAAAAACAAACAAAACCTCCTATAATAAATCTGCTGTGTGTGTGTGTGTATGTGATGTGTGTGCACACACACACACACACACATCAGATTTACTGCATACACACACACACACACACACACACACTGATCGTTCTATTTCTCTGGAGGACTCTGGCTAGTACATCTGATCTCCTTGTGTTCTGCATTTCTTGGCTACCACCCTTACATACCTTCTTTTCACGCCAACATTTTCTCCAGTGTAGGGGGTTTGAATGAGAAATGTCTGGCTTAGACTCAGGCGTGTGAACACTTGGTGTCCGGTTGCTGGTGGTGCTCTGGGAGGAGGAATTGGGATATGGAGATTTGCTAAAGAAAGCACATCACTGGAGGCTGGCTTTGAGAGCTTACCTTCTTGAAAACTTTCCAGTTCTCTCTCTCTCTCTTTGTTTTTCTGTCTGTGGTTCAGGATGTGAACCTCCTCGGCTTCCTGCTCTGCTGCCACACCTGCCTGCTGCCTACATCTTCCCACCTGGAACGGAAAGCCAGAACAAGTCCTTCTTATACAAGTTGGCTTGGTCATGGTGTCTTATGGCAAGTAAGCAGTTCCTAACCTCACCCTCCCCTATGTTTACAGTAAAATGTCCATTTAAAAGGCTCATTGTCTAAACCCAGTTGGTCCCCGTTGGTAGCAGTGCTCTGGAAGATAGTGAAGCAGGAAGTGAATCACTGGAGGTGGATCTTAAAGATAGGACCTCAATTTCAGCCTGCTTCCTGTGAGTACCATGTGAGAGAGAAGCAACTGCCACCAGCTCTCACTAGCATGGCTTTTCTGCCATGACAGACTGTATCTCCTGCACCATAGCCATAATAAATCCTGTAGCATAGCTAAAATCAACCCCTCCATCCTTGACTTGATTCTGCCAGATATTTGGCCACAGTGATGAGAAAAGTAGTCAACACATCCTCCAGGGTCTGCATAGATAACAGCTGCTGGGCTTTTGCCCCAGAACGCTGCAATAGCTCATTCTAAAGCCACCACTACCATATGCAACTACATCTGATGTGTAGTTTTAGCTGTTACCTTATTGGGTGCTTCCCTTTCTTGAGGTTCTCTCCCTTGGCTTTGAAGAGGCTGCTCTCCTCAGGAAATCTTTCTGTTCCTGCCAACACTTTTTCTCAGACCTTTTCATAGTTTGGATATTAGGTACCTCCCAACCTCCAAACAACCCTGTGTTGAAGGTTTGCTTTTAAGGTGGTAGATTGTTGACCGGTGACTAGATTGTGTGTGTGTGTGTGTGTGTGTGTGTGTGTGTGTGTGTGTGAGAGAGAGAGAGAGAGAGAGAGAGAGAGAGAGAGAGAGCAGTACCCAGATCCACAGAGTCATACACTTCTGAGTTTGTAATATGGTAATGCTACTCAGAGGTAGAGGAAGGTAGATGAGTCCGGTCACTAGAGGTGTCCTCGACAGACATATTTCGTCTCCAGCCTTTTCCTACTGTTCCCCAACACTTGGTTCCTGAGATGTCAGGAGGCATGGAAGCCCAGTCCACCACGTCCTTTCACTGTGACGGTCTTCCTCACCACAATCCCAGAGCACAGGGGCCGCCCTACCGCCACCGACTGAAACCTCAGATGGTGTTGTGGAAATTGGTGAAATCTTTCACCATGTGAATCCCAAGGACTGAACTCAGTCTTAGCAGCAAGATTTTACCTGCTGAGACATCTCCACCACCCTATGGCAGCTTTTTCAATTACCCTTGGCTAAACACTGGGAGTCTACCAGGATCGAAATTCCACTGTTACTTATCTACAAGGTTTTCCTGGGCAAAGTCATGGACTCAATGACCTTGTGTAACTTGGTGGTGCCAATGTCCATGCTTGTCACTTAGATAAGACCTTGAGTTTTACCATCGAGTAGCTAACCATCTGCTGGAAACATCTCTGGGTAGGTTCTATAAAATACCCCACCTTTGCGTCATCTAAAACTGGATTCTCCTTTGTCTCTTTCTCACGCTCGTATGCATTTCCACGTATGCACACCCAGCAAAATCTCAGTGCTTGGTCATGGCACATAACTCACCCTCGTAAGGGACAGAGAAGATGGCCAGAAAGCTTTTATACTTTCCTAGTTCCCAATGCTCCAAGAGCAACTGGGAAAACCTCACTGGCTGATACCGTGGAGAGGGGCCAAAGATTCTAGTGTGTATATGCTTATCCACACCAAGATGAGGAAAGGAACACGAGTCTGAGTAATTCTAAAGTTCAGAGATTAGATGAGGCCCAAGGGAAGTCTGCTTCCTATACACTAAGATGTTTGCACCGGGCAGAGGGAACCATCTCTAGCAAAAACAGACAACTACATCTCACTGGTGAGTTTAAGGTAGCAGTCCCTACTGCAAAAGGCATGTTCATGCCAAGCATGAAGCTCCTACAATTATACAGTGGGGAAAAATTAGAATAGCACACTCAAGTAGAAGCTTTGACCTAAAGCCTGAATAACAGAAGCACAAGACATGCTCTAAGACATTTATTTCTCAGATACCTGGACCTCATGCAAGCATGCTAAATCCTGCATCATAGAGAACACAGCTTATTTCTAATTGTCACTCGAAGTTTGGCGGGAAGTTCTCATGTCAAGCATAAGAGCCCAAGAAAGAAGAGTGGGCCTCCAGTTGAGCCTCTTCTTAGATCTTTATGGAAGGAGAGCCGTGGAGGATAGTAAGTGAGAGGGACTGAGAGTCCATTTTCTACACAATAGTATGTCTGTATGCAGTAGGGGTCAGCTCTCTGGTGAGCTGGTCTTTTCTCTGGGTGCAATTTTGTTTGGTGCTGCATGTTTGGGAAATGAGCAGGCCAGCATAGCCAAAGGCACCCTCTGTGGAACAGCAACAGTAGGGTATTGTCCTACCAGAAGTTTAGGCCTTGGATGTACTGGTGGAGCAGAAGACATTCCCTAGTGTTTCAAGTGAGTCTATTGAAGACAACAGCAGGGGAAAATAGCCTTGCTGATGTAATAAATACATGCTGAATGCCTGCTAAATATGGATTCAGAGTGGGTCTTAATGAATTGACTAAGAATATCTGTTTTTAATGGGGACAAGGCTGTGTCCTGGCTTTCAGGCTTTCGTCCTTATGGTAACATGAAGGAGAGTGTGGAGAGGTTAAGATGGAGCAGAAGAAAGTAATGTCATTTACCAAACAGCTATAGAGCCAAGCTGCTAACCTGAATGCTAGAGAAAATACCTCCACGTAGGGGTGTTCATTGATTGATGGGAACACATATAGTGAGCTACTCTAACCTCGTAATGTTGCAGACACAGCAGTGGGGGTTACAAGGATGTGTGGCATGCACTGACCATTCACGATAGACCAGGTATCATGTGAAATGCGCTATGGCATTATGTTCTGAAAACTATGAACAAGACAAAACTATGAACAAAACTTGTCCTATGAACAAGGCACCCTTATCTCCATATGACAAACATATGACTTTAGAAGCTATGGCTTCTAAAGGCTAGTTAGTTCAGCTATACACTGGAGAGGCAAAGACTCTAACCTGTGGCGTGTAGACCCCACACAGTTAGACCCCTCTACTTGCTGCTTGCCTAGTGAATGCAGAGGAAGACAGGGGAGGGAATGATCACTTAGTCTCCGAGCGCTCAAGGCTGGATTCAAAGAGGCTCCATTACAAACTGAGTCCCGATCAATTACTAGTAGTATATGGAATAGGAAGAGTGAGAAGGATATGCCAGGCAGGAACAGTGAACAAAGGCAAAGTCTACCTGGAGAACTAGTTACCCTGTATACCCCAACTGAAAGACACATGCTTGCACATACATGTACACATTAACATGTACCCTTCCTTACTCACATATGCATGCACATATACACAAAGTCAAGCCCTCCTGCTTCACGTACACATACTTATATCATAAGCACACCCACATTACCTGGCTGTGGAATATCTCCCTGGAAGGCACGTTCATTCTGTTAACCTTCTGTCTTTAACTCCAACAATCTAATCATAGTAATGGTTTCCCACACTGAGTGCCTCGGAGTAACTGTTTATTTGTCCTACCTAATCCCTAGTGCTCACAAGAAACCAGTAAAACAGGTATTGTGGCTTTGTTTCAGAGCTTCATCCAGGCCCACAATCTTGCATTACGAATCAGTAGCTTGCCTCTCTTGCCAAAGCTTGAGCTCTTGAACCCATGAAAATATCTTTAAAAATTCTTAAAACTTCCTAGAGCGGAGTTTGGCCTAGAAGGGACCAGTCACACTTGTGTACACGAGATACCAGCAAATTAGAGCTAGGACTCACGGTGACTGACACAAAGAAGCATCACTTTCTCCTTGCAAGCCATGGAGCCTTAAGAATGGCAGCCAAGACATGGAAGAGTTAGTGGGTGAAATATGAATTAGTCTTATCACTGTTCTGACAGATGCCATGTCACAGAACCTCAGCTTTCAAGCTCATCTTAAAGGAGAGGGACTCTGAGGAACTAGCCCAGGGTTAATGTACCCAGAGACTCAGAAGAAACCCAGTGTCCAGCCACATCCCAGGCTCCTGTTCTCCTTATCTACCACATTGCTGGCGAATCCTGATGGTGCCACATAGAAATCTTTTTCCAGTGGGTTTTAATAATTAATTGCCGTGAGCAGACAGGTAGGGTTTGTATAAATGGCACGGTGGAATTTGTTCTGTTTCTCTGCAAATGCTGTAGTTTCCCCATTGCAGAAAGCTGAGTGGGAGCAGGGTGGGATTCCACCTCAGCAGATGGCCTACTTGTATCCCTGAGGGATTAGCGGGAGCAAGAAGCTTAGAACTACAGCTTGAAGATGAGAGTCAAGATCCCCTTTGTCCTAGATCTTGCCCTGCTAGGATGGTGTGATTTTATCTTCCTGCATTATTTCCTCAAAAGATCACTGAAGCTTCTTCCTCCACTTTCTGGGTGTTAGACTGAGGATTGTAGCCTTCCTAAGTGGCTATTTTCTTCCCGACTGTATCCCTTTCTTGATTTTTCCCACTCTACGCTGAGCTGATTTATAGGCCAACATCGTCCCCTGGGCTGGGCAGAAAAATAGCAAGGAGACAGATTAATGATCCCCTCAGCATTGCTCAGGAAAATGCCAGTGCAGGAGCAAGAGTAGGGTACAGCAGAAGCTGAGAAAACCTGCATCCATCTCCTGCGCGTAGCCCAGAGTGTTGAGCTAAAGCATGATCAGCTGTGCTCACCGATGCTTGGAGCAGGAAGGAAAGACCTGGGATGCAGCTAGCCATCCACCACAACTACTGTTTTCCTTCTTGAATGGTAGAAGGGAGGGTCTGTAGGAGGGAGCCATAAGATAAAAGTATAGAGAGGAGGAGGTACTACAAAGAGATTTCCTTGAGAATTTATACCACACAAGAATGCATAGTTACATATATGAACATGTACTATATACATATTGCATATACATGAGCATATATACATTGCATATATACATGAGCACCTGGGCTTAGCTCCTCCCTGGTGTTTAGCATCAGGCCCAGTGTGTTGACAGGTTCTGTGGTAGGGAAAGCAAAAGAGATATTGAAACCTTTGCTGCCCTGGGTCCCCAGCACGCAATCCCAGCTCCCTCTGAAGCCCTGATGGACTAGGCTGGCTCCCCTCCTTCCTCCATTTTCTAATTATGACGGGCCCCAGGGGGGCAGAGCCAAGTAGGGAGGGCTGAGAGAGATTGCAAGTGGGAAAGGAGGGCAGAGAAAGGAGGAAGGGAAGCAGAGCGGGAGGTAGCTGCATTTTCTCTGTTCTGGGGAAAATCTAGTATATGGCTACACATGTAGGAGGCCACATTGAGAGGAAGCACACACTTATCTCCTTCCCTGAGGCTCTGAACCCATGAAAATACCATGCCAATACCCATAGTGGATCAGGTCAACAGCAAAGGGAAAGACACGTTAGATCTGAAGTTACAATAGGAGGCTGATTTCTCTTCACACTATGCCCAGGTATGACATCATTTATTGCCCTCCATGAAGGCAGCAGATAGTAGGTGGGAGTCATCATTATAGTGTGTGAAGGGGGACCAGAGGTTTTAGGTCAACTTAACTCAAGCCGAACATACAAGTCTCTTTGTGCCTAACCTGATACACATCTTATTTCTCTCAAAGGGACTGGTTTCTGCTTCCATTCCTAGGGTTAAAGGACATTATTAATAACTTCTTTTAAGTGCCCAGACAAAGATGAACCCAAGGAACTCACAGGCTTTTAATTTAACTCAACAGACTTTTACTGCACTTCCTCACATAGGGCAGGCCTAGGACTGGGAAGAGGGCATGGGTAATTCTAATCCTAGACTCAACAGACTTTATGGTTGAATAGAAGCCATGAGGGGACAGTAATAAGACCATGTTATTTCATGCATGAGTCTAAGAACCCTGTTAGGAAAAGGACCATGAGAAAGAGGAAACCTTCTGCTTACTTGCCAACTGAAGAGAGAAGGATAATCCTGAGGCAGAGGAAGGATCCATGTCATTGACTTCCGGCTTTCTCAGCAGCTCCTGGTTAATCCAGTTTCCCAGGCTTCTCCTCTCCAAGCCTCAAAATGTCAAGTCTTTTTCTCCATGTGATAGACTCTCTTCTCTCCCCAGATCTGTTTTGTTGGGCTTGTGAAGACTGCCCAGCCAAAGGGTCAAGCTAGCAACTATTCTAATTCTGTAAAATGTGATTAAAGGAAGTACCACGGCCCTTCACGTGCCCCTTCCACTTAATTCTTGCCTTGCAACCCTTGGTTGGGCTGACAAGCATAATAGATCTACTTGATACATCTTGTGCTAAAATAAAATGTCTAGTCAAAAGTGCTTAAGATCCCTCTAGGCTGGAGTTGGCTAATGATGTCATTACTCCACAGGGCTTGGAGTTATTTTTAGGGTGGCCATTTCCTCCCACATTAAGACTCATTAGGACTTTTGTCCCCGTGTGTAGTACTCTACCCACACAATAGAGGTCACACAGAGAGGAGGCATGGTGTGGGGCCTTCAAGGCTCACTCACACTGTCTGACAACTGAGTTCCAAATGAGAGCATTTGAACAGGAAGAAAGTTTATCGTGAACCATGAGGATCAAATCAAGGACAATGGTTACCTGGGCTAAGCCCATGTCAATACAGTTGGTTTGCCCATAGGGTGATGGCCAGTCTGATAGGTCAGTCTGAAATTCCCCTGTACCCAGTCTATCTCTTGATTGTTTATAGCTCACAGCTGCAAGGCCGTTTAAGACACAATGTGGCTGGAATTGCCTTGCAAATAGCCTATCACCCGTAAGACAAACTATCTGAACTCCCAACTCAAGTCAACCTCTACTGTGCCAGGAAGAAACCCAAAGCCGTTTTTATCACTATAGATTTTGCAATCAAATAGATATAAGTTCAAGTCCTAGGGTGACTGTTGCCTGACCGTGTAACCTGCAGGTAAGCTGTCTAATATCTCTGAGCCTTGTTTTCCCCATCACTAAAAGGGAAATGTTCATTCTAATGTCCTAAGACAGACAATAAATATGAACATCTATATAAGGCACCTAGTGACCCTGGCACAAGGAAAATGATTAATAAATGAAACTGTTACTATTTATCATTTCCTCTGTTATTATTATGAATCAACAGGGTGCAATTTTAAACTTTAAAAAGCTCTGGATGCTAAGACATTTTTGTATGACTCATTTGGCAACAAAACTGACCTGACCTGAATATTTTTTGCAGACTTCATTTATCCCAATTAAAAATGAATAGTTTCCACAAATACCTGATTTTTTTTTCTCATAAATTAAGACCCCAGACTTGGCATCGTGTACAGTACTTTTGATTATTCTTCTAAAATCTGAAGAACTCTGAAACCTATCTGGAGTCAATGGTTGTTGAAAAAAGGATTGTGGTTGGTACTCTCTTCACATTAAACTAATCCCACCAGGCCTGGTCTAAGCCAATATCCTCCCTTCCTGCTTAGGTAAATACAAAAAAATAAAGAGTGTTTGCTTCCTCCTGGCTGTGAAGCAGCCAGCCATCTCCCTGATATGTCACCTGTCCCTCTCCAACCCCCACAGCAGAATCTCACCCCATTTGGCCTCAGACACCAAATCTGTTCCTGAGATGACATTGCTAATCCTTGGCAATTTTAGCCAGAGAGAGCAGCACTAAATAGCCAAGCATCATGTTCACGCTGAAGATGTGACCCTTCCAAATACCTAACTTCAATGTCCCCAGTGTTGTTGTGTGCCTGCTCTAGTCACACGATAGACCCCACAATAATCATTCATGGTGGAAGTCTTTTTATCCCCACTTTACAGATGTGTAAATGCTGGGAACTCAGACAAACTCCAGCCTGATTTCCTTCTGCCAGCAGACTCCTTCCTCTAGAATGCAGCTTGCTGGCTCCTATAAAACCACAGATGAAGAACAAAAAAGACCAAATGTATTTTTCTATTTACTTTTTATTTCACTGAGTGTGGAGCATGATTTGTTTTAAGACCCAGGCCCTGTTGAGATCGATTTACAAGTCTGGGAAGTGGCAGCTTTGCCAGATGCCAAATATTCTCTAAGTGCTTGTCCTCTCAGAAATTGACATCGAACTGTTACCTAGCATCCTCTTCTTTTAATCCTTCTTCCATCTCTTGTAGCCGTACATGCAGGGCGGAGTTTTAGGATGGCCGCAGCAGCTGTAAGCCGTTTGTGGTTTTAGGAAGCTTGTTCTGTAGCTGTTTGCCCAGTTTGATCTTATGAGCTCCTCCAAGCATGAAGGTCAAGAAGTGAGATGTGGTCACCTCGGCAGGAACCGACCAGTGAGTGACCAGGGTTAATGCTCCTGCAGCACACAGAAGTCCCTCCTGAGTCCCACACAAGCACTTTCCTGGCTTCCCTGGAAGCAAGAGTCACAATCAAAGACAGGCAGGAAAAAAAAAAAAAAAAAAAAGATTAAGAAGAATATATCCAAAAAAACCAGGGAGAGCAACTCACCCTCCCTTGTGACACCCGACACCCCCGATGAGACAAAGACCATGAAGTTAAGGTGTTGTGCAGCAGGCAGATTAATTCACACTATGCTGAAGTGGTCAAAAGCTTCCTTTCCCTCATAATAGGAAGCCTGGGAAGCATCACAATGAATGTTTCAGTCAACAAGATAGCAAGAACTCGGCCTGGCTGCCAATGCATTGTTTAGTGGCTTCCTAGGGCTTTGAACTATGAAAAGATGTTTGAAAGAAACTTTGTTATCTCATTGTGCTTCTGCAAGCCACCACTCATTCCTGCCAGTGCCACTCCTCTAAGAATCCCTGGCTTTTGATTTGAGGATGCGACTGCTCCCCAGAATGACAATAGGTGGCTTAAACCCAAAGGGTGGCCTGCAAAACAGAGGTGCAGCTGGGGCTTCCGACAGGCACTGGTGAGTTCCAGGCAGCCTGCCAGGTGACATGGCTGTCAGTGATCCATGAGTTCACCAAGGTAGGAATCAATGTGGGTGGCATCCATGGTGGCATCCATAATAGAGATGGTTCTTGTAGTGTGTCACAAGCCAGTGAGAAGGTGACTTGTCTTAAAGGGGGTCTCATCTATCTATCTATCTATCTATCTATCTATCTATCTATCTATTAAGTATGACGCCCATCTGGGAGCCTCTGATGGTGCCTATGGAAGTGGTTTAAATTCTGGCCATTTCAACCTAAATCAGAGAAACTCACCTCCTCTTGGGTCACAGATACCTAAGGCTGTTCTCTGCCCTGCTTCCTCAGTGATCACTTACAGATAAGTTACAGATTAGTGCTAGAAGAATCTTGGGAATTATCCTGACCAATCGCCTCATTTTACAGACAGAGAAACTGATTGATGGCCAAAGAGAAGTAAAATATGAAGGTCACAAACAGTCGAGGAGACAAAGGATGGAGGCCCCTTCTAATCACCACACAAGCAAGTTCTTTACCTACTCTTCCCTCAGAAGCAAAGCCCTCAGGGTGTTTAATCCTACAGAGGAAGCAACCTCAAGGATAAACCTCCAGAAGGCTACCAACAACACCAACTACAGCTGACGTAAGCGTTGAGATAGCATGACACTAACAAAATCAAGCACTCGGTGTCACCGAATGTGATGTTAACAGACAAGTCTGTGCCATATATTTTTCATGAGCAAATGAGGGGATATGAAATATACATTATGCAAGATGGTGTTAACATCTCATTTATTTATTCTGCAGCAATCAGATTTCCTTAACATTACAGGTTCTCTTTGACTCAAGTTTCGATTCTCAGAAGCTCGGAGTTATTGCCAGACTTTTCATGGATGGGATTGAAGGCCCTTGCTGCCCCCGCCCGCTACCGAAGGATGATTTCAAAATATAAGACTTCATTTAACACACTGGCAAGCCAATAGCAAATCTGCCCTCCTCTTTGGGTGCCACCACCTGACACCTGGCTAGGTAGCATTTGGTGTTGGTACCCCTTCCCAAGGACCTCCTTACCTGTCTTCCCATAACCATACTCACACTTTCAAGTAACTCACTAATTTTAGGTCTCTGTGTATAGCACAAATTGGAACATCAGATTAGAATTCTTGCACCACACAGACCTCCTGCCTCAGGTGGGAGGAGGGGCAGCCTCCACTCTTCCGAGGTCTTTGTGGCAGCAGCTCCCTGCTAGGATGTCCCTCTCCGTGGTGTCTGGCATAGAGGAAGGCAAAGTTAGACTGACATCAACACTAACAAAGATTAATTCTTGTGTCTGATGAGAGTTAATTTCTCTGATTAGAGGACTCTCAAAGATGTGCAGCGACTAAACCTTGACTGGAAATATTCAAATGGCATAATGGCCAGAAGAACAGCCCCGGTCACACACCCCAGAGCTTTCTGAGGATTTCTGTGAGATCAGGAGCTGCCTTAGTCAAACCAATTCAAGGAGTAAAAATATCCAGGCCAGGCGGTACAGGTGACCTCTATACATTAGTATCTATCTGGTTTTTTTTTTTTTTTTTTCATTTATTTATTTGTGTTTTTTCCCTTTTCCAGGACTTTCTGGAAGGTCCTGTCTAGAAGAATGAACATTTGGGAAAGAGCAGTGGCAAGTAGGAAGACACATTTTCTGACAGAAGCTATGATCCCAGGGCTGCTATACCACTTATCCACTGGTCCTCAAGAGAGGTGCTTTGGTCCATGGAAGATCTTCCTAGATCCTGACGCAATTGGGACAGTCCCCTTTGAGATACTATCAAACAAAGGGCATGTGCACGCTGTGAGGGCAGGTGGTAAAGACCATCTGTCTAAATGTTTGATATCCAGAATGGCAGCCTTCCTGGACTCTTGGTCCAGAGGGGAAACAGGAGGAGATATGGAAGGCCAGCTGACTCACAATGGAATTCTGGTCTTCCTGCTTACATCTTTAGAAAGCTTGGTGAGTGAGTCCTATGACTTCTGAGAGGCTCTACTACCTTCCCCAGAACATGGAGACCATTCTTGTCTATGCTGACTTGCTGGTTCTTACCTCTTACAAAACTGCCTGACATTGGCTTCCCCTCCTCTCCATACCAATTCCTCATATTTGGAACTTAAGAAGGGGAGGGTCCTCAGCCATCTTCCGGAGAAGACATGGGACATGTCTTTGGAGTCTTCTGCTTGAAGAACTCATCAAGGAAGGGCAGAATGAGCAAGTCAGTTTCCTTTTCTCATACCTCGTTCATTCTTCCCAACCCCCACTTGGACCTACGTATCATCCATCCACCTCATAACTGTGTATTACAGACTCACCAAGGACTAGAAGCCACCTCGTGATGTGGCGCTGCAGCTCCTTTTAGCAGATGACCACCTCCAGACTTGTTCATCGGTTCCATACACATTGATTGAGAGTCTATTTAGCAACAGGCTAGACCCTTGGTTGAAGAGATGAGGTCTCTTTTCTAAGGAGCTCAAAATGTGTTGGTGGAAATGAAGCTACCTTTGGTCAGTCGGTTTGTTTGTTGGGGTTCAGGATACGAGTGCCCAGCACTCCCCTCCCCTGCACTGGGCTAGCACAGATGTAAAGCTGCAGTCAGCACACTGCTAATGGGGCTTTGAAAGTCTCTGCTTTATTAGGGCAGCCAGGAAAGCCGATTTCAGCTGCAAATGCCTTCATTGCCTCCCCAGCAGAAATGGCTAATACCTGCTTTCTGGGACGTGCTCATCAAAGGAGACTCTCAAAGCCCCATTAGCAGTGTGCTGACGCTGGCTGTACATCCTGAAAGGGCAAAGTCCAGCCGAGTGAAAGGAATCCAGCCTATTTGTCAACACAAGAATGAGTCAGAGCTCCCCCTCCTCCCAATCAATGCCCCCCTTCCCTTTCTCCCTCATACCTGGCCCAGAGGGCTGGGGAATTATAATTTCTTAGCAGAGGCTCTTCAGTCAGTCCCCACACACCCCCTCCTTCCTCCTTGTTCATCTTCCCTTCTCCCTATCACTCTCTGTTTATTCTCCTACTGGCAGATGCCTAAACATCCAACTCTGTGCTGAAGATGTCTCCACTGTCACTTGGATGGCACCTGGAGAAGCTTAGACTCTACTGTCAGCAGAATGACCACCTGGGAGCTTACTGTCTTAAATGTGAAAAACTACCTTAAGGTCATCTGGCCCAATGTGACAACCAGTAGAGTTTATCACTTGTCATGACCAACCAGGTATCACATGGTCTCCCAGAAGTAAAGATAGACATCGGACCTAAAGGGGTTTCCTAAACACAACTTAGGCCCTGTGACTGCACACTGGGTTATCAGGAAGACTCACCACCCCTGCCCAGGGATGCCGTGAAAGCCAAGAAGATGGTTTCTAGCTAGCTCTCCTAAGACCTTTATCAGCTAGCTACCCCTATCCCAGACTTAATGGGACCTCATCTTAATTTCTTCAATGGTCTAGTCTCAACAGAAAAGGATATTCACCACCAAGTAATCCTGGCTTCCTCATTCCTTAGGGTCCCCTTACCCTGAGAAGGAAGGGCAGGGCAGGAAATGAGATTCTTTCAATGTTGCTTACTGTCTCTTTAGTCAATAGACAAGGACCAGAAGTCAACAGTGTAGCAGCAGAGATATACTTGAGCAGCATAGAGTAAGGCCTGCTGTGTGACGCTCATGTGACAGTCCCCAGTCTATGAGGCTATGTATCATAAACTTACTCCCTTGCATTGATGGTTTGTGGGTGACAGAGAGACAAATAGCAATTCTATGAAGCTGACACATGCTTCCTTGGCCATGGGAACAAAGGGGGTTGGTTGGTTGGTTGGTTTTTGGTTTTGTTTTGTTTTTTCCCATCTCTACCCCATGTTCTGGGACTGCTTATTGTGTTGAATGCTACTCCTTCCTCAGTTCTCTACCTACTTGTCTTCTGACTTTGTTTCCTCCTGGGTCACAATCCCGAGTTTTCTGAATTGTTTCTCCGGCTCACTCCCTACATAGTGGTAGTCCCTAAAATTTCTATTTCTTTCCTCTTTGCTGATCAATCTGCAGCTCACAATCTCTCAGGAAATCGTCTTTGTCTCCAGGCCTTGATCTCAACGAAAGGCTGATGGGCCTTGAATCCAAATCTACCTGGACTCTTCTTGAGGGACCACTCCAGCACGTCTACTCTTAAAAAGAATTTCCTTAAAACAATACATAGGATAATATTCAAAGCACTTTTAAAATATCAGCTCATTTAATCTCCCTAACAGAATGACAGCCCCAGGAAGTCGTTGCTGTTGTTATCTTTGTTTGACAAATAAGGAAATCAAGGCAGAAAGAGGTTAAGTAACACTTCTGAGATCACACAGCTTATGAATACCACGGCTGAACTCTAATCACAGATGATCTGGTCCTAGGAGTTACCCCAACAGCAGCCCCTCTACCTGTACCTATCACAAGCACACAACACATATAGCAATATGAAGTCGGGCTCTTTCTCCAGGCCTGCTCTAACATTCGCATAACTTAACCCTTCCCCTTTGTTAACAGCATCTTTGTAGAAGCTCTAAGCAAGAAACTTAGTTCCTCAGGCATTAAAACAAATACACAGGGACATTTCTGAACTGAACTCTTGGAGCCAAATTGAATTGAGGCCTGAGAGTCACTCAGGATGAAAACTTTCACTATGGAATTGAAGAAGGTTGTCAAGAGGAGGCATTGGTGTTGAACAGAATCAAGCACACTGCACAGAGCCTTACAGTGCAATACTAAGACAGGTTTAGATGTCAGGTAGTGCCGTGCCTTATTTTACAAATGATGCATCTCAGCTTCCAGGATCAGCAGGCGTTCTATGTGTAAAAGAAACAGACCTTGAGTCTGGGTCAGCAAGGAAGGCGTTGGTTGGGGCACAGGGAATGCTAGGTCTAGTAGAACCAACAATAAAGCAGGAGAAATAAATATCAGCCATTAAAGGAGTCCAAGATGAGGCAGGGACAGGGTCATCAAGGAAGGAGGCTTCTGAGACACAGGGAATGCAAAGCCTGGCAGAGCCAACAGTGGAGAGGACTGGTGAATGGGACCAGCCATTAAAGAAGCCCACAGTGTGGACAAGTCTAGTGTTTAGTGGAGAAGAAGTCCAGTTTCTTGGGACTCAAAAGTGGTTTACACATGGTGGTACAACCAGAGGCATAAACTTTTTCCAGATCCTTCTTCTCAGATTATCTCACAGACCTGTTAAATGAAAATCTGCATGGTTGGATCATTTTCTGACCCTTAAACTTTAAGAAGTATTGTTCTAAGATGTATCTAAACAGACCAAAGGAATCGCTGTTTAAACAGACAATGTAGAATCCAAGTGAGTCTGTCCCTCAAAGTTGAAGGAAATGCATCTCTTTCTGTCTCTGCTTCCTTTACAACCCCAAGAGGATTGAGGTAAGTTTTATGATCCTATGCACACATATGTCTGTTAGGTATAAAAAGCCTTGTCCTTAAAATATCAAAAGAAACAACAACGTTGGTTAATATCCAACAGTTGGTTTCATTGAAAGGTAAGAAGAAAGAGGATGACTTTGTTCACATTGTAAATCTAACCCAAACACTTAAGTTAGCGGGACCAAGACTGTTTGGGAGTGGAAGAGAGAGTTATTTGACTATCAAGGCCCACGTGTGTGATGGAGAAAGTCCTTTTACCTGTAATCATGAGATGAGACAGGCCTCCACATGTTAACGGGAAAGGGATAAAGGTTTGAGGTTTGGCTGGAGGTCCAAGTGAAAAAAAAACTAAGACCCTGAAGTCTAGTTATCAAGGAAGCAGGTTGCTGAGGTATGAGAGGTAATCAGTCTGGTAGGTTTGACAATGGATGAGGTAGTAAACACTATCAGCCATCGGGGCACCATGGAAAACTACAGGCTATAAGTATGAGAAAAAGTGCAATAAAATAATACAACTTTACCTGTGGCTGAGAGCCATTTGAGAGTTGGACACAGGATGCAGCCATAGAAGAGCTGCCATGGAAGGCGAAAGTAACCCCAAAGTTAGTCTTTTTTCTTGTCTAAACCTATAACAGTCAATAAAACCCTGTCTACAACAGCTGGGAAAGACATTCATGGAGGTTTTGCGGAGGCATTTTATTACAGAAGGAATTCCTAGAACAGGTTGGTAGCGGAACAAAATTGTGCCCCCTGAAATTCCCGCATTCACACAAATATGGGTGAAGCCAATAGAAGCAGAAGAAAGAGCTATAGGAGAAAAAGGCACACAGAGACATCTGTATAGTTGGGGAGTCAACAGCCATTGGCACACTACAGTTCTGCACACACTATATAGTTGGTCTATCCGGCAAGGAAGTCATGGGCCCATATTACACTCCGCAGGAGCTGAAGAAGGGTTTTTATTGATCAGCACTAGTCCAGCAGGGTAAGGGAAAGAGTGCAGAGAGTTTCAGGGCCAACTGTCTAGGGGAATCTTGCCCATAACTGAACCAGAGTACTGCTGGTTTACCAGGTATAATAATAAGCTAGAACCATGTTGTTCATTAACAACACCAGGTGGGTCATGTAGCATTTGAGAAAAGAGAAAATCTGCATGAAAAAAAATCACAAGAGAAGAAAAAGGACCTTAGGAGAAACTGAACTGAGAGCCCCTCTCAGTTGGGGAAATGTGGAGTTTAGAGTTAAAAGCTCTTCAGATATTAGCATGGGGTTCTGCGCACTTAGATGACCAAGACAGTGGCTTGTATTTACAGAATGTCTCTTCTCTTCTGCTCACAACTCCAACCTCCTTCCATACCCCACCACATCTCTTCTCATTTTCCTTTTCACCTTCTTCTGCCTTGCCTGACTATAACAAAGCTTGGGTTTGTGTTTTATTGTTTAGTATGAAGAATTTTACATTTTGTGATGTTAGTTTAGGAAATGTGCAAGTGTAACCGCTTTATTATTTGTGCATTTAAATAGACTAAATTAACTTGAGTTCTGTGTTTTATGTATTTGCTTACACAGCCTTTGCCCTAAAAGATGGTACTCTTTGTGCCCAAATGGCATCACTCCAGGTCTGTTAGTCATACAATATCTGTAAAGGCTGTTTACAGAGAAATCATGTTGTGAATTGCTTCTGTGCTTGCCTGGTAAGCCTAACCCTTCAGAGGGTGTCAAAAAAAAAAAAAAAAAAAAAATCTCTTATCTGACACAGTGGACTGGGGTTAGAGCAAGACATAAAGGCAGACAAGTCATATAGTTTCACCTGTATCCACTGATTCTGGGCTATCTGTTTGAAGGTCACAGAATTCCTACCTGCTCACCTCTTAAATCATCTGCTTCTGTCTGCAGGAGGTGACAGAGTCTCCAACAAACTAAAATAGTCATCTTTCAAGGTTAACAAGGAGCTACTTAGAAGCCCCAGCATGACTGTCAATAGCCAATCAAAGGGAGCTGTCAGCTGTTTCCCTGAGGAAGGGCTTCAGGAAACGAATGAGGAGCACTGGGGTGGCTGCATCTGGAGAAGAACCAGATGCTTAGCTTCTGTGTTGGGACCCAAAGCTGAAGGTGAATGAGGTGGGGTGGTACCATTCTCTGAAGCAGAACAGACCAGAATGGTCCCAGTGGGATGCCTGCAACCAGGGAAAACCTGCTACAATCTGGGGCTCATTCCATGAAATCCATTGTCCTCTCCCCATGAGAGGGGTTCTCAATTAAATTTCTCCCGAGGTCCTTTTACTCCCCTGGTGATCTGTTTCATGCAGGATTTCTTTCTCCTCCTCGGATACTGCAAGGTAAATGAATATTCTAATTCGAGTTTGGGATTGGATTTAACCCCACCAGCTACTGCCAGGGACTTTTGTAATGGAGGGCAATTGAGATGTATTGGTTACTTTTCTCATGGCTGAGTCCAAATAGCTGACAAGAAACAACCTAAGGGAAGTTGATTTGGGATCGTTTATTTCGAGGGGCTATGAGCCTGCACAGTAAAGGGGAAGCATGATGGTGGGTGACTCCGTAGTGGTACAGGTATGATGCTGAGTCCCTCCCCTCCTTACATCTCAGTAGGACAAGTAGTAGGGGCCTGTGACAAGCCTCAAGGCCTCCTCCTACCCCCAGCAAACCACTTCCTTCAGCTAGGACGCCACCTTTTAAGGTTCTACAACTTCCCAAAAGAGGTCCACTAGTTGGCAGCCACAGGCTTGTGCACATGAGCCGTGGAGGACATGTCACATTCAAATCATGACTGGAACCTTGAAAACAAGAAGGTTTTTTTGTTCAATCCGATCCTCTGCCCTCCTCCAGGGCAATGTAAGAATTGAAGACGAGGTTACTATTTGCAGCATATGACAAGATGCTAAGTGGGCCACGGAGCAGGCAGAGTTCCCTAAGTCTTACAACATTCATGGCATCTGCCAAAAAACACAACAACAAAAACCCTAGTCATCCATCTAGGAAAGGAGAATAGACTCCGGTAGGAGTCTACAGAAGCCCATGATGGATGGAGAGGCAGTCGGAACTCCTGCAAATGAGCTCAAAGCTTCAAGCTCCATTAGCACACTTTGTCTTTCAGGCAGGTGGGACTGGGGAGCCAGACTGTAATCTTGGAGAAATCATGAAAAAGAAACACCACTGAGTGATTGGAGACATGCAAGTTCATCCCAATTTTCAGAGAAGATAAAAGCTATATTTTGGAAACCTAAGCTGGTAAGCATCGTACCAACCCCTCCAAAAATCTAGGTTGCAATATTAAAGAGACAGTTGAAAACACTTAGTAAGGAAAATAGGAATCATTGAAAGCCAACCTCAGTTTATAAACACAAGTTCAACCTGAGCCGGGTGGTAGTGGCCCACGCCTTTAATCCCAGCACTTGGGAGGCAGAGGCAGGCGGATTTCTGAGTTCGAGGCCAGTCTGGTCTACAGAGTGAGTTCCAGGACAGCCTGTCTCGAAAACAAACAAACAAACAAACAAACAAACAAAACAAGTTCAACCTGAAATAACATTCTAATACATTGTGATCAGAGAGAAAAGCAAGATTTTTAAAATATGTGTGCAAAGAGGCATGTGTTTCTGTCTTCACTCCCATGTGCATGCATGGGTGTATGTATGTGTATGTGTGTGTATGCACATCTCTGTACATGTGTGTATGTGTATATGTGAGTATGTATATGTATGTGTGTGTGCACTTGTGTGTGTCTATGCACATAAGTGTATGTGCTTGTGCATTATGTGTGTGTGCACACCTGTGTGCATTTGTGTATGTGAGCATTTGTGTATATGTGTGTGCTTTTGTGTGTGTATGCTTGCACACATGTGTGTATTTGTGTACATGTCTGTGTGCATGTGTCTGTATGTGTGTGCATGTGTGTTTGTGCACATGTGTGTATGTGTGTGTATACACATGTTTGTGTGTGTATATGTGTGTATGTGCTTGTGGGTGTGTTTGTGTACATGTGTGTGTTTGTGAGCATATGTGTGTGCTCAAATGTGTTTGTGCACATGTGTGTGGTATTTGAGCATGTGTGTGTATGCTTGTGTGCTTTGGTGTATGTATGTGTGTATGTTTGTGCACATGCGTATGTGTGTGTTTATGTGCATGTGTGTGTGCACATGTGTATGTGCATATGTGTATGTAAGCATGTGTGTGTGTGTGCTTTTGTGTGTGTATGTGTGTATGTTTGTGCACATATATGTATGTGTGTGGGCTTATGTGCATATGTGTGTTTGCATGCGTGCACACACACACACGTGTGTGTGTGTGTGTGTGTGTGTGTGTGTGTGTGTAGACCACAAGTTAACATCAGGCATCTTCCCTCATCATTGCCTTATTTTTTGAGACAATGTCTCTTATTGGACTTAGAAGTCATTAATTTGGCCAGACTTGCTGGTTAGTGAGCTCTAGGGACCCACTGTCCTCACACCGTTCCCAGAGCTGGGCTTTTCACATGGATACTAGGGAATTTGAAGTCAAGCTCTCGTGCTAAATCAGCAGGCACTTTACCAACTGAACCATCTTCCCAGCTCAAAAGCAAGATGTTTTAAAGGTACCTATCACCAGAAATTGTATTTATTTGTTTGTTTTTCTCTACAAAGGTGTAAGCTCCATCTGGGCAGGAATTTGGAGGAGGCAAGTCTTTTGTTTAGTGCTGTGCTTATTGTAATGTTCGACAGAAAGTAATGGATATTTTTAAGAAAATGAATACATGTGCACAATAAAAAATGTCGAGGAAAAATGAACTGAAATCTCTAAGTGGTCACATTCAGGGTGGTTTACATTTTTTTCTCTAGACATTTTTTTCTACTTTTTCCACATTTCCTATAATTAGCACAGGTTTCTTTTATAATCACAGAAATAAAACACTCACTTTTTCGGTTTCTTTTCTTTGGAAAAATGAGTAGACAGGTGGGCCAAGGGAATGAGAGTTCCCATGAAGTGTTTCCAAAAAACCTCTCATGTTATCCTTTGACCCAGATGAAGAGTTGTGATCCCAGAAATGGCTCAGCTATGTAGCTTTGTTGAAGGACTAAACCAAACAGTACTGATTAAAAGATCAATGCCAATGTCAAGGGAAGTCTCTAGTGCTGTGACACAAGGGGTCTGTCTCATTCAGCATGTTCTTCAGAGGCCTGAATCAGGACAAAGAAGATCTAGTGACTTAAGTTGTAGCTTGAGTAAGTGTAACACAGAGCTGGGAGCCCTGGCTAAGAGGTTGGCATGCAAGATTCAGCTAAAAGAAACTATCTCAGCACTCTTTAACTGTAATCCAAAATCAATTCTGTTAAACTTCACAGGCCCTATATTCAAGTCCCCCAAATGTCAACAGCCTGAGTGTCAAATAGGGAATATCTGAGTATTGATAGTTAAATGAAAACAAGACTTAAGCATTTAGCCAGACTAAAACTCCTGTGAGTTAAAAAATTGCTTAAATAGCCCACATGACTCAGGAACAGCACACATAGAGTTCTCATATCTAGAATTAAGGTTGATTTGAGATTCAGCATCCTAGGACCTATAACAGGACTCTATAAAACATCACCCAGAATATTTCATGCACCTCTGGGCATTGGATCACGCTTACTTCCTCTTATAGAGATGCACAGTTCACACTAACACATTAGAGATTCTGATGTGGCCTTTGATAAAGAAACTTGTTTGTTTTTAACACAAGTCTTCCTAAATTATCTGACTAGGAAATGATTTTAGTTTTCCAGTTTATCTTGCTTTTGCATAACATCCGTTCGAAGAGCGCGCTGGGGAAATACTGCTCCATCACAAGCCACCCTAGGCATGAAGAATATCCCCCACATTCCACCTCTGTCCTCCTCAGCAAGTGGTGCAGGGCAAAACACAGGAAGATCCATCCTCAGCACAGGCCCACCCAGAGGAATGAATGTGAATATCCCCCAAAATACCACAGTGTCATCGGCTCTTCAAAGCTTGTCGTGAAAAATGTATGCAAGTAACCGGCATGTGTTCCAAAAAAGAATAAAGAGAGAGAGAGTCCATTTGGATCCTTGTTTTCTAAGGGAAGTTAGAATGGAATTCTGGACAGCAGGAGCATGGGTTGGATTGAACCTTGGCAGGGAGAAAGACTCACCAAGGGAGTGGGGACAGATTATCATAAGAGATTAGAAAAGTCTCATGGTTAAGTTCAGGGACTCAGGGTTCTGAAGCACCCACTTCAGTAACAGACACACAAGAGATCATCTGTCTGGCAATTCTCAATCTTATTAATACTTATTAACTCCTTGCATTGTATTAAAGATGCTAATATTTGGGGCCCCTTCCTGGACCAAATATATTAGGATCCCCAATGGTGTGGCTTTGGTACTGGTGGGGCTGGGATGGGAATGAAGTAAGCCAGGCTCTTAGGACACATGATGTATGGAGACAGTCACTCTCAGCATCCTACATGTACAAATTGGATCTCAAGAGGCATGTGTCATGTTCCCATTCTAGAATTTACCTTCCACTCTTCATGTTGAGGTTTGGTCTGCTGATGTATTATGATACATATGTATTATGATGCTAAGGGCAAGCCCTCAAGACCAGGTTGCCCCAAAGACTAGAGAGTCCACACGTAGACCCATGTGATACTATATGACCTTGCCCTCAAGTTATCTCTGATTGGTAAATAAAGATGCCTACAGCTTATAGCTAGGCAGTGTTAAGATAGGTGGTCCTTGGTGTCCTCAGCCTAGGCCGGGTGAGGGGGACCACAAGGAGAGGGAAAAGAAGTCAAAGAAGAAAGGGGAAGAAGTCATGGGTTAGGAGTTCAGAAAGTATGGCCCTGATGGCTGGCC
The DNA here is from genome assembly GCF_011762505.2 of Arvicanthis niloticus. Classification (NCBI taxonomy): domain Eukaryota; kingdom Metazoa; phylum Chordata; class Mammalia; order Rodentia; family Muridae; genus Arvicanthis; species Arvicanthis niloticus. Next base: position 15,819,272 of record NC_133434.1, read on the forward strand.
AATTAGAGTTAAGAGCAGCCCAGATAAAACATAGTGATAACGGGGTTATTCATAGGAAATAGATTTTAATAGCATAGAGGGTTGATATCTGCTCAGCTCTTGTGCTGATTAAGCTTATTGTAAACAATAAAAGTCGAGTGTCCTTTATCTGGGAACTGAATGATCAAAGGCTGGGTAGACACCTCCAGACTGGGAATAAATATTGCTATAACACCCCATCCACAGTCTGTATCCTAGGGTATATACAGATCCTATATAATGCTTTCCTGAGGTAACTTCCAAAATGAGGTTAGTCTTTATATCCAACAATACACTCAGATCCATTCATCTGCAAGCTGCAAAACAGGGAATCTGAGGTCATGTAGGCAGCGAATATCCAAGGCAAGAGCAGAGTGGAGTCTGACAGCAGGCAAGAGTCCAAGGAGAATCCAGGCACAAGGACTTGGAATCAAATCCACAGGGACAGTGTTTGGCTCCACTCTGAGGGAGGCTTTGTGAGGTAAGACAGGGTCCCAATTCAAGGTACTGATGCCGGTCAGGAACTACAGAAGACAGAAATCTAAGCATGTGAGAATAAACATGGTCCGAACCACAAGCTGGTCCCCACACAGTGAGGTCTGTTACCATGAATTGAAATGGCCAGTGATAAGGTCAAGAGGGGTATGGGAATAGTATCAAGGCTACCCACTATGCAGGGGCCTTTTGTGTTTTATCTTGGAGTCCAAGATCTGTTCTGTCTGAGATGACAGAGCAGGGATTCATAGCAGACAGAAACCTACATGCACTGCTAAACCAGGTGCCTAGTGGACATCTTCAAACATAAAGATGAAAAAAAAAATAGATTTACTCAGAGGTTTTGAAAGGCAAGACTTGAACCAATGAGAGCGGTTACAAGTTTGCTTTAATATCAGGCATTTGTACTACTGGCAATTTCCAATAGTAGGACTTATCCTTTAGCTTAAAAACTTGGGAATGCAGTAGCGGGTCTGTCTCTGAGAGGGGCTACCTTCTATTAAACTATTGCTGTTGCCCTTCAAGCTAAAGACTCACAGTTCTAAGCTGGGGTAAGGGCCCATCAAGCAAAGCACCTGCTGTGCACACATAAAGACCTGGCTTTGAACCCCAGAGCCCATGTAAAGCCACATACAATAGCACATGTCTATAATCCCTATACTCCTACTCCTGAGTAGAGACAGGAGACTCCCAGGAAGCTCTCAGGCCAACTAGCCTGGCACAAATAACTGCAAACAACAAGAGACTCAGTCTCACATACTGTCAAGGGTGAGGACTGACATCTGTGACTGTCCTCTGACCTCCACATGTACGCCAAGAAACAGGGCTGGTTCAACCTGTCCCCCAAAAAAGAGGAGGGTTTGAGACTGAGACTTAAGGTTTGGGGAGGAGAATACTCTTCCCTGGCCTGACAACTCTTCATTTGCAGATTGCTAACTCTGGAGCCAGGGCAAGAATGTCACAAACCGTTCTCCGAGTGGTCTAAACAAACAAGAGTCAGAATCCCGAGGGACTCCATTAGGTTTCTCACAAAATACTCCATCCTGGTGTTCGAGATGGTAAGGAAGACAGACTGCAGAAGTATTTGCATATAATTAGATTATAAAAGATTTAGCTTTGAATAAACTGTGTAGTCTATTTACAGATAATTTACAGGTTAAAATTACATCATTGCTCCCGTTATAGTCATCATCCTTTGATTTCTCACTTCCTGTTTCTCCTCCTGTACCTATTTACATCGACTCTGATCAAACCCAATCAAGTCAGGTAGCATTTGTGCCGAGCGAGCACTCCCTGTGAGTCAAGCATGGTGTGAGATGCAGATGCTCTCACTGGAGGCAGCCAGGGAATTATGGTGAGGACTAGGAAGGATGCTATGGCTTTGGACAATCCTTCCCAGGACCCACACTCACTGCCTAACCACTTAGGCTCAAAGATACAGAATTCCTCAAGTACATTCCAGTAGTCTCTAGCAACTAAAGCCAAGATGATGCATCCATAAGGCTTCTAATGACATGATGCAGAAAGGGGAGGTCTTCAGGAAACGGATGTGCAACCATTGGTTCCTGGGTAGCTATCATGAGCCATGCTGAGCCCAGATGAAAGACTTAGAAAAGCACCTGCCTACCTCAGGACCTCTGTCTATGATGCTTCCCTGAGCCAGAAGCATTCCCCATGCACTCCCTCTCTTCCCTTCCCAGAATTCCTTTGCCTTGCTGAAGGACAGCTCCAGAAAGCACTCCCAGATTCACCGGGGGAAGCTGGCACCTTTCTGTCGTGTCCTCAATTGTACTCACCCAACAACTGCTTCTGTCACTGGCATCCCTTCAAACTGTAACAAGCTCCTTGGAAAAGAGAAATTGAAAGAATAAATCGGGAAAAGGGGAGGTAGCTGGAAGCAGGTAAACTGAGGCACCACAAAACAAGAAGCTTGCCATAAAGGAAATGGGAAATGAGAAGGTAAAACCTAGAGCGAGACCAAGAAACGGAGAGGTGAACTGATAGAACAAGGCTTGTAAATGCTAGATTTTCAGCATCATCCCTTAGAGGGGCAAGGAGAGGTGTCCCCTTCCTGGGTATAGTGTTCCTTTCCCTTTAAGGCAGAGTGTTTCCATTAGACACCTTTACGTCCAACACAAACAAGATAACCTTCTCATGGCAGAACTAACTATCCAATATAAACTAGCACACTGCTTTATGTGACATCTGTCCCTCAGACCACAGAGATTTGAGATCCATACTTGGCAAGGCTACCCTGTCTCACTTATAGTTGCCCTGGCCTTCTGTTGACAGGCTTGTTGTTGTTGTTGTTGCTTAGGTTTTTCTTTCCCCTATCAACTGTAGCTAAGGAGACTCCATAGTCCCCCTTCTATACCCTAGGTTCTCTGTGTCTTCTTTATTATAACTGAGACCTGGGGGGGGGGGGGGGCGGAGAGGGGCGGGGGGGGGGGGAGAGACTTGAAAGAAGGCAGAAAAACAGTGTGTGCCAAAGGAAGGCAGAGTCCTATCTTAAAATAAAGGTGGCCATGAACTGACTAACAGGAAGGACAGTAGGAGTTCGGAGGTCTGGGATTAGAATCTTCTAGTTAGGTGGAGCGAGTTTCAGTGGGAGAGGATGGTCTGGATAGGAAGAGGAGCATAGTCACTACAGAGTGTGAGGCCACATGAAAGTGGGAGCAGGAAGTTAACTTCAGGACTTCAGTAGGAAACAATGGTGACCATCTATAAAGGGGCCCGAGACAGAGGTGTACAGAGAAATAAGGCAAATGCCGCAGGGGATGTTTGTTTGCAGGTAGCAAGAAAGGGAAAGCTGTAATGAGGAGACTAGAGGCCAGGCCAGACCAGTCATCTAAGGAATGTCCTCAGCATCTGAAGTCCTGAGTACCAGGGAAATAACCAAGGCAAGGACTTAGGGACAGAGGTGTATGTCAGACTATCCACTTGTCAGAATGAGTCACAAGATTAGGGACAAGAAGCAAGCAGTCGGGTGACAAGACTGAATCAACACCAGAGTGCAGTAGCTTAAATCCTCCCTGCCTGGAGTTGAAATTGATCCTAAAGCCTGGGGCCAAGCTGAGCCTGCAGATCTGGCAGCCAAGGAGATTGGGCTCAGGGAGGCAAGGGGGCAAAACCTGGGAACCGGGTAAGAGCCTGACAGATGGAACACAAACGAGGCCCGGTTCTGCTCCAGCTGTTTTTGATAGCCTGACTTCTTGCTCAAAGGTCCAGGAAGGATGAAGAATGAACTGACACGGGCCTTGGAGAACAGCTGCTTCTTGCTAGGAACAAAGGGGGGCGGGGGAGGGAGAATGTGGCGGTGATTTACAGAGCATACCTGACAGAGTGAGGGGACTTCTCAGCAGTAGAGAGGCTTACTGTCTTCCATCTGTAGCCAGAATTCAAGCCTCACTCTGAGGACTCAGAAACCCCTTCTCATTTTATGTAGTCATTTTCTACGAGGTCTTGAGGGTTTTCCTGTGATTTTCCAGCTGTCACCTTTCGTATTCAGGGCCCATTCCCCCTCTGTGTCCTTGTGTAAGGAACAGATAGTGTATCAGTTACTTCTCTGCTGCTGTAATCAAATGCCATGACCAAAAGCAACTTATATACAGGATAATTGATTTGGGCTCATACTCCAGATGGAAGAGTCCATAATGACAGGGAAGGCACACAAGCAGGTGACCAGGGTGCTGAGAGGTCACATTAGCATGCACATACAAACAGTCAGGGGAGGTAAGGCTATAAACTCACAACGCCCAGACTCAGTGATACGCTTCTCTCAGCAAGGCCCCACCATTAGGTTCCAGAATTTCCCCCAAACAATACTAGCTAGCTAGGAACCACAGGTTCAAATCTGTGAGCCAACGAGGGCATTTCTCCTTCGAACCACACTGTACGGATCCCAAAGTATTCTTTGAATGAATGAATTCCTGAAGAAGTCAGCCAAGTGACCCACGGTCTTATAGTTACCATGCTGCCAACTGCTCCTCAAGACTCATGAGAAAGGGATGACAAGGTGACTCGGCAAATAAATGCACTTTTGTGCATGCATGACAGTCCGAGTTCCATATAGGAGACCCACAAAAGGGTAGAGAAAATTGATTCCACAACATTGTCCTCTGTCCTACACACACACACACACACACACACACACACACACACACACAGGGGGATACACACCCTCTCTCCCCACATCAGGCACACAGACACTAATGACAAGTTAAATTTGGAAAGGGTTTGGGAAAGAAAACCGTGTTTTTCAGGAGGCAGCTGATTGCCCAACACCCTAACAGGTCTTAGAAGCAGACCCCTGTACTAGGTGTATCTAACTACTCAGTAAGTAAAGACATCAGGGCTCCCATCAGTCAGGGTCCGGTGTCCCCATGTTCTCGCACTGCCTTCAGCATCTTGAGTTTCAGTTCTGTCTAGGAATATTTGTGAGAACCTGGATCTAGTCAGGAGAGAAGCTGATGACCAGTGGACAGGACTGATTCTCTCTGTGTGTATACAACCATACACATTCCCAAGGAGGCCAAAGGAGGACATCAGGAGTCTATTTTATCACTCTCCACCATAGTTCCTTGAGACAAGGTGTCTCCCTGAGCCTGGAGATAGGCTGGAAGCCAGCAAGCCACCGCAGCAATCCTCCTGTCTCAGTTCTCTACAACGCTGGAGCTGCAAACACATACGGTCATGCCTGGCTTTAGGAACTAACATTTCATGAACCCTATGGCCAGTCAACACAATCTAGGGCACCTAATTCTGAGTGATGGATTTGGGAACGATTTGTCATGACTTCTGCACTTGGGAGAGTCACTACTGTTAGTGAAATGTTTCAAGAAAAACAGAGAAATAAAACGTAACAGTAGCCACAAATCAGAAGTCAGAGTTAGTGATGGAAATTCACTGATTTTGCTCATGGTGTAAGGACAAATGGGTGCAGGGAACAGTGGGGAGGAGTAACAGAAGCTGCTGTGTGGGTAGCATGATGCTAGATGCACCTCACCCATTTGCTGAGCCCTCACTATGGCCCCAGGGTAGGACCAGATGCTAACGACATAATGATACACCAGGCGGAGCCAATGCATGTGAAGCATATAGACCCCCAAAAGGCAAGCAAGAGAGGAATGAGGGGTAAGCAGGTCAGATCAGGAAGAACGTTGAAAGTCGTCTTAAGACCTTGAGGCATAGCCATTTGCCAATGTGAGGCAGAAATAGGAAAAGGTGGGGAGGCCCGATACCAGGGCTTTAGAAAGAGCAATGTTCTCATTGGGATTTCCCTCGACTGTCCTTAGAAAGGCTCCCTAAGCCGGGCAGTGGTGGCGCACGCCTTTAATCCCAGTACTTGGGAGGCAGAGGCAGGCGGATTTCTGAGTTCAAGGCCAGCCTGGTCTATAGAGTGAGTTCCAGGACAGCCAGGGCTACACAGAGAAACCCTGTCTTGAAAAACAAACAAACAAACAAACAAACAAACAAACAAACAAACAAACTGTTAGAAAGGCTCCCTGATAATTCGTCAGAAGAAGCTGTCTTTCTGTTTTTACAAAGGTGCTCCTCAGTCTTTCCATGGCAGGGACACGGTACCCAATGTCTGTGAGCCTGGCGCGGTGCCTGGCACATAATAAATACTCAACACTCAGATGCCATCCTTGAGAAGGACCACAGTAGGATCTAAATGGCAGAAAGGATGAGTCCCTTGCCATTGTCCCCTTACCTCAGAGGCATGGTAGGGAGGGGAGAACATGTCTAGGGGTGGCTCCCGGGCAGTAAAAGTGAAAACTCTGTGGCTGTCCTTGTGCCCAGCTTGTGGCAGAGCCTGACGCATGCTCATAAAGCCCACTTCCTTTTCCTCCTGGGCACACAAGTGGGTGGCTTTCCCTGCTTCCCTTGAGAATGCTGTGTGACTGACGCCCAAAGGGAGCACAGGCCAAGGACAGGGAGCTTCTCCCCTTATAGACCAGGCCCACAAAAGCTTCTCCCCTAGACGACGTCCACATATCGTTTTTCTTCCTTCTTCCCTTTGATTGAAGAGGAGTCTATAGATGAGAGGAAGGCAGATCATAGGGTGCAAAGAGTTTTAGTTTCTGAGTAGCTATGTAGACATAGGAAGCCATAGGCCTAGAAAAGCATCACCAAGGTTAATATGAGTAACAAATTCTGTTTGGGACTCCTGGGACTTGTGAGGAGTGGGAGGCATCTATGTGTTACGTTAAACAGCTTTATTTTGTCCTAAATAATGCATGGCATGAATTAGCTGTGCCTGCAACAAGTTTATTCCACCAAGCCCAGACCCGAAGTTCTATCTCACCCAAGCTGAGCCTGGGGTCAAGGGAGAAACAGGACAGGCAGAAATGCAGAAAGTGCCAGTCTCTCTCCAGAGACAAAGTCCTGCTCTTGGGAGAGAGAACACAGATCCTCCCATGTAAAGCAGTTTCCAGCCCTTGTCAACTCTTTAGATGGCTCGTCCTCAAGCTCCAGTCGTAGCTTATAATCTTGGACAGGGGGATGGCTCAGTCAGACCTGATGTTGATCCCCAGCACTCGCCTAAAAGCTGGGTGTGGCCGAGTGACCACCTGTCAATCTAACTGAATCCCGAAAGCTCCAGTTGCAAAATCTTAGATAGAAAGCCACCGAGGAGGAAAGCTGGCCTTAACCTCTGGCCTCCACTCACAGATGTGCACACGATCACGTTAGGACACGTTGCAAAACAAAATCTCAGACTGAAATAAGCAACGATTATTGAATTATTTTTTAAAAGACACTAAATCTATTAAGGATCCTTATCCACAGGCAGTTTCAAGCCTGACACATCTTTCCTCCCTGCTTGTTGAGAAACTTCTACTTGGTAGTTATCTGCTAGGTCGGTATTGGTGCAGACAGAGGCGTGGCAAACCTGTTTAAGTGGCCTCAGTCTCTTCCCCTCAGTCATCTGCTGATTTTAGCTTTGAGCATCATTTTATGCCATCTCACAGGTGTGTTCTCTCTGTCCTCAGTCAGAGCTACATGGCTTCAGCTGGCTCGATTGTTCTTTTAGCTTTATTGCTAAGTCTGGGTTCACGGACAGCACCAGATTGTGTTCACAGACATCTTGGTTTCGAGCTCCGTCCTAACTCCGGTTCTATTAGCTTCACCAACATGCAATTGGCCTGGAACTCTTGGCTTCATAGTAATAGGTCTTTTTCTAAATAACCCAAGGGCAGTGGTTCTAAACAAAATTCTGTCCCTGTCTGGGACCTTGACGATTTCTAGAGACCACTTGCCCTCTGCCCGTCTATCTGGACTTCTGGTTCCACTTTCCCAAACTCACTTTAACTGTTTTCAACTCATCTTTCCCTCCTGGGAGATCAGTTTTACAACCTCCTCATGCATGACCCTATACCTCCTATACCTATACCTCCAACATTATAAATTTTATATCTGTGACACAGCTGCAAATGGGTCCACTTCCCCATCAAGTGGTCCAAGTGTGTGTGGGTGTCACCTTGGAATCCTTGCTCCTCTGAAAAATTAACCTCAAGATACCTCAAGTGCAGTTACTGCTATGTCTCAAACACAAGCATGTTCCTTCCTAGAGTAGGAAATCATGACCAAAAAACCCACAGCGAAGTCTAGAATGGAAACACCAGGCATGCTGGAATCACCAGGGAAGGGCTTTGTAAAACACTGACTTTCTACACTTTACGCCTAAAGATTCTGACATTAAGAATGAGATAGGGTCTAAGTGTGGGAAGATCCTTAAAGTTCTTTGGTGACTCCAAAGAATAAGATATCTGTTCTGGTTTGCTTTCTGTTGCTGTAATAGATACCAGGACCAAAAGCAAACTTGTAGAGGAACATGAATGATATTATAGTCAGTCCTTAAGGGGATGACAGGGCAGGGCCTCAAGCAGAAGCAGAGGCAGGAATCAAGAGAGAAAGCTGCTTACTGCTGTGTTCACTGGCTCATGTTCATGAAACTTTCATACATAGCTCAGGCCCACCTGCCTAGGAATGCTATGATCCACAGTGAGCTGGGCCCCCCACATCAAGCATCAGTCAAGACAATCTGGAGCAATTTTGTCCATAGTATGGCTATGATTGAGACAATTCTCCCATTGAGGTGCTCCCTTGCAGATGATTCTAAATTGTGTGAAGCTGACAATAAAAATGAACCAGCACACTATCCAATGGTAACGCTTCAGATGGGGATGAAATATTTTGAAGATGAACAGCGGTGCTGGTGCTGGTTGTCCAACACTATAAATATAAATAATAATTATATATACATATATATACATATATACATGTGTGTGTATATGTGTATATATATGTATATATACATATGTGTGTGTATGTATATGTGTATACATATTACATTGTTATAAATACATGTATATGTATATATATAATATGTATATTATATCTGGTTAAAATGACAAAGTTTTGTTATCTACATGGTAACACAACTTTAAAAAATTACTATCTGTATATTATACCCCAAAGTGCTGAATTGCATAATTTAAATGTGTAAAGTCTGTGGTATATGAATTGCAGATATAAAGGAATCTACTCAACAGGCATCTACTCCAACAGGAGCAGGGCATCTATTGTGCACCAACTGAAGAGTCTAAAATGTACTAAACAAATCAGTCACAAGTCCAATTTGTGAACCTCACAGAGTTTTGACCATTCAAGGTGATGCTGGTTCACCCTGCCCTGGTTATCTATCACCTTGTCCAATGAGTCAGAACACATCTATATGTAACAGGTTGTATGAAACTGCTTTAATATTGGGGTGGGGGGGATAATAGAAACCCAGGATTCATTATTATTAGCCAGTCCTCCAAGGCTTGAGATGGAAAGTCATTTGCAGACACCTCAGTGACACAACTGGGGTCCTATGGGAAGTACCCACCCTGGGTTTTGTGGTCCTAGGGATTACATGACATGCTGGGCTAAAGCGTTGAGGGCCATTTGCTTCTGGGAGGCTACAGGAAGCTGGAAGAGAGTCCAGGCTCCTCTACTCGGTCCTTGGCTAGAGCAGGATGCTATGCTCCCAGCATCTTCTATAATTAAAGTCAAGTTGACTTTTCTTAGGGCAGACATAGTGTCAGGACCCCTGGTAGAAGTTTCCAGAGCTTGTGAGTCCATAGCTGCTAAGTGGAGCTGGGATTGGCTGGATCCCGCAGTGTTGAGTCTGAGAGCAGGAGAGACTCTTTACAGGGTTTCTTTCTCCACGTCTTAATGAGCTTGAAACCATTCATAAAACCAAAGTGGTAGTTGCAAAGCCAAGTAGTCTTGCTTCTGTGGGGAACAGGGATCTCTTGGGAGGGAACAGGGCTTTTAAAATGGAAACAGGAGAAACAGGTTCGACGTCAGTTATGGAAGGCAGAGAGGATTGACCCCTCCACTTCCATCTTCCCACAGTCCACACCATATGTTCTTTTCTCTCACATTGAGCAGTTAAAGAGGGGAACAGACATGGAGGGAGCAGGCTTTCCCACCTCATTCTTCCTTCCCTGAACTAGTAGGGTTTTGGATAGTGAGCCCAGGAGAACCAGACTGACTCAAACCTGTTTGCCTTAAGCCCAGGGTGAAGTATGGGAGTCTGTTACGTCACAAAGGCAGCAGGTCTGCAGTCAAACATGAAACCGGTATCCAAGCCTACTGTGGCTGCTTTGGGGAAGTCACTGCTCTAGGGCAGGGGGACACTCTGGTGGGAAGTGGCCCTTGGATTGTCCAACAGAGCCTCGTGTATTTGCAAAGAAGTGAACAGAGAGCCAAGAACTGCAATATTTTAGATGATATTTTCAAGGAAGCTTTTTCTAAAGGGATGACATTTGGGAAGAGACCTGAGTGAAATAGAAGAATGAATTCCAAACCCCTAACAAACAGGAAGGCTAGAATAGGTACAAGGCTGGCAACCTGGGTTCAGCCCCAAGAACCCACATCTAGGAGCACATAGAGAACATGGCAAAGTTGACCTCTGACCTCCGGAGTCTCTGTGGTGTGTGACCTCATCATGCACTTTACTTATTATTACTATTATTATTATTATTACACATATAATAATAAACAAAAATAAAGCAAGACTACTTCTCCAATTAGTTCTGACCCAACCCTCTTCCCAGGACAAAACCTTCTAATGTCTCTGGTAATAAACCACTGAGGTCTGGGATCTTGTTCCTGGTCCATCCCTCCCTTCTTTAGTAAAGCAGTGTCTACAATTTACAATTCCTGCTGCTGATTCAAGCTTCCATATAAAGTCGCAATGCTCCAGTCTGAAGCCATCCAAGGCCTCAGGCCAACTTCTGTTGTAATTTACAGAAGCAACTAGAAACTCTTTTGAAAGAGCTCACTTTCATCCCGTGTCACATGTAAACTAGGGCAGGCTAACTTCTTAGCAGTGATCACAGCCAAGACATCAATCTTTAGGCTCTTCAACAAGTCTTGATGGATAGAAACAGGGTGGGAGGATGGCATCGAGACCTCTTGAGACAGCCATCAGTACAGGTAGATGAAATTAAGGTCCCTTCTGTTCCCTGTGTGGATTGACAGGAAGTTCTTCTCTGAGCTTCCTTTAAGTCCCTTCTTCTGATATCGCTCATCCTATTATCTTTGCTGGGGGCTCAGCAATGAGCCAGGCTGCCAAAGGGAGAGGATTTTCCCAGACAACATTCATCCCCAAGCTTCTGCTTCTTCCATTATCGACTCAAGTGTTCTAGGCGGAGAGAAGGGTAGTTCCAGGTCATCCCGCCACCTCTTCCTGCAATGCGTGAGTCCAGGGCTGGTAGGCGCACCACTGCCAGAAAAGATGATAGAGACAAATTGGATAAAACTCAGGAAAGAGAAACACACCAAAAAAAAAAAAAAAAAAAAAAAAAAATGATGAAGAGGCTGGAGGGATTGAATGATGAGGAAAGATTAAAAGAACTAAATATGGACAGACTTGCTAAATGCCGATTAGAAGCAGCGATCAGAACTGTCGACTGTGTCTGCTTAGACCAGCAGGCAAGAGGGGCCGCAGGTGTGGGGTCAGGCAGAGAGGAGGGAAGTGGGCTGTAAGTAAGTGAAGGGGAAACGTTAGTGGCAAACTGCTGGGTGGTAAAGGATCCTTTATTAGCAGAAGAGGTAGGGGATATAGAAGGAAGTTGAGGACACAAGGAACAGAAGGGGGGCTTGTTTTCATAGGGTGCTTCTTGAGACTTTGAATACACAGTGATGTTGGGAGATGCACCTCAAAGCCCTGTGAGGAGGTGAGAAGTGTGCCCTAGGAGACCCTAGGTGTGTCACGTAAGCTATGTCCTTAGGTAACATCTAAAGCTGTCACAGCCAGTTCCTGCAGGCCCATAGCCAGGATGGCGGGAGGTCAAGAAATCTAGGGCCATCCATCAGAATGTGGAGACGACGGGGATCAGGCTGTCCAGCTGCTGCTGACCTCTTATGCCCCTTTTTGTTTTAAAAGTAAAATTCTGGCTTAGAATCGTGCCCCCTCTCCCCCTCTGCAGAGAACGAGGCAGCTGGTCAGCTTGACAGGCGGAAACTGCAGCTTTCTTGTTAATGTGCAATCCTGAAACGGTGATGTATGGCCGGTGATAGATCATGTTGGGTTTCCGGAGAGCAGGGAAGGCTAAAGCCGGAGCCTAATTCATGATGCATGAACGCATTGATCTTCTTGGCTCTGAAAATACAGTGTAATGAACCCCCGCTAACACATCATTTTTATTCCACTGCACCTCGCTAATATCTAATGATTTCACCTTCTACTGTGATCAAACATAATTGTATGGGAGTTCCAACTTTGTTCTTTGATACAGGGACACCACTGGCCGGCACTGTTTTGTTCTTTCCTATTGGTAGAGCCAGTGTGAAATTTATACATATGATGATTAGAATCCTACAGATGACCTGTGCTGGGACCTTTGGAGGAGCCTTGTGTGTTTTCATGAACACAAACATGTTGTGGAACGGAATAAACTCAAGCATGTATGCACTCCATAAGCCAAAAGCTGACAGGGATCTCCTCTGAGCAGCGGCAGTGCCTTCTCCCATCAGCGGGCTCCCGGGAAATGGCAATTACTTAGAATAGAGATTACCTTGTAAATGTTATTGTTTGCAGACTCCCATCTGCTGATTGGAAATCACGGTAATAATTTGCTTTGAAGTCCATGAACCTTCCTGAGGGCCCCTTGCCAGGTTGTCCTTGACAGTATCCCATCCTATGCGGACTTCCTGTCCCTTGGACAGAGCTTTCTACCGTGCCGCCGCTCCGTTTTCCATTCCGAAAGAGCTTTTTGGAGGAAATAAAAAAATTAATATTAATTTTATAACTCTAGCCATCTGGCCTGAAGGTAGTTTGTTTCTGATGAAGGAACAGACATTGCCTGTCTGTGGTTGAGTTGAACTCGACTTTGCCAGCTCTCTACTCAGAAGCAGGACACCCTGACATCAGCTGCGTGACCTTGGGTAAATCACTTGATCAGTGCCCTCACCCGGATATGTTTCTCCAGCTGATCAAAAAAAAAAAAAAAAAAAAAATCAAATAATAAAAAACTATGCTGTTTTTCTTTGTCTGAATGCAGACCACTGAATCAGATGGTTCTTTCAAACAAGTGTGTTTATTTATTTCGTGTGTGTGTGTTTGTGTGTGTGTGTGTGTGTGCAGATGCACATGCACTTGTGTGCATGTGTGTGTGGAGGCCAGGGGACAATCTCAGCTATCTTCCTCAGTCACTCTATCTTGTTTGTTGACACAGTGGCTTCTCTCACTTTTCCCTGGAATTCAGAGACTGCTAGACCCTAGGGATCCACCTGCCTCTCTCCCCAGCATTCTTTAGGTTGAACTCAGATCCCCACTTTTGCATGGCGAACACTTTCAGATGATTTAAAAAAAAAAAGTTTCCTACAACTCAGATGATTATGACTGTGTTAATTTAACACATACACACACACCCGCCCTTTTTTTACTACCTCTGCTGGAGAGCTCTGTCACTCCTAGTGCCTGTAGTACGTTCCTTAAAAATCCTCCCCTTCCCACAAGGGCATAACTTCAGTGAAGAGGCAGAGTTGCACTTTGATGCCTTTTTAATTTTTTTAATCTTAGTCTTTATTTCTAAAAATACAAAAAGAATTATGCATATGGTTGCCAATTACTTAGATTCTTTAAACAATCTGTAGCAATATTAACTGAATGCGACACGCAGCTCTCAGGGTCAAGCTTCAGCACAGTTTAATAGGTAAAACTTTGACCCCGGTCTAGCCCTTTGATTTTGGCCTATGCTCTGTTCCATGGGGAGATGGTGGGAGGTTAATACATAAAAAGCCAGTATTCCAGAGAAATACAGTCCAGAGCTTGTGATGCAGGTCATGGTACAGTATCTGACTGCAATCAATATGCACTTAAATATTTGGATCATCTCAACCTCCACTTGGCACAGAGGATCTCCAGAGAGACCTTTCCTGGGAGCAGAGAAATTACTATTCCGGGTCTTCATCGCCCATTTGTGTTTCAAGGGAGATGCTGGTGAAAGGGGCAGGGAAGGTCCCTCTGGGACAAAGTGGCTGAAAGTAAACAGCTTGGTTGGGGTAGACAGACTTGACTGTGATCCTGGCCACCACTGCTGAGAATAACCTGGCCCAGTTCCTAATGCTAACTCTATTTTCTGCCTCTGCAATGTGGGTAATTATTGTGATGTGTTAACAAGATATGTGGAGACCACTGGATGGAAGGCAAATAGTGTTTATGTTCACAGACTTGACAGGGATAACAGAGAGAGCTTTGAAGTTCTAGCCACCCATTGTCCTACCACTGAAGCTGCAGAAGAATGGGAACGCTATCTATTTATTTAATCTTTGAACTTCCAATCCTAGTTATTTCATAGTCACGGCTGCATCCAAATTCCTTATTTTAGCTTCCAACCAGTCTCAATCCAAAGCTGCTTTAGAACCAGAGTCTTTTTTTTTTCTTATTATTTGGCTAATTTCTTGAGACATCAGAAATGGACAGTACAAAAGAAGCAGATAGGCCCTCCAAGGAGCTTAGGGCTGGTGGACAACACTGGGCAGCGGAGATGCAGAGCTAGGCTTGTGGCCGAAGGAGGGGTGGAAATATCAACTCCTATTTGGAAGAGCAGATCTACAGCATAATGTATGTTCTATGTGCATATTATCTGTAGATATCAGCTCACTTATACCCTTAGAAGATTAGTATGAAGAAGAAGTCTGGTTCTGAGAACAGCTTATCAATAGTCAATCTTCCAGGGAAGAGCAATGTTGGTGGCGGGTGATTTTTGAAAGACAAGGGTGAATGCAATGAGTGACAAGGTCTTAAATTGTAAGGCATAAATTGGATAGCATAAGGCTAGTTGACTGATCTTGCTCAAATATTGAATACTACTTAGCTTGAGCAATTGATGAAGCTAAACTCTTCTACAAACAAAATAAAACAACAACAACAAAAACAAAACAAAATACCTTAGAGGATCTAGGAAGATGGCTCAGGCAGGTAAAATGTTTCCCATGACCTCAGTTCAGATTCCTAGCACTCAAGTTTAAGAAAAAAAAAAAATGGGTGTGGCTGTAGACAACTGTCATTCCAACACTGTGTGGGAAGAAGGGGTCAGCCAGAGGCAGAAGGTGGGGCTTACGGGCCAGTTAGGTTATCCAATCTAATCAGTGAGTTCCCCGTTCATTGAGAGACCTTGTCTCAAAAAAAAAAAAAAAAAAAAAAAAAAAAAGTAAGATGAACAGAGATTCAAGAATATCCAGTGTGGGCTTCTGGCCTCCTGTGCACACGCACACATGGATGTATATACATGTGCACGTGTCCAACACACACATGTGCACAGAGAATTTTCAAAATGAGATGCCCGTGCCTGTCGAGTGTGTATGTGTTCTCACTAGAGAAGCAAGTGAGGAGACGAGCTCCCTCACAGTCAGTGACGGTGAGTCTGGGCTTAGATCTTCGAGTTCTATTGGTATGTTCTCCTTTTTCCAGCTACATATCATTTGACTTTTAATATACTTTTACTCTACATGAGTACTAGATACATTACGAAAAACATTTAAATGGTAATGCAAAACCTAAGGTGGGACAAAGGATGTCAAACAGCTAAGTAACACTCTAGAGGCATCCTGTCTCTACTGAAGGATTTGACCCCCCATAATCGAATTTGCTTTAAATTTGACATGATCCTTCATTCTCTTATTATAAGGCTCCATGTCATTGGCTCATAAAGATTACAATTTCTTTTCTCCCAGTCGTAATAAATCTAGTTCAAGCACCCTCTTGACTTGGAATTCATCACAACAATATGCAGAGGGCAAGGCTCCCCAGTGTGCCACTCTGGGGAGGATTTGTTCAGCTCCTCCACTAGAGAGAGAGTATGCAGGACTATAAAGTGAGACTACCTCCCTTCCCTGCCTCCCTCAACCTCAATGTAATCTGAGAAAAGAATACTGTGTCTAAATTATAGCTGATTCCTCATTATCCGGTAGTAAAAAGGTTAGGCGAGCCAGGAAGCCCGGCTTGCTGCCGCTTTACATTTTATCTTTCCGTCTGGGATCAGTCCAGTTTCTCAAATCCATTTGAAAACACTTCAGCTCATTCCATCCAATCTAGGGATTTTAACCTTTTTCTTCCTTTCTTTTCTTCTGCTTTTTGAAACTGGCAGCTTAGAATTATAACTGACCAGCCCCATAGCCCACTTATCTGTCTATCTGTGTATTGATCAGTCATGGGTCTAGTGTCTTACAACAGAACTTGACTTTTGGATAACATTTGGTATTGATTCAGAGCTAAATTGGATAGATCTTTGGAGGACTCTGTTGTACTACTGAGGGCTTCTTGATTGATATATCATCATGATAATTACAGTACTTGTTATGAACTTCGCAATCATGGGGTCTCTGACACCCAAAGATAAATTTTTGACAGCTAGTAACTATTGTGGCGTGAATGGAAAACTTGAGCTCCAAACTCCCACAGTTGATTACTTTAACTAATATGAAGTAAAAGAAGAGCCAGAGGATGACAAACAACAGTCCAAGAATGAATATGAATGCTGTGAAAAGAGCCTGTCATCTATACTACATAATTTAGTGTACAGACACAACCATTACTAACAAAGAAGATGCATCTCAATGGCAAACTTCTAAGTCAAATGCATCACTACCAGACTTAAACACATGAGGGCAGGTCTATAACTATACAACCTTGACTATGCATGATCCCATCTCATTTGGAAAGCTAAGCTGCATCACACCTGGTTACCACTTGGATGGGAGACATATACAAGCGAAGAATATATATATTTATCAAGATGATAGCCACTGTAGACCTTATAATAGAGATGCTAGATAGACTAGTATCTCTCAAATATATATATATGAATATATGAGTATATATGAATATATGAGTATATATAAATATATTCATATATACATATATATGAGTATATGAATATATATGAATATATGAGTATGTATGAATATATGAGTATATGAGTATATATGTGTATATGAATATATATATATAGAGAGAGAGAGAGAAAGAGAGAGAGAGAGAGAAAAAGAGAGAGAGAGAATAAAAACAAAAAGGGTTGTAACCAAAATAGTGGTAAATACAACACAAACTACACAGAAGTTACCTAAATAGCAAGAACTTTAAAATTTAAAATATGCTATTTCCATGATGCAGAAGGAAGGGAGAGGGGGGGAAAGAGAGACTAATCTTGTTTTTTTGTTTATTTTTTGTTTTTTTGAGACAGAGTTTCTCTACATAGCCCTGGCTGTCCTGGAACTCACTCTGTAGAGCAGGCTGGCCTCGAACTCAGAAATCTGCCTGCCTCTGCCTCCCAAGTGCCAGGATTAAAGGCGTGTGCCACCACTGCCCGGCAAGAGAGGCTAATCCTATGAGAGGACTGGCAGAAGAGAAGAGACAGTACCCTAGGGTCGTTCTCAGTGTGGACTATGCTTTAGAAGTATCTGTGGGGCTTTTAATGCACTGAAAGTTTCCTTCCCAGATGTTCCTAGTCAGGAGGTCTAGGAGAGTCTCCCTTCACTAGAAACTATGATGCACATGCAGGGCAGGCAATCAGTTCACTAGACCAACAGGAATGATGGAACAAGACCTCACTTAGCATGCACCTCTGGTGACGAGTGAGTGTTGAGCTTGGCACATGTGGCATGCAGCAAAGTTTGTTTTACTGACTTGATAACAGACTGGGAAACAGAATGAGTGAACATTTCTTAAATGTCCATGAGGTGAAGCCTTGGTCCTGGGAGTCTTGGATTTGCATTGTCTTTAATCAGCACTGCTCCTGATGAAGGTAGTATTCTGCATATTCAAAATTAGAGATGGACCAGAGATAGCTCAGTGGTTAAAGAACACCTGGTGCTCTTCCACGGAACACATTCAGTTCTCAGTACCACCTCTGGAAGGTGTGCAATCACCTATAGGCCCTCTGGCCTTGGTGGGCATCTCCACACAGGTGACACATGAGAAATAGAATCTAAAGAATGTTTGTTTTGGTTTGGTTGCAAAAAAAATTTGGAGAGCCCAAGTCGCATGAAGGCTAAGCCACTGGTCCAATTTCATGTCCTAGACTGAAGGGAAGAATCTAATCTCTAGTCAAGTCAAACAGTTAGGGAGGAGGCAGGCTCCACGGACATTGTCACTATTAAAAGTGCTAGGCTAGGAGTTCAGCTCCCCAGGACACACACGTGTATAACCCCCAGCTCTAAGTTGAGCAGAGACAGGAGGAACACTGAGGCTTGCTGGCTCTCAACCCAGCTGAAAAACATAAGCGTAGGTTCAGGGAGAGAACCTGCCTCAAAAGGATGAGGTGGAGAGTGAAAGAGGGTGCCTGGTGGCCTCTTGTGGCCTCCAACATCTACTCACAATCATAAGTAACTAAGTAACAAGTAAAGTGTATTAGTCGGGGTTCTCTAGAGTCACAGAACTTATTGAATGTCTCTCTATATTAAGGGGATTTATTGTGATGACTTACAGTCTGCAGTCCAACTAACCCAACAAAGGGCAGCTGTGAATGGAAAGTCCATGAATCTAGCAGTTGCTCGGTCCCATAGTTGTTTCACCTGGTCTTCTGTATAAGCTGGACTCATGAAGAAGTAGATGCTAACACATGTGCTGGCAAGCAAGTGCAAGCAGGCAAAGAGTGAGTCCTTCTTCTTCCAATGTCCTTATCTAAGCCTCCAGCAGAAGGTGTGGTCCAGATTAAAGGTGTGTATCGCCACGCCACACCTTGATCTGGAACTGGCTTTGCCCCAGGCTGACCTTGAACTCTGAGATCTGCTTGCCTCAGTCTCCTGGGATTAAAGGCATGTTCTACCTTGCCTTGGCCTAAGCTTTTCAAGGCCATTATGCCTCAAGATCTTCATGTCAAGATCTGGGTCAGAGGTGTGTCCTCCATTTTTGGATTGTAGCTCTTTTCGGATGTAGCCAAGTTGACAACCAGGACTAGCCTTCACAGTAAGTAAGTACATAAATAAATAAATAAATAATAAATAAATAATCTTTAGATAAAAGAAGACATGACTGGGCAGAAGGGTGATAATTCAAGGTTTCTATAAATAAAGGGTCTAGAGATGGCCGTCTGCTAGATGCGGTTTGATGACTTGCAATAAAATTCTGTTTGCAAGGTAAGCATATTGATTTCACTTAGATATTGACTCAAAAAGTTTTGTGGGGGTGTCTGTGGATGCTCTCGGCAACCCTCCTCATACCCTATCCTACCCAGTACATCACTGGCATGGGAGAATTTGACAGTCCTGATTCATCCTTCTAATACATCAGGGCAAGAAGGAAGATATCCGACTCTTCCCTCTTTTTTCTCTGCCTTCCAGATAATGCCTGAGTTTTATGTTAATGAAGAAAAAGTATTAGTTCTATAATTCAATAAAAATGACTTACAATGCAGTTGTGATTGCATATTGGAATTCATTCACACTCAAGTCAACCTATGAATAAGAGAGAACAGAACGACTGAGGCCTGCTTATGCAAAATAAAGGTGGGAAAGAGGATGCCTGCCGTTTGCTATGACAAGGGATAAAGTTGTCTTAGACTTTGCAGATTTGCTCAAGATGGACCCTATTCACATAGGACCCTATTGCAAGGAAGGGACAAATAGCTCAGAGGTTCAGAGGGGTTTTTGTTATTGTTGTTAACTCTTGGGGGGGGGGCAAAGGTCATGGGGAACTCTGAATACATGCAGCTTTCCTACAAATGATTTGTGAAGGGTTTGTTGTTATTTCTTTTGTTGTTTGCTTTTAAAATGTGGAATAAAAGAGCTCCGTTCCCAGAGACTTCATAAATGGAGGTACCACCCCCCCAAAGCTGCCTATAGAGTCTGCAGGGTGTTGACATGATCCAAGGAGGAATCCACACCTGTAAACTGGGAGGCCACAGGGCTGGAATGGAAGCTTGGCTCTGCCTGCAGCAGGTGGGGGGTGGGCTGAGCAACTCCCTTCATTTATAGTGTCTCATCTGTAGGTGGAACAAGTCCATGGGGATAGTTACCAGATATCAGCATGCCAAGAATTTTTCCTTTATCACCTCCATGAGCTTTCATCACATCACCACAAAGAATTCACTCTTCTTTCCAATGTTAGAAATAAGGAAAGCAGTCTTAGAGAGCTTAAAACAAATTATTCCAAGGAATAAAGCTAGCATATTTCAAATAAGGTATGTCAGGTCTGCGAGACCACTGTCTTAGATACAATATGGTACCAGTACCTCACCTTGTAATGAGGATGAATATATATATATATATATATATATATATATATATATATATATATATGTGTGTGTGTGTGTGTACATGTATATATGCACACACATATATATGCATATATATGTGTGTGTATATATATATATATATATAGTATGTGTGTGTAACTGAATATGCTTTGAACAACCCTTATGTACTATATACATGTGTATATATGTGATATATATCTTCCACTTAACACTGACACATGTAACCCAGATTTAGTAAACATTATTTGATTCTGAAATAGATATAGCAATCCATTTGTTGATACCCACGGTTTTGAAAAAAAAGAAAAAAAAACCATGCTACCCTACATAGCAATATGTGCATCACAGGGCAACTGTTGAGATTTACAAATGCAAATTCCAGAGCTCCGCCCCAGAAGACTGAGCCAGAAGCACTAAGGTGGTGCCCAGTAATCGGGTTTGACAAGTCGTCTGGGTGTTTGTGCTGCATGTTTGAGCCTGAAAGCCTCAGAGTAAGCGTGAGCTACCAAGGTAGAAGTCACATTCTCATCCAGTGACTACAAGTGCCAGACTGCAATGCATTCGGCCACCGGCATTCTGCATTGTCCCAGCGGGGGAATGAGAGCTCTTCCTCCTGATGGTTATTTTGAAGCTGAAGACTTCACAGAGAAGCAGCCCTGGAAACAGAATTGTAGGCTGGTGGATTCTCTTTCCTTTTTTATTTTGCTGCTCTGTAGCACATAATAAGCGTTAGTGAATCCTGGGCAGGTTAACCAATGCTTCTAGAAAAAGCGGTAGGAAAAAATTGGAAACACGTAATAACATCTGCAGATCTGGAGAACTATTATAGAGATCCACCTCAAAGAAAAGGATACTGAAGCCGGGCAGTGGTTGTGCACGCCTTTAATCCCAGCACTTGGGAGGCAGAGGCAGGTGGATTTCTGAGTTCAAGGCCAGCCTGGTCTACAGAGTGAGTCCAGGTCAGCCAGGACTACACAGAGAAACACTGTCTCAAAAAAAAAAAAAAAAAAAAGAAAGAAAGAAAAAAGAAAAAAAAAAAGAAAAGGATACTGAAGGGGGGTATTTTTTACTATCTAGTTGACACAAAACAATGACATTGGTATTAGTCCAAGTTCCTAACTGATTTCTAGCGGGATCTACCACTTATCAATGGTTACCTTGAGTAAATTATTTATTATTTCCAACCCACAGTTTCCTTGACTGAGGAAGATAGGCAAGAACACGATCTTCCTGTTACAGAAAATATTAGATTTGAACCTTGCCATGAAATGCGCAGTGAATGTTAGTTATCATCAACAGACACACCGGAAGTACTGACCATTTCCTTAAATGAAGAAAGCGAGTCTGAAAAAGCGAGTTTCGCTTTAGCCATCAGGGAGAGGAAACGGACATCTCACAGAAGGTGGAACAAGGTCCTAGGAGTGTCTTTGTCGGCATAATAAAGGCTGATGTATGTCTTACGTGCAAAAGTACATGCTTTTAATAATATCTTCTTCTTCTCGTGGCTTGCTAAACATGGCCTCTTCTCTCCCAACCATGCATGGGCTCCTAATGCTTTGCCTTACTGGACTCTCCAGCCCTGTTTCATTTGCGAAATCTTTTTTCCTCTTTTTGTCTTGCCTCCACTCTCTGGTCCCCAGTATTGGTTGTTTTCAATCACTTAGTCAGCAAAGTCTCTTGAGATTTTTTAAAAATAGTGTCTGGGATGCTGTTGATGGCATGTAAGCATTTATGCTTCAGTGAAGCTATCCTCTGGAAGGCTGCTTCTACAAGAAGAGCCAAGTTGGCTTCCATTCCCTTGGCATCCCCCCTGCATGGCCCCTTCCTTGAAGCTCCCAGGGCTCCCTCCATCGACTCTTAAGTTTAGCCCTATACAACACAAAACTCAGTGCATTGCCTTGTGTACTGTTGGTGCTTAAAGAGTGTGGCTTGAAAATATCTTGTGGGTGAAGGTGGGCATGATGACACATGCCTTTAATGCCAGACAGAGGCAGCAGATCTCTGAGTTCAAGATCAGCCTGCCCTAAAGAGCAATTTCTAGGACAGCCAGGGATCCATGAGGAAACCCTATCTCAAAAACAAAAACAACAAAAAGAAAGAAAATATTATGTAGGCATTTAAAAAAAAATCAAATAAAGAGTAATAAGTAAAGATGCCAGAATCTGAAATTGGGAAAGAATTCAGAAAGGAGGAGGTACCAAGAAGAATGAAGGAGACAAAATATACTCCATCCTGTGCTTTCAGATGTCACAGACAGCCACCCAGAAAGGGAAATACCAGCTCAGAAGACAATGCTGGTATCCCATAACCTGTCCTCAGATGATCCGGCTGAAGGCTGCACCACTAGGATTCGGATTGGGATTTATTCTTTTGGCAGATCTCAGTGTGGAACACTCCAGGGAAAAAGTGTTGCAGCAGGGCACACCTCCCAGGCTGGGGCGGAGAGGCAACAGCTCTTCAGTCTTCTGCCAGTGGTGTCTGGGCAGCTGGCATCCCCTCCTACCATGCTGTGTGTTTGCCCAACTTCAAAGCCAGGGCGGCCATCAAAGCAAAGAAGGAAACAGAGACAGGATTACCTCCCCCCTTCCTCACCCCAGCCCCTCTATCCATCAGAAAACTTCTCTTACCAAGATGTTAACTAGCAGTGCACACTAGTATCTGCATGTTGACAGCAGTAACCAGGAAGAAGTTTTCACTCTGGTGCTGAGTTATGTCTCCAGGAAAACAGGAGACAAGGGATTAGACGGTACCATGGTGGTGGCTCCCATAGCCAGATTATACCTACAGGAGGGCAGGAATGTTGGGTTTAGGTTTTGTTTTGTTTTTGAAAATCAAGATCTGAGAGTCTGTAATAGATAAGTCTTCTGAGAACCTCTTGGGTCCGCAACAATGAAAGACAGCCATACCCGTATACGCGAAGGTAGTCTTGCTTCACATCAGCCTGCGGTATCCTGACACAGCCCAAGAAAAAGGTGTTAAGAAAATAGAGCTTATGTAAAGAAGAGTTTAAAGAATAGACTTAAAAGGCAAAAGGTTTTTGCAAGTTACTGCACTTTCTGAGCCCCAAATTCCTGACAACAGTTACGGCAAGAATTAAATGCAACATCTTATAAGGAAAAACTGGCTCATGGTGGGTGATCGATACACATTAATGTCTGTATTTGTTTCTTGAAGCCACTCTATCAAATCACTACAGAGGAGGAGCCCTGGCTTGCTACTCCCAGTCTTGAGCAGCTCCAGGCATGTCTGCATCTGTGGCCTGATCATTCCAGCGTTCAAAGCCAGCATCTTTCAGTCGCTTCTCTATCTCCTTAGCCTCTTTTTCTCTGTGTGTATGTTAAAACTCTCCTACTCAGGGAGATAATTGTGATTATGTTTAAGGCCCACCTGGGTAATCTCGACAGTGAAAGATCCTTGCTTTAATCACATCTGCACACACTTCTCCATATAAAGCAACATTCACAGGTTCTAGAGGTTGCATCCTGGATATTGGTGTTTGTGTGTGTGCAGGTGCATGCATGTATGTGTGCATGCCTCTCTGTCTCTTGTCTGTCTCTCTGTCTCTGTCTCTGTCTCTGTCTCTGTCTCTCTCTCTCTCTCTCTCTCTCTCTCTCTCTCTCTGTGTGTGTGTGTGTGTGTGTGTGTGTGTCTTGTGGCAATTCAGACTATGAGACTGACTATATGTGTCCTTCAGAGAGAAAAGGATAGGAAGGCATCTTTCCCCATGAATACAAGTCATATGCAAACATAACACTGACTTTTTAGATTATTTTTTTCCAAGTAGACAACTCAGAATTTGAAGGCAGCAACATAAATCGCATATTTTTGGATATAGCAATACAGTTATATACATATATATATATATATATATATATATATATATATATATATATTTGAAATTTGGTTATATTTATAGTGAATTGGTTTGTATAAGAGCTTTTGATTTTATTACTTTAAGGGATTTCAGTTGGCTGGACATAATTATGTCTTCAATATAAGATATCATTGAACAGATTTTAATATATTTGCATAGCTTCTCCACCACTGCTGCCACATGGCACATACCATCCGCTTTTCATAGACAAACTTCAACTGTTATTTAACTTTTTTACAGATCTTGTCTTTAACTGGATTATATTTTTTTGAGATAAGCGATCATGACTTGTATAGCTTTTATCTTTCTCTGTGCCTACTGTAGTATATTGGTCAATAAATATTTGCTTGACTGATTAATTTTAGAATGCCCAAGAAAGCAATTCAGAAGGAAGATGAAGTCAGGCTGTTCACCATCTGAGCTTCACAGAGAGAGAGAGATATTAGGAGAAGTATCTAAAACCTTGGGGGAAATATTGACGCTTTTCTCTCTTATACCACACATCTCAGTTCTGATTAAAATGTACGTTACCTTTGTCAAAATGCATCTCAGACTGACCACGGAAAATAATAATATAGTATTTGAATACAGATCCGATATCTCTCATTTCCTTTATCCACTGAAGTAGTTGGACAATTTGGATCTTCTCAGCAAAAATTTAAATAATAACCCTTTAACCTTGTGTAGGATCAAAATCGGCCGGTTTCAATTTCTATTTTTTGCTAGAAATGAAAAAAAAACCTCTTATATGATATGCCTGTTGATAGAGAAACAAAAGGAAATGCTCCTGAAATTAAAATATTATGCATTTAAGGCAGGCAGCCTGTTTCCAGGCACAACGTTCTATACACATTTCTGCTTGTTCTTTTTGTTTTTAATGCCCTAAGTAAACATGCTTTTAATAATCAACAAACTGAGCAACAAACTTCGATAAAATGATAGTTCCTTCAGTAGCTGAGTGTTCAACTAAATGCAGTGTTTTTAAATAATACATTGTTACAAAGGATTTGAGACTTAAAAAGATCTAAGAGTCTGGTGAATATATGTGGTAGAGGGAGGGGTCTGTTGTGACAGTCTTGTTCCTGTGGATTCTGGGTTGTTCTCTGAGCACCCTGTCAGCGATTCTGACTTTTGATAGTTTGGGAAAAAAATATTTATTTTTAACTGTGTGTGCGTGCATGTGTGCTCACGCGCATGTGTGTTGGGGGACGTGTACTGGAATGTAGGTGACCATGGAGGACAGAAAAGGCTATTAGATCTCTTGAGCTGGGGTTTCATGTAGTTGTGACTGAGCTCAAGTCCTCTCAGAGAGCTGTGTGTACTCGTACCCACTGAGTTATCTCCCCAGCTCTACTTTTCAAGGGAGTCTTAGAGTACAAGGATCCCAAATTACCCTTGAGTCTGTGTCTTTCCAGGAAGTTTATGTATTATATACTCATGCGTGTGTTTATTTACATCTTCCATAAGAGAAAGGGAATCTTTTGAAAATGACGAGATTGTGGATTAGCCATAGGAACCTGATTTGGCAAGCCAGTCTTATTTGGGTGAATTTTGCCTTACCTCTGAGAAGCAGAAACTGGTCCCCAGGCCCTTGTAATCAGGTTGAGCTGATGTCTGCAGGATGTTGCATATTAGCTGCAGAACCTCCTGCTTTCTGAAGAGTGTATCTCTTTTTTTCTTTCTCAATTATTCAAAAATCAATAAATCAGTGAGAATTTGAAAAACAGGAGGAGCACTAAGCATAATAGAGGAGGAGCACTAAGCATAGCAGAGGGGAGCACCACTCTGCTGCTTCTGTACCAAGAGCAGCCTCTAAAGGCCAGTAATCTCAGAGTAATGGTAGTGAGGGGGCAGCCCATCCTTATGGCTTGGCAAATTAACTTTGAACATTTGAAGATATAAAAAGGCTAAGTTCCTTGGAAGTGGCTTTAGAAGTCACAATCCACAGTGATCCAAGGAATTGACCGATAAAGGACTAGTCTGTTTTTTTTTTTTTTTTTTTCCAAAAATCTTTTCCTCATTGGCTTTGAAAGATGGTGGCTCTCTGTAAAGTATTGGCAATTGGGAAAAGAATCAGATAATGAAGAAATGATGCCACGAAAATGACATATCTTTAAGTCCCCAGTAGAATTTCTCCTGTATCAAAAGACTTTGTTTTTATGTCTGCATTTGATGAAGGAGAGGAACATGAAGGATGGGGAGGCTTTTATATATATATTTCATTTCTCTCTTCATAACAAAACACATAGTAAATAACAGCCTCTGGATGAGCCACAGTGCAAACTCAGAAGGTGGAAGGGATAATTTTGTAAATTGTAAACCAGAAATTCTACTTGAGCTGGAGAGATGGCTCAGTGGTTAAGAGCACTGCCTGTTCTTCCAGAGGTCCTGAGTTCAAGTCCCAGCAACCACATGGTGGCTCACAACCATCTGTAAAAGGATCAGATGCCCTCTTCTGGTGTGTCTGGAGACAGCAACAGTGTACTCATATACATTAAATAAATGATAACTAAAAAAAAAATAAGAAAGAAAGAAGAGAGAGGGGAGAGAGAGAGAGAGAGAGAGAGAGAGAGAGAGAGAGAGAGAGAGAGAGAAAAGGGGGGAGAGGAAGACAGAGAAAGAAATCCTATTGTGGTAGATGCCAAACACATGTAATTTAGCAGCCTAACATTGTTACCCTGAATAGAAGTGTGATGGATGCCTTGTAAGTTTGAGATGAGGGGACAGAGTCATTTAAATATCTAGTATAATGTTTCTTTTATACTAGATTTTAAAAACACATTTTAGCCTTTTTGGAAGCTCATTTAGGGTAGGGACACTGGCATGTTGTCATTGACTGAAGATGGAGACTTGGACAAATAACCTGAGAACCCCTCTTGGTTTGCTTCAAAACAAATATGGAAACAGAAGTGAATTGCTGGCATCTCCTGTTAAAAGAATGGTAATTCAAAGTGCCACCCTAGAAGACTAAGTTATAGCCACCTAGGCACCTTGGCATTGTTGATTTTGACTCTCAATTGACATCCAGAGACTTTTCTCCACCTTCATATTAGCAAGCAAAATGCATCAGTCAGGTTGACCAGGTGAACGGAGAAGCCAGACAGTTGACTCTGGTGGGAGGCTTTGAGTGGATGACACGGAGTAGGATCAATCCAAAGTCCCATGGAGTACCTCTCCAGGAAGAACAGTTAGCTCTGAGGTCCCGATCCTCATTTCTCTTTCTCCTTCTAGTGCTGTAAGCAGAGGCTGTGTACTTTCCCCAATGGCAATGCTATTTCCAGGCCAAAGCTGATGCAGACAAGAGGAACACTTCAGATGAAAGATAAATAACAATTACTAGAAATCATAAGGGCTCTCTCTCTCTCTCTCTCTCTCTCTCTCTCTCTCTTTGTAATTGAAGTCACGAACTGTACTAATTGCCTCTGAAACTATATGCGATTTACTGCATTTTATTAACTGCACTGTAGGAGAGTTTGCCCCTTCTGTGTATTGGCATCTCCTAGATATATTGAGATTTTTGCATAAATGTGTTATTCATCGTGGACCGAGCCACATAAATAAAATATATAGAGAAGTATTAGCACTGTAACGAAAGTCTTAGAAATAGCTTAGCATGTGACAATGCTATCAGAGAGCATAAAAGACTGAAATTAAACCTTGCTTTTTCTTCAAAACACGATACTTTAAACAAACTGTATTCCAGTTCTTCACAGTCTGGGGACAGGTATGAGAAGATATTCAAAGCACCTTATGGGGCTCCCACTGGCTAAGAGAAAGGCATCCTTGGAGAGTAGAAATAACTTTTAAAAGCGAGCAGGGCAGGGGTGGGGGTGACTACTTAGAGCTGCAAACATGTAAGATGATTACTCCGTCTCCAGAATCCTTTTGACAAACCCCTGCATTTTCAAAGAGTTACAGGGGATTTACTAAGAGTCTAACGTAGGCATGAACTGTACTGGGAAAATTATACACAGATTTTTTTGAAACTTAGGGTTTGCTGTCAGTTATAAACCAGACAAGGGTTTGGTTATTTTTAAGTATTTATGTGTGTGTGTTTACTTATTATTGTGTGTGTGTATGATGTGCCTGAGGGCGTGTTAGCCACAAAGACTCAGGTCACTAGGCTTTTATTCTACGCAGTCACTACACCAGACAGAATTTCAAGAAACCACAAATATGGGCACTTTGGTGCAAAAAAAAATCCACATCTTTGACCCCCTCAGGCAGGGAGCAGAAGAAAAAACACGAGTGGAATAGCCAACTGAAAATGCAGTTGGGAAAGGTGAGTACCATTTGACACTTAAGGACAAATAAATGCAGGGCCACCCCAAGAGGTCACCCAAGACGCCAAAAGGAGAGCCTTTCCAGAACATTCTACAAACTTTTCCTGCTTGAGACTTCAAGATGGATCACCAAGAGAATTTCTATGCAGAATGTGTCCTGTTTACACCCCATATTACAAAGAGTTATATTACCATTGTCATCTCTGAGCAGTACAGGGGATACCATCTCATATTCATAGTGTGGCCAGTTTATATTGCAGCTTTATGAAAATCTATAGATATCAGAGTCTGCTTTTAATGGATCTTGCTGAAATCCCATTGCCTGAGAAGTTACGCTGCATGGAATTATCACAGTGCTTCATCGGACAATTATGATATCGTATCAGGGAAATGTGACTTCTAAAGTAGGAGAGAAAACTTTTGCAGCGCCATTACTATTTTTTTTTCAAGTTTGGAAATAAAAACTAAGGGCTATATGTTATAATTAGCTGAGTTACCTCAGCTCCGACAATCCCTCCATCCCACCCTAGGCTGTCTGTCAGTGCCAATGAGATTGAATGTCAGCCTGGAAACTCTAAAGCTCTTTCTCCATATTAGAAAAGCTCCTGAAAGTCACATCTTCCTGCTCTGCTGGCATACAAGAGAATCCCTTGCTATGTCAAACTCTAATCAAACTGTTTATACAGATGTTAGGTTAGCCACATGCTGGACATCACCCTAACGGTCTTTTCTCTAATGCTAACATCCAATAACCTTTGACCTGGTTGTAACGAGTAGCATGGCTAGACTCTTCCCTTCTTTCTTTGCCTTCATTGCTTTCCAATCTTTTCCTAACCCATGTCCTTCAGTCTCAGGGGCTATCTACCTTGACATAGTCCATGTTTGTCAATAGTAGTTCTTTTGACTTATTTTTATAAAGTCCTCTGTCTTAAGGTTTCTATTGCAGTGACAAAACACATGACCAAAAAGCAAGCTGGAAAGGAAAGGGTTTATTTGGCCTACACTTCCATCATTGAAGGAAGTCAGGGCAGGAACACAAACAGGGTAGGAACCTGGAGGCAGGAGCTGATGCAGAGGCCATGGAAGAATGCTGCTTACTGGCTTGCTCATGTGGCTTGCTCAGCCTGCTTTTTTTATAGAACCCAGGACTACCATCCCAGAGATGAAACCATCCACAATGGGCTTGGCCCACCTCTATCAATCATTAATTAAGAAAATGCCTTACTACTGGGGAGGCATTGTCTTAATTGAGGTTCTCTCCTTTCAGATATTTTTAACTTGTGTCAAATTGATGTAAGACTAGCCAGCCCATCATCCAATATACCTTATCTACACTAATTCTGACTCTATTACTCTCTAGTTCTGTGGCTTCAGTCTGATCTGAGTCTTAGACCATCATTTCCACTGTCCTATTGTCTGGTTGAATGTTTTCTATTTCAAAGCCATCATGTCCAAAAATAAAACTATCATCCTCTCCCCAGTGTCCATCACCCAAATAGTGAAACTTCAAAACAAACCTGGATTTCCTGAGTTCCTGTCTTCAGGAATTGTCATCAATACTTACCACAGCTCAACTCTCAAAGGCATTCACTCCACCAGGTAATATTTCTTGAATATAAATCTGGCCATTCAGTTTAACTAGTTGAGTGAATTCCCATTACT
This sequence comes from Arvicanthis niloticus, assembly GCF_011762505.2. Lineage (NCBI taxonomy): Eukaryota > Metazoa > Chordata > Mammalia > Rodentia > Muridae > Arvicanthis > Arvicanthis niloticus. The sequence continues at coordinate 15,849,361 of NC_133434.1, forward strand.
TAAACTTTAAAAACATCTTAGCTTATCAACTATGATGTTTGGCATGCACACGCACTCATACACTCTGTGTGTGTGTGTGTGTCCAGTTTCTTTTCTTGATGATTGTTTTCTGTCAAGCTATATTCTAGCCATACTATTTGTGTGTGGATGCCCAGGGATAGCTATTTTATCTGTAATTTTCTAAATATATATTGTATTATCTAAGGCTTTTGAAACCTATAAAGGACCCTTGTCTATAACCATGCCTTCCTTTTAACCCAACATAGTTCAATTTTAGTCCATTGTGTGGTGTCATAATTTTTTAAGATTCAGCAAAAGAGCCTTCTCTTACTAGAATGTTCTGTAGACAGGCAGCACTCATGCTGGCTTTCTGAATATATAAAGGCCTTTCTTTTCTGTCTTGGTAGAGCTGAGTACCCAAATTATAAAAGTGAGTATGTGTTAGCAGTTGTGAATCTGTTTTCCCTACTGAGCTGTGAGTTACTGGATACTAGATATAGCTTTTCATTAACTTATATTTACAAAGTGTAACTGACTGTTTCACAGAGACTCTGAATGTTCCTCCTTTGTTGCATGTGTATTTGGATCTGACACCGATACCTGGGTGTATGCCCACAGTGTTGAGTGGAACCAGCTAGGATGGAGTGTGTGGCAGCGGTAAATTTCCCTTCTCTGGGAATGTTCCTTCATCCATTTATGTATAGTTTTCTGAAACCTACTGCATTACTGGCTTTTTTTTTCTTTCTTGCCAGCTTGCATCCAACTCTTGATATTCAAGAGATTATTGTCAACTCTGATTCTAGAAGAATAAACTTTTGAGTAAAGCAGTAAATTACTCATTTAGGAATATGGATTTAGCTGGCTTTGGGTTTCATAAAGATTCATAGATTCATCCTCATAGAAACAAGTTGTTTAGTGCTTAGTCTTAATCTAAGACTATGGAAGCCATAGGGCCAAGGGTTTATCTCATCCAGTTTGCTGGTAACTCACATTCATCTGTCAAATACTTTACTGTAAGAAGCTGGCATTAAGGATACTTCAATATACCTGTGATAAGGCACCAGATTTTTCTAGCTTACCTGGACTGCTAAAACAAAATACTAGAGGCTAGATGGCTTAGTTCAGGACTTCTAAAATGTTTTCTGCTTGCAATCCTTATTTGTCCAGGAAATTTCTATGCATCCCTAGGTATAGAAATATACAAAACATGTAAAGGAATGAAATGCTTATCAATAAAAAGCGTAACTAAAAATTTTAAAAATACTTCTTTGGTGTTCATATAGTGTTACCATTTGTTAGAGATGAACACTAACTTGCATATGAGATGGCTATGCATATTTGTCTTTACATAAAAACTTGTACCTCAGTTGAATATTTGATGCTGGAGGGCAGAGAATTCAATACTTTTCTGAGTTGACTGATAGTGTCAACTAATAATTATCAAAACTGAGAATGGTGGTTTGTAAAGTCATAGAGCATAAAACAGCAGAAACCTGTGTAGGGCTACTTCATAAAATATCAGAAATTCTGTTCCAATCCCAAATTATTTGAATGATTTTAAAATAAAATTTTAAGCCATCAGTTCAAACAGTAATTTTTAAAACCAAACATTGTAACCCAGAACAATCCAAAGATGTACTAATTTGAAACATGCCGAGGAATGACTGTAGGAACATTTAAAAGGTCTTTGTTTCTCATACTTAGACCATCATGCTTCTGTATGGGCAAAAAAAGAATGCACTACAAGTCTTGGCCTATGGTGGGTTCGAACTTGAGCTCAGGTGTTGCTGGCAGGGTTTGATGAGGTTGCTTGGTGTGTGTGTGGTGTGGCAGAGCCAAGGTTACAGTGAAGTCACACAGGGCAACAACAGTAAGAGCTGTCAGAAACATCTTAAATTCATCACTTTTGGATTTTCAGGTTTTTTTTTTTTTTTTTTTTTTTTTTTTTAATTGTTACATGTTAAGGAAACTCACTGTGGCCAGTTTCTAAAGTGACCTCTACATCTCCACATAACCCCATAGAGGGCCATAAACCATAATTTAAGAAGGAAGGAGCTTGAAACAATGCAAAATTATTTTCCTTCCACTCTTAAAGTCTAGACCAATTCTCAACCTTCCTAATGCTACAACTCTGGAATGTGGTTCCTCATGCTGTGGTGACACCCCCCTCCAACCCTAAAATTACTTTTATTGCTATTTCATAACTGTGACTTTGGTACCTTTATGAATTGCAATGTAAATGTCTGTGTTTTCCAATAGTCTTAGGCGATTCCTGGGAAAGGGTCACTTGACCACCTCCTTCCCTGTAAGCGGGTCACAACCCATAGGTTGAGAACCACTGGTCTGGTGGTTTCAAGTCTAAATCATGGTGCCAGCATCACTCTATTCTGGTGAGCATCCTCTCTTGATTTGCCAAGCCAACCTGTCACCGCCAGTGTGCCACATCCCCCGTGTGTGTATGCTCATAGAACCTATTCTCTCTTTCTTCTTAGAAAGCTTTAACAACATCATGGACGTCTCACCCTTATGATCTCAACTAAACTTAACTACCTCTCAAAGGGCCCACCACTGAATAGTATTGTGCTGGGGCTTAGAGTTTCACTGTAGGCAGTGTGTGTGTGTGTGCGCGCGTGCGCGTGTGCGTGCGAGTGCATGTTAGGGATCCCGGTCTGTAACGTGGATTAAAACACTTTTCTATGAATATTTAAACAATCCGGTAACTGGGCAAATGCTGACTCCAACTACCGTTCTCCTTTTCTTAATAATTTGTCTGAGTTGCTCTTATACATGGGTATTAAAATAATTAGCATTTTAAGAGGCAAGATGTTACTAGTTGCCATTAATTATCTCTGATATATTTCCACAAACATGAGTCTCCTTCAATGCTTATTGTTTATATATGTTTATCCACATTTCTCAACTATTTTGGTGATGGCAAACAATATTTTCTCTCTCTCTCTGGTTTCTCATTAAGACACACATGAGAGAGACAGAGAGAGAGAGGGGAGAAAGAGAGAGAGAGAGAGAGAGAGAGAGAGAGAGAGAGAGAGAGAGAGAGAGAGAGAGACACTAGGACTTTGGTGCTTTGGTGCTTCTGGCAATTTTGCTCTAACACAAGTTGTGCCCAGATTGTGATTCTGATAAGTATTTCAGTTCTTTCTTGAAAAAAAAAAATTAAATTCACAAAACAATTGATTATCAGTTATAAATGGCAAAAACACCATCTGGTTTTTAAAATTGGTTCAATCCATGTAGCAAGGGAAAAATGCTGGAAGTTGTTCTTGGCGATGAGTTCTAGTCCGTGGAGCAGAAAATGACGCGCTTTACGATGAGAAAGCCAGGATAGTCATAACTTGTACTTAGCGGCTGTGGGAATTTGATGCGTTCCTCGCATGTTCCATATGTTAAAATGCTTGGCGACATCTTTGGTGTGAAGAGCTGGGGGGAGGGGGAGGAAGGAGAGTGAGGCTAGGAGAGAGAAAAAACAGCTTGCTTTGTCCAGGAGCCTCACCTCTGGTTCCCAGGAAGATCCTGGTGTGGAGCTGGTTATCAGTCCTCAGTTTCCATACCTGGTAAAACTGGATGTGCCAACTTCCTCAAATTCTGCATGGCAGGTGGCATTTCTGAGGAAATCTTTAACGGCGGCGTTTGCATTCTTCCAGTGAGGTAAGCCACACAGCATTGGCATTTCCTATAGAAATGTCCCATGTTGTTCTTTGCCAACTGGAAATTTGAGTAGGTGTTCATTTGATGTGCCAAGAGAATGAAGGGAGATGAAAACACTCCACATCTTCCAGTATCTGTCCCCATACTGCGTTCTGAGAGTGGGAGGACTCGGGCATGGCTAGATTCTCCTGGAGCCTCAGTTTCATGAGGAATGCTTTTCCTTAGGAGTCTGCTGCAATCCTGTTATTTTCAAAAAACGTTTCTGGGTTGCTGGCATATTTTCACCTTATGTTAAAAATACAGCTCTCCTTTGCTTATTATTCATGCATCATGATGTGAAATTTATTCCTTCACTTAACACACATTTATTGAGGCACAGTGCAGCACAGTGGTTAGTTGTGAGGGCTCTGCCTCTCTGTCTGCAATTTAGAAATTGTAATTTTTTTTAAAGGCTGGTGTTTCATTTTACTAACCATGTTGTATATAAAATGGGGAAAATAAATAGTATCTACTTTGAAGGTAGTTTCCGTAATTAAAGAAGATTATGCCTAAGAATTTCTTGATAAGAACTCAAGGTTGCAAGAGTAGCAGTAGTATAAAGAATAATGAATATTCTCCAGTGCCCAGCTCTGTGCTGTTGTCGTTGGCATACAGGATTGGACTTTGCAGTACCTTCCGTTGTCAGAATAGACAGCCTCTGAATTTTTTATTCCGATTTTGGTAGAAATCTATTTTGTATCAGGTCTGATCTAGGTAGTTTCACTTCTGGCTTTTGCAGACTGGGCAGGATCCTGGAGGTCACGTGGTGTTGGTTTTCTGCCTCATATACTGTGATTTGCCTACTGGAGCTTTCTCTACTACTGGAGGACTGCCTGCAGTTCGTGCATTGGGGCCTGTAATTACAGAGCAGAAGATCCAGGGATGTGGAGACAGGGCAGTTTCGAAAATTAGTTTATGCATAATGGATAATATGAGGCTGCTTTAATGTGTAACTCATTTGATGGGTTGGCCGATCTTAACTTCCTTTTTGATATTTATTTTTTTAATTTATTTGCAACATGAGGATAGAGGGCTTGGTACAGCTCTTCTAGACTATAGTTCAGATTCAGCAATTTACATTCAGTAATCTCTTGGTCATTTAGCCACATATAATTTGTCATGGTTTGTTTTAGCTGTTGTGATATTGATATTTATTATGCAAATTGTATTTCCTACATCTTATTGTTCTGCATTCTATGAATACTTAAATTATTATAAACCTTTACACTTAATACGGCTCGTCCTTCAATTTGATGGTTGAGCAACAGAGGGTCAGAACGCACACGGTCTTCTAGAGGGAAAGAAAATAAGTAATTAAAAGGCAGACAAACAAGAGAGCCGGCTGCCTGGTTGAAAAGAAAGCAAAGATAATTTCGGGGAGGGAGAAAGTGTGTCCAGAGATGCATGCAAGTCCCATCAGCGGGAGAACCTCTCCGAGCTACAACTAAAGCGGAGCACCTGTTGGTCTCTAGATGCCTTAGAAAGGACTGGAAGCATAGGAGAGGAGGGAATTGATTCGAGCCCTACAGGAGGAACTCGACTGATTATCCTTGCCGCACTCGGTTCCCTACATTCCCTTCCCCACAAACCTGACCGGTAGATTTTTGTTGTTGTTTTTGTGTGCGTGTAATCTTAAATATATCATATTACTTATATGCTATAATCTATTAAACATGGGAAGGAGACTTAAAACAAGCTGGGAAGCCTGAGTATACCCACCTTGGTTTACCTTTCACCAGAATCTACAGCCAAACATCCACTTGAAAATCCCCAGAACCCCGATTCCACGGTTTCAGTCTCCCAACTATCCCCTAGTCTGCCGCTAGGTTGTTGAGCGGGCTCTCCTGCTTCGCCGGACGTGCAAAGCACGCATGCACTTCTCTCAGATTGTTTTGTCAATCCGGGGACCTGCATTCGTACTCTCCACTCCCCGCTTTCCCAAAGATCTTATTCCTTCGTGCAAGGTGAGGGAAAGGAAATTTTGTAACGAGTGACTTCCACAGGCCGATGCACACGCAGTGCCCGGGCCCAGGAGCCTCCCGGGGAGATTCTCGGAGCATGAGTCCGCCTGGGCGAGCGGCTTAAAGGTTCCTAGTAAAGGTACACGGAAGGTAGAGACCCGCCTCCTGAAGCTGCAACCCCCTCCCCAGCCACCGTGCTAGGCGCGGGGCAGCACAGGTTCTTCTGCTTCGGGGAAGCGAGGCGGAATTTTAACGTAAACATATTTGCATAGGCTCCTCCCCTCGGCCCCGCCCCTAGGTGGCGCGGGCGCGCGGCCGAACGCTAGCGCCAGGGGGCGGGGTGGGGGAGGGGGCTAGTCCTCTGAGAGCCGGGTTGGGCTCGCGGTGCCAGGATTGGTCGCTCCTAACTCCGCCTTCAGAGCATCTCATTAGCATCTCATTAGCTGTCCGCTCGGGCTCGGGAGGCAGCCACCGCCGCCAGTCTGAGGCAGGTGCCCGACATGGCGAGTGCTGTGCTGCCGAGCGGATCCCAGTGTGCGGCGGCAGCGGCTGTGGCGGCGGCAGCGGCACCTCCAGGGCTCCGGCTCCGGCTCCTGCTGTTGCTCCTCTCGGCCGCGGCACTGATCCCCACAGGTAGGTTGTGAACACCCGCGGATTGGTCCCGAAAACCCCCCCGGGCACCCCCAGGAGCCGTAGCTATGGAAGGGGGGACGTTTCCATGACAACCTCCCCCCACTTCCTAAATCCAAAGCGGCGGGAGCGTGGCAAGGAAAGTCGGGGCTGCGATGGAAGGGGCCGAGGGGTCGGCGCCCCTTCTCTCCTGCCCGGCGGCTGCGGATGGGCGCCCTCAGGGATGGCTGCACCCACACCTCTTCTTCTGGCGTAGCGCGGGGTGCTGAGTGGAGTGGGCTCGGGGCCGGGGGGCTAGCGCGTGGGGGGAAGGGGAGCCCTCGGAGGCGCCCCGAACCTTCCGGACCCTCCGAAACTCGCTCTTGTCCCTGGAACTTGCAGGTCCTCCTGTGTCCCCGGGCTTAGCTCTCGCCCCCTCCGTTCCAGCTCGGCCCTCCGATCGATTCTCCATTCCCCGAAGCTTTCTCCTTCCCGGGTCCCCAGGACATCCCCACCGTCGTGTCCTCTCCCCGGCTTGCCCGCGCTCTGCAGGCAGGTCCCCCGCCCGAGAGCTGCACGCCTCTCGTGTTTCCCTCCAGCCGAGCGCTGCTCCTCGGCCCCCTCCGCTAGGCTGCGGGTCGGCTTGGCCGGAATCCAGGCAGGGAAAGTTCCCGGCTCGGGGGCGGCAGCTCGTCGCCGCCGCTGCAGGAGGGCTCTTGGAGCCCGCAACCTGTCCGCGCCACCGAGGCCTCTGCCGCGAGTGGGAATCCGGGATTTCCCGGCTGCGTGTCCTTCGGGCAAGCGGCCCGCAGGTGGTGGCGGGGGCGTTCGCGGCCTCTGCGGCCGGGCGTGCGCCCTGCGGGCCTCGGGGCGCTCCCCGCGTGGCTGGCCGTCTTGAGAATCTGCCCGGGTGGCGGCGGCTCGGCGAGCGCCGCGCCTTCCCTGAAGACGCCGAGCGCTTGGCAGGAGCCCCGCGTGTGGCTGCCCCGGTGCCGGGCGCGCTGGCGCGGTCGCGAAAGAAGAGGGCAGTGTTTGCATTTGCTAACAAAAGGGAGCCGGGAGCTCTTCCCCACCGGAGAGGCCGGCCGGCCGCGCTGCGCCCGCCTTCCCGCCACCTCGCCGCTCTTGCCCGCCGCACAGCGTCCCCGTGCTGCTGTACTGCCTGCCGCTGCCTCCTGGCGACCGGCGGGACCGAGCGGCAACCGGGCGGTGGCGAGCGGGCGTCTGCGCGAGGGGATGCGCTAGGGCTCTGCCTGCAAAACCCCTCGCAGCTCCGAGCTGCAGGACCCGGGAGCAACAAGTGGTGGAGGATGCCACGAGCTCATCCCCCACCTGCGGAGCCCCCAGCCCGGGAGGATGCAGCGCTGGGCCAGCCAGCCTGCGGTTCCGGGGGCGCCTTTCTGCTTGGGTTGTGTCTTTTGTTTACACGCTAGAGGACACATAGTTATGTAAACACCGCAGGAGACACGCTGTTGGAGAGGGGGGATGCTTGGGAATGCTAGCTTCGGATTTTAGGGGATGCCAGGTTGGTTGATTTGACGCCCCCACACCCCCATTATAAAAAGGCTTGCGGAGGAACTGGGCTTGAAGAACCAATTGAGGTTCTAAGGGTGGGATCCTAGCAGCACCTTCCATTCCAGCTTGAGAATTTTGTCTTCCATGCTACGTTCTGTCTCCGGATGTTTATATGTTTTTCTTCTGTGAATTCTTAATTTATGAGTTACGAGATAATTAGGTTTAACCGAAGCCGGTGTGGTTACAACTTAATTTCTGGTGATGCCACTGACTGGAAGGGTTCGATAGAGTGTTCCCGAAAGAGATCCCTCGTGCTGCATTGTAAAAAGCGCCAGTGTCAGTTAAACGTGAGCGTGAGTAAAGGCTGGGTAACTGGCGCATTACAGAGGCAACAATAGACTTGTATTGGCTGCAGAACCAAGGGTGGGGGAGGGAAGCGCTGGCCCGGGATATTGCTTTTCGACTAAAAATGGGAGCCACGCAATGTCACTAAACCAGCAGAGTAGGATTAGATTATCCTCCCTTGTCAAGCCTGCCCATTGAAGGCTCTGGGTAGTAACAACACTACTATATTTGTACTATCTCTCCATGAGAAGTTGCCTTCCCGGCGAGGGATGTGTGCTGACTTAGAAAGAAACGGTCTGGAACTCAACCGTGCATGTCAAAGCTACAGGAAAATTCTGTTGCCAGTTACCATGGAAGCAGCTTCTTGCTCTTGTGTACATCCCTGTTTGTTCGCCGCTTATCAGATTGTGTTCAAATTAGAAAGTAATTGGGTTTGATTTGTAGCTAGGAGATGAGATGACTTTCTTTAATGTTGTGAGTGCTGTGTTTGTGTGTGTGTGTATGCATGCATGCATGTATGTATACAGTTTGAGAGTCTTAGCAAAGCTCTAGATTCCATGCCGCAGGGATCAATTTCAGATGGACACCTTAGGACTTCTTTTCCTCAGATGTTAAGTTAAAGCTTTCTCAGAGGCCTCTTCCCTGGGTTTTAAAGAAACCTGTTGGTGCTACCTTCTAACTTCATTACCATCCTTGCTGAGAGAGCCAGGTCCCGCCATTGTGTATTGGGTTCCTGGTTCTGTTTGTCTCTGTAACTGAAGCCTGTCTCCCTGTCCTCCAACCCTCACTCCCATCCCAGAGAAAATCTACTCCCATCTCTCCTGTGCTGTTTGGGTGAAGCAGACCTGTATGAAATGCATCCAAAATAGGATTGCCTGCACGTTTTGTTAGTCACTCCAGTCATGCTTAAGGTGCAGGCATGCTGCTGTTTTGGGATCCTGAGGGAACCTGTGGTAGCCCAACCCGCTCTTACTCTTTTTAGGATTAGAGAAGATGGCTGATGGGTGGGGGATTTGTGAAGGTGGCAGTTAGTCCTGGCTTGCTGTAGCTGACTGGAGCTTGCATACCAGGGACAGGGACTTTGCAAAAGTGACGCCCTGCTATTGTTGCCGTTCCTGCATCAAATTGAATAGTCACAGGAGGGACTTGCACTTGCCTGCGATAGCTTCGATAAAATATCCCTCATTAATGCCACTTTATATTTACAGTGTGTCACTGGAGACGCACAAGGCTTCATTTAGTGACTTGTGTGACGAGACAAGCTTGCATTATTTGCCCAGGACATTTTGGAGGAACAAGAGACCCATTGAGCAATCTTTTGAAATGAACAAATACGAAAAAAGGAGGAATAAAAGAGCAGGCAGTTCTCTGGAACAAAGAGCTTTATTCATATGGATGTTGTACATGCTTTATCCAGTTTTCCCCAGTGGCTTTCCTGGTAAAGGGGTATCGGGCAGGGAAGCTGATAACAGGCAGGGCAGTCTGGCTTCCTCTCTTACTTCCTGACTTCCTATTCTTACCGGAGTTGGTCCCTTACTCACTACCTGCCTCTCTGTCTCTCCATTCCCCCCAAAACCCCAGAACATAACAGGCTCTCGGGTTTCAAAGGAGATTTTTGAAATCTTTGCTGCCATTGTTGGCTCTCCCTGGAAGACACTGTTAGGTAGCTACCTGTTGAGACTACTCAACATTGGGCAGTGCACTGGGTGAAGGGAAAGAGATATCATTTTTTCTAGGACATATGTCAAGATAGTAAATGTCAGAATATTAGGTAAAGATAGCTTGCAATTATTGTGTTAGCCTAACTGCTTATTTTTAAGGGTGTTTTAAAAATGAAAATCCAGATTTTTAAAAATCATCATTGATGCTGCTCTAGGATTGTATTTTTAAACTTTATCCCATACCTGGTCCATTTCAACTTTATACATAAGAGATTAATATTTATTATTTCAGTTCTTCAGCCTCTATTGCTAAGTGATTTATCTTTTCTTTAAAATTGATAATACTACTATAAAAATCAGTGCTTTGAGTCTCATTCTTATTTGGCCTGTTTTTGTGACATTTTAAAGCTAGCCATATAGAGTTTGTATTGCATTTTTAAATTTTTGAGTGTGTGTGTGTGTGTGCGCGCGCGCGTGTGTGTGTGTGTGTGTGCATTTAACAAAAGGGCCATTTTTATGGGAGGGTATTTCTTAGAAGGGGCCAAACTAATTGATACTGTGGTTGAATAGAAATTGGCCACATAGGAAGAAAATTTAAAAGAAGGAGATCCAAAGGATTCAAGTGCTGTGTATCTTTCTTTGGAAGAATGCTGCTGACCATTATGCTGGGCATTTTTAACAGAAAATCCAGCACAGAAAGGAGAAATCACACAGCGACATCTGTTGCAGAACTGAAAATTTGCCGCTTCGAGATGGAAGCAATTAGCCCCGTGTAAGCACCTAATAGTATCAGACTGTGTGTGCGCGTACTGACACAAATATGAACCTGCGTACATTTACATTTGCACATACGCGTTATACAGAAGTTTACATATTCAAATTAAAGCACTGGAAAAACGTTGGAGTGCCAACATGCTTTAAAAAACATTAGAGATTTTCATGAATATCGAACTTTTGAAAAGAAAAGATAACCACAATCTTTTTAGGCAATTCCATTGTTTTCAGGTGAGGCTGCTGAAGCCCAGCTGAACGGAGGCTGAGTTAGCGGCAGATCTTGGATGGAGACAGTTCCCTTGATGTCCAGCCAGTGGACCTTCTGTTCTTCCTCCTGGCAGGGATGCCCAGAGATACGGATCATGGGAGGGATACTTGGCTAAAACTATTTTGTATTCTGAAGGCAGCGAGATTAATTGTTTGCTCTAGGTAATAAACCCATGGATCAGAAGAAGTGACCTCTGGGAAGAAAGGACCAGCTCTTGGTACCTTTGCCTTTAGTGTTGACAAATGATTCTGCAACCTCTGGACTTATCTGGCAGCCACCGTGCGGATGCCATCCAGAGCGCCTTCAAATGGGAGGCCGCAGGGCTGTGTTGCTGTAGTAAGTCACATAGGCCAAAGCCAAGCTTCAGGAAGCTCATATTTTGGTTTTTAAGATTTCGCTTGTCTCTTCTTAAGTCTAGGGCAGGAGCCTTCCTTGGTTTCCTTTGCAGGTTCTCCTTTGTTGTTTGCAGAGAAAAAGCTAAAGGGAAAATTTTCTTTTTCTTTAAAGGGAAACATTTTTTTTTTCAGGATGACTTTTATATTGGCCTTATTTTCTCTCTTTTTTTTCCCACTTGGTTGTGGGTAATTTCAAATATTCACAAAAGCAGAAAGAACGCCCAATTAACTCTGCGTGCAGCTCGTCGTCCAGTTTCACCAGTTACCCACCCTTCCTTCATCGTCTGCCCCTCTGTGCCTTCTGTTCCTCCTGGATTATTTTGAATAAATCTTGGGCATCCTATAATTTTTCCACAGTTACTTCGGAATGAATTTCCTCACTTATAATTACGGTATCATTATCTGAATTACACAGATTCTCAACTGGATATACAGAATCTTGCCTGCTCCTTGCGCCTGAGGAGCCGAATGAAGGGTTGTCTCAGTGGGTGATGACCAAGCAGGAACTGGGGAAGCAGAATGGATGCCTGCTTGGGCCAAGGACCTTTCCTGTGGTTTAGTTTATTCTGAGCAAGGTTTTGTTGGATGGGATAAGATGAGTTTATTGTTGTGTAAACATGGTTGTATAAATATGCAGTAATTGTGGCTAATCCTCCACTGTGGTCTGCACCCTTGGTGAAATTGTCCATTTCCAGTTGTTCCCATAATGATTACTCTCTATCCACAGACTTTTGTAGGGAAAGCTTATTTTAGTTTGATGGCTATGAGATATCCCATATAGATGTGTGCGTGTGCGTGTGTTTGTGTGTGTGTGTGTGTGTGTGTGTGTGCCCTCCAGTCTCTTCAGTCCTCCATGGTATAAATGACATTGCATTTTGTGCATATTATTGCTTAACAGAAAAAATGTCTTTTTCCATTTCTAACTGGCTAAGTGTTGATTTCAGTCTGTAACTGAAGTGATGAAAGTCCCTTCTGTGGCATGAGACGCCCATGCTGTTCACTGTGAGTAAGTACTCTGGTGTTATTTTTGTGGGTTGGGGCTGAGGGGAAACAGGGGAGAAAAAAAGTTACTAATATTATTTCCAATATTTGCCTCTATTCATTTAAAAATGATATTTAATATTTAATATATTTAATATTTCAGCTGGAAACGTTGGGACAGCCTTATTGTTCATTTCTGAAATTTCTTTTTTTCCCCCATGAAAATAAGTTGGTTCTGTTTTTCAAGGTTTGTGACATCCCTTTCTTTTTGATTCATTTTCATAAAATTGATTTATTATATATATATATATATATATATATATATATATATATGAATTTTTGCTTACATGTGTATTGTGTGCACCTACCGAAGTCAGAAGTGGGTGTCACATACCCTAGAACTGGTGTTGGTGACGGTTTGGAGTTGCTATGCGGATTCTAGGAACTGAAACCAGGTCGTGTGCAAGAGTAACAAGTGCTCTTAACCCCTGACCCATCTCTTCAGCTCCTTTATTTTGATTTTAACAAAGCTCCTTCTTGAAGGTTTCATTATTGCAGATACAAATCTGAAGCTTTTTGTTGTTGTTCCCAGCTGCACAGGGAATTTTATGAGATGATGTTGAGGGGTCTGAGTAGCCCTGGTCAGGTGAAAACCTGTCTCCTGATGTGGCCATAGTTCAAGAAAATGCATGAAGGAATTTGTATATCCAGGGCTTGGGGAATGTCACCAAAATGGTATAAAAAACCTTTTGTCTGTCTGGAAGCCATCAATGAAGGAAAGAACCCACTGGAATGTTTGTAATCATAAGTGATACCTCCTCGTTGGCATTTCAGAAGCCGCAGTTTCTTTTTCAGAGATTTAAATTGCAGGCTCTAGGCAGCAGCTGCTGTTGGGGTTAATGAACACTTTTTCTTTCTTTCTTTGAAGGTCTTCCAGTGTGCGTCCTCCAAGGCCTTGGGGCAGTTGTCCATGGACTAGGGATAGACAAAAGGGAGATGTAGGTATTCATGTGGCCAGAATGATACACAGCCTTGATGGTTATGCATAAGAGATACCCGGTATTAAAGGTTGCTAAAGGCGGATGCCAAAATAGCCTGTGTATGACTCACGGGGACCTTGAGTGAGGGGGTTACCCTAAGGAAGAGCTGTTGTGGTGGATAGTTAAGAGAATCTCTTAGTAGATGCTGCACTGGAATCCAGTTATTTAACCCAGCATTTTGATCTAGGTATTTCAGAGTGTTAAGTAAGCTTGAAGTGGAGGTGCTGTGAAACAGACTTAAAGGCTCCTCAGGGTTTGAGGTTGGTGCTCCAGTGAGGGTGGACATCTGTCGATGCCTAGAGTAAGTGTCTTGATCTTCACAGAGGTCTTTGGGAAGGTAGACTGTCGAATTTCCCCTCGGCTCTCTAGCATGAGACAGCACCACTAAGTTAGAATTAAGTTATGCCATCCCTGGAGAGGTGGAGAAGAATCTGCCAGAAAACAAAGGGCTTACCTGCCCTGTCTCTCCCATTGTCCATACCATGTTGGTTGGGATAGCTTTTCCAAAATGGACCTTTCTTGTTATTATTATTGTTTGAGACAGTGCCCCATGTTTCCACCGTTGGCTAAGAACTGGCTGTGTAGTCATCGGCTTTTTCCCAGCTGAGCGCGAGGTGTACAGGTGCCCGTCAGCCGTGCCCTGTTGATGTGGCTCTGGAGACTGAGCTGTGCTCAGTGCCGAACCTAGGGCTTCAGGCATCTCAGGCAGGTACCTTCCTAACCAAGCCCATTTCCCAACACTGAAATTAAATGGGCCACGATTTATTTTTCCTTCACGGTGCTCTAGAGACTTAGTGACCACCATGTGCTGTGTTTTCCCAGTAGAAGGTACCTAGCCACTCCCTTCCCCAAATACTGTCTCTGCCATTCAGAGGTAAGCTGGACTCTGTCTGCTGCCCTTGGAATTCGTCTCAGGACAGTATCATGGAGCTTCCCTTTCAGAAGCCTAATCTCAAATTCTTGTTTCTTTCTTCAAATTCAGTCTCTGAGCTGCTTTGTCTTTCGTTGGTTCTTTCCTCAGTGGCTCTCTGGTCTCCTCTCTAATTGCCCTCATTTCTTATTACTTTTCAGCCCAGTCCTGATGGGACTGAAGACTGATGACTCTGCTGTGAACCCGAGGAAGAGAGCGGTTCTGCCCATCAGCATCTGGTCGCCATGGCATAAACCGACTCTGGTTTTCCTTTAACTGTCTGTCTTGACTCATAGGTGAAGGATGGCCATCTCTCCTCATCTCCTTTGAGAGTAGATACCTTTCCCTTTTGACTTTCATTTTAACCAACCTGCACTTCTCTAAAGAAGGCCTCCCTGTGGGCCTTTTTGTTTGTTTGTTTGTTTGTTTGTTTGTTTGTTTTACAGGTGTGTTTGTGGCTGTGTTTCTTTATGCCAATTAGAAAAGTTGTCAGTATTGTGGTCATGATTTTCATGGAATGTCTAGGCTCCAGAATATTGAAAATACATTGTGGCTTTTTGGTGGAACCTGTTTGAATATTATGCTTTTACTCTAGCCTAAAAACAAATGGTGTAAGTGACATGTCTGTCAGAGTAACACTTTGAGGCCCCAAGTGAAGTTCTTTCAAAGGAGGACCGTGTCTCAAGGGTGAAAAAGCAAAATCAAAGGGCGTTATGTATATCTACTGGCTTGGTATGAGATCAGCCGCTGTGAAGGTGATCTGGGAAATGCCACCTTGCAGATGGCATCTTGATGCTTACATCTGGTGCATGTAGTCACCAGGAAAAACCCACCTGAGAGACGGCAGGAGAGTGCTCGCTGGCCTGTCAGTTAGTGTTCAAACTTAGTCGGTTCGAGAGTAGAGTGGTGTAACTCGGCACAGTCATGCCAGATTTGCCAATGTTGTGGCAGCTCTAGTTGCTTTTTTTGGAAGATAATAATAGAGGACAAGTTATTATTGGCTCAATAAACAAAACCATGGAGTTCTTGTTTCTCAGTCTCACTGTTGAACTTGATATCTGACGGATCCTTTCAGATGATCTGGTCTTGCCATCTGCCATCCTCTGGGCCTTTGGTTTTCCTTGTCTGGTAGAGTTCTTGCTGGTACACAAAGGTTAGCACTGTGGTAATACAGTGGTGCAACCTTCATTGTCTTCCTGTGTTTGAGGAGAGTCTTGAGGGTCAGCCCGCGTGT
Source organism: Arvicanthis niloticus (assembly GCF_011762505.2). Lineage (NCBI taxonomy): Eukaryota > Metazoa > Chordata > Mammalia > Rodentia > Muridae > Arvicanthis > Arvicanthis niloticus. The sequence continues at coordinate 15,864,759 of NC_133434.1, forward strand.
GTGTATTTGGCTCTTTGCCGCATCTGCCTGTGTTAAGTCAAACCACCCAGTCGTCCTTGCAACTCGTCAGCTCCGTTCTTCTGAATAAAACAGGAGCATCGCCTCATTTCTCTTGCAGAAACCCTTATTTAAACAATGAAAACTTTAACGATAGGGAGAAAAAAAAAAACCAAGTTAATTTAGAACTAAATTACTGCTCAAATGGTTTTATCTCTTAAAAGGTTCAAGTAGAGATTAGCTTAAATGACACCCACTTTCACTTTTGCTTATGCCTATCTTGTGAGCTCGCATCCTTGTCAAGAGCCCCCCACCCCCCAGCTTTGTTAGCAGTCACAAGAGTGGTAGGTAGCTGCTGTTGTGCCCGGAGCTGATCTCTGCATCCAGGGGCCAGGTTGGCAAGCGGAAACCTTCTTCCGTTTCCACAGAAGGAACACGAGGAACAGCAAAGCAGCCTGGCTTACAGAATGACAGCAGTTGACGCAGACCACACACAGGGGGATGTTTATGCTGGAAGTATCCGTGTCTATCCATCTTTTTATTAAAATATCTACCTAGTGGTGGTGGGTGATGTCTACTAATACATAACCATTTGTAAATCCCTTACATGTTAGGCAATATTGAAAAGGTATGTTGAAAGGATTAATTCAAGATGTTCTCAGTCTGCTTTGAAGGGAAGTGAAGGAATAAAGTGAGTGGAATCATGTAACATCAGAGAAACAGCATGATCATAATCTAATTATCAGGCCTTTAAACACAGACTTTATTACTTTAATCAACCTTTTATATTGTATTTGCTGTATTGAATAAAGACATGGTAGTGCTAGCCCATAAGGTGGTTGGTAGAGAAGAGCAAACATTTGATTTATGAAAATGATCATTCATTTGTGTATCTATTTTATGCCAGAGACTGTTGGGTATATTTCTGTCTTCCAAGAAGGTAGTTATATGTGTTTTTTTGTTTTTATTTTTTTTTTCTCTCACCATTTTTTTTTTTAATTTGAAAATTTCAGGGAATTTGAAATCCGAGTACAATGATGATACATATTTGTATCCACTTTAGAGCTCTCAGCTGCTGACGTGCCCATTTGTATTATTGCCATATCCCTAAATAATATGTAAATATATCCTCCCAGTTTTTCTTTTTCTGAACCCTAGGAAAATGAGTAACAGGCATGATAGGTGACTCTTGAATGTTTGTCATGGAATTCCTGAAAATAAGGCTATTTTCATGTGTAGTTTCAGAAACGATACTATGCAATTGACATACATCTACTATTATCTAGAATCTGGGCCACAGTCTTTGTACCATTGGCCCATTACCGTTGCTTTATTCTGCCCAGTGTAGATCTTGAAGTCACCAGCAAACACACACTGGATTTAGTTTTCATGTCCCTGGGATCTTTTAGTGTAAAACCATTTCTCTATTGTCCACCCTTTTCTTTCTTCCTTTATTTTATTATTATTTTTAAATGTCTTTATTTTTTTATTGTTTGTGGTTCTAGGTATCAACCAGGGCATCCTGCATGGTGGACTAGTACTCTATCACTGGGATACTCCTCCCATCCCATTAAAAGGATTTTTTTTTTTTTTAAATTGGTGTCTTTCATGGCCCCGCCATTTTGAGTCTAGATATGCTGTTTTCTAGCATGTTCTGTGGCGGCACAGATAGATCCTTTCCTCCTGGTTTGGCTCAGATGAAGCGTCTTTGGCGAGAATACTGGATAGCTGACCTGATACTGTCATCTTGTAGTTCCTTATCAGGTTTTCCCTAGACCCTGAGTAAACATAGCAAGTTAATCACTTAGTTTAGCTAGATCATAAGCTTCTTTGTTATTGTCCCCTTGTAATTAATAAAGAAGTCTGTAGGATAATTTTGAGAATGCTGATCCTTTTCTCTTCCAGCATTTCTTGAGTTAACAGGGCAACAGCACTAATAATTGTCTGTGTCAAATATCATCCCGGTGCTTACAGACTTGCCATTTCCCATTCTCTGATCCGCATATTAGGTGGAGGTATTGCTGTGTTGAGACAAGCTTGTTTCTCACGACTCCTTTTTTTTTTTTCATGGATTTTAAAAAATAGAGATTCGGTGTGATTTGACAGTAGCTCGCTCCCATCAAGGGTGGCCCACTGAGAGCATCTTCGAACTCCGCTGCCTCACCTGGATGTAGCCTTGCTAGTTAAAATTCTTTGTTACATTTATTTATTTTGTACATGTGAGTACACGCGTGCCTGTGTGTGCGTGTGCATTCTCTAGTGTGTATGCATTGGTCAGAGGACAGCTTGGAGGAACTGGTTCTCTCGGTCTGCCGGTGGATCTTGGAGATTGAACTCAGGTTATAGGGACCTGTACTCACTGAGCCGTCTTGCCGCCCAGCCTTCCAAGTACTTTTTCACTACGTCATCGGCTCTAGGCTTACCTTAAGTGAGTGAATCCTATCCTGGAACTGGATTTAGTTATTTCTCCAAGGAGTCCTGTTTCCTTTTGATGGAGGACTGCTCAGCAAATAGAAGAGAGTTGTTGAACTCATTAGCTTTGTCCTTGGGTAGAGGTAGGACTTTTGTGATCATCTCCATACCCCACATACGTCCACAGTGCATACACTCCTGTAACCTGGCTACACTGTCTATCTCAGGTTTGTTCAGCTCAGCCATGCCATGTAACATGGATGCCTTCTGCTCTAGCCTGGCATCCAAGTTGTCTTTCTCCATCTCCCATTCTTCTTTACATCCTCTGTCCCAGATGAGAACCCTGGGTCCCAGCTCCATCCGTATCTTATAATTAATATGGAAGGGTTTTGAAATTACTTTACCAAGACCACTGTGGACCATAATCTTACCAAGTAAATCTCAGAACTCCTCTCCTTTCCCGTTTCTTTCATCATTAAACAGATCCTACTTGTCCTGACAGTGGTGCCGCATGTCTTTGATCCCAGCAGGAGAATCTCTGAGCTTGAGGCCAGCCTGCTCTACAAAGTGAGTTCTAGGACAGTCAGGGTTACACACTCCCCACAACCCCCTACCCCCACCCCAAGACCCTCAAAACAAAATAACCCTACTTGTGTAGACAAAAATATATGTTGTTAACAAGTTTGAACATGCATTCTCTCTCTCTCTCTCTCTCTCTCTCTCTCTCTCTCTCTCTCTCTCTCTCTCTCTTCTCCCCCCCCCATTTTTTTTAAGGGTACTATTACTCTTTCAAGATTGTGTTAGTCCATCTCTATGTCCTCCTTATTCGACCCACCCTGGCTGCTTCCCATTTATTTAAGTGATCTCCTGTCATTCAGCTTTGTTTCAGAAACCAAGAAAGCTAATAGTTTCCTTGGGTGGAATTCTGTATATATTTTTAATTTTCCAATTTCTTTCAACAAGGACTGCCTTTCTATACTGATCTAATGTGTGTCTGATATTTACTGGTTTCTGGAAGTGCAGTCTTGTAGCCTCTGACATTTGACTGCGTTTTACTTAGCTTCGACAGCCATTTACATTTCCCTCTAATAAGTTGAATAATTACAGCAGAAGCTCCAACTCTTCCTTCCTTCCTTTTTCTTTTTTAAGAAGGGTCTTGAAATTCTAGCCTGGAACTCACGGTTTAGCCCAGACTGGCCTTGAGCTGGAGGTGATCCTTCTGCTTCTCTTTTCCTGGGATTACACAAGTACACTACCAAATCTACTTAAAAAACAAACAAACAAACAAACAAACAAACAAAAAAACATAGTATAACCTACTCTAAAGTGTGCAGTGCATAACCAAGGTACCCTTTGCATTTAAATCTCAGACCATGTTTTAAAGAAAAACATGTTGCACATCTCCATTGCAGTGTCTGCATCATCCCAACATGGCCTCGAAGCAAGAACAGGGAGTCTGAGTTGCTGTCTGCTCGTGAGCTCACTGTCACCTTGAAAGTACTTACTTCTCTTGATTTCTTTTACAGGTAGGAACTGAGAGCAGGAGTAGAGAGAAGAAACACAAACAGCAAATAACAGAACCAGGACACAAACTAGATCAATCTTCCCAGCTCTGTAATTTTAAGCATATAATTATATGGTTTTCAAACCGTAATGTCTACAGCCAGACCTTCCCCTTATCCCTTTGTCTATCCTGGATGTCCCTGTGAAGAATCTTGCTATCCACCTTGGAGTTTGACTGGGTGTGGCCTCAGAGTGCCATTGTCTCCTTCACCATCTTCTTCCTTCTAATAGTTTTAAGTCCTTCATTTGGCAGCCGAAGAAAGTAGATTTAAGTTGGTATAACGGTGCCTTAATTGGTCCAGTTACTTGTAGCCTCCTCCCTCGCAGTGCCTCTTTAATACTGTTTCTAGAAGGATCGTGACTCTCTAGCTTAACTTGAGCCCCTGACTGGCCTCCTGAGCAAAATGTGAAAAAGCGTTGATGTGTTCCTTTGTACTGGGCACATGATGTGTAGATGTTTACGTCATTTCTGCTGTAGTGGGAACTTGGTCTGGTAGGGTTAAGATCTTTAAGTGTGTTCTTGGTACTTTAAGGCAAGGCTTGCTCATTCTGGGTGGCCTACCTCCTCCCACAGGGACCACAGAAGTGAATGCATTCCTATTGCTCTGACACCTCTCTTGCTTGGTGTACATTATCAGTCTCTGACTGACTCTTGTGACTTGAGACTTCAGCTCAGCACTGGCTCTTGAAGGAAACTTCCATGACCTCTCGTCTTTGTTAGGTTGTATTTTGTGGTTCTCCATTGTACTTTGCTTGGGAAGTTTCCTGACTTAGCTTCTTCCTCCCCAATTGATACCCTTAACAATGCCGGACTCACAGGCCTGTGCCTAACACATGAATTGGATATTAGGTGCCCATTACAACTTTTCTAAGTCCTTTCAGTATGCACATGAACAGGGGACACAATGGCATTACATCAGACTAGGAGCCCAACTTGAAAGTGAACCAGTCCGAAGTGTGCCTTCATTTGCCAGTTTCCTATTACACAATTGAATTTCCAATAGGTGTGTGTCCTATCCTTTTTCACTTGTGGATTCTCCTAGTTGGGATATAAAATTTGTACCAGGCTTACTCTTTGTGAATTTAACGTAGAGGTTGTCCTATCACAGCTTTTAGGGATGTCATTCTCGAAAGTTTGATTTTTCTCTCTCCTGGATGAAAAAAGTGAAGAATGCCCAACCATTCTGAAGAGCGGAGGACCAGCTTCTGATGTTTGTTCATACTTGTTGGGCAATCGCTGGAGAGATTTAGACTGCTAGCCCAGATAAGAGACTCTATTCTCATTTATTTAGTCACTCCAGAGTCCTGGGATAGCTGGACTTTGAGTCATTGCTAGGTTGTAACAGCAAAACCAAGAAACTTATCTCAGAGGTCATCTCCTCCTCCTTGTGTCGGCTTTCAGAAGAATCTTGTCTTAAAACTGAGATATATTCTTGAAAGAGGTGGCGAACATAAGGAAATTTAAACCTCAGGGTAACAATTTTCCCAGTAGGGTAATAAAGATGTATGTGGAGTCAGTGGCTGCAGAATCAAAAAATAGATCACAGTAATCGGATCACACATGAGAAATGGCTTGTTGCCGTGCTTGAAAACATGGGCGAGGCAGCCTCTTTCTCTGGAGCCCTTTTCACTCTGTGACCACTCGTTGGTAGGAATTAAGACTGAGACAAAATGAAGCTTATAAAGTTAATTGCCTACAACTGGTCTCCATTTAAACCGATTTCTTTTCCGTTGCCGGAGAAGACTGGGGAGTCTCCGCACAGGAAGAGAGCAGAGTGCTTTCGATGTTACCTTGTAATTCAGGGGAAGTTTGGAGTTGGGTCTTTACCCAGAGTGTAGAGGTGGAACCACAGGAACTGGAGTTTATTGCTGTAATATTTTTAAAGTGTATTTGTACCACTGATGCACTGTGACCTTGTGAAGGTGCTGGGGAGGAGGGGGTGGCCAGCCCCCTCTCTCACTGTCAGAAATGATGCGAGTGATGCGCTCACAGGGTCTACCTCCCCGGCAGCCTGGGGAGGACTTGTTTTTTTTTTTTTTTTTTTTTTTTTTATGGCTTCTTTCTCCAGCACTGTCTTCATAGTTACAGCCATCCATCCACACTCCTCTTCCCCTGCCTGAGGCTTGCATTCAGCGTAATCTGGATCTGGTGCTTTAAGTACTTTGAGTGATGTTGATCGTAGTATTTTTACGGATGCTTCTCTGGTAGCTCCGTAGGTTGCACAGCTTGTGTTGCTTTGGCGTTGTGAGTGGATTACACAATGAGCTGAGGCTTGGAGAGGAATGATGCTTTCCCTTTAGTTCTCCACCTCGGCCAGCTTCTCCTTCTCCATAGATGGTTTTTTCCAGGATTGCCCTTTTGAGAAATCTTTTAAGTTGAAGGCATTAAACCTTCTTTTTCTTACCATAATTCTTCAAAGACATATCCTTATCAGTATGACCTACTGTCAAGTTAATAACGATTTGATGGCAATATCCAAGAAAAATGACACCTTTGTGATACAAATTTGGCCAGTGTATTAATGTATGGTATATGGCTGGTATTATCCAAGAAGAAAAGATGAGTTAATCAGTTTCAGTTTCTTCTGGAATTGGGTGGTGAATGCTTCAAGTATCCTATTTTAAAACAATTGCATCTAGATCCTGCCTGCAGGATTGCTTATTTCATTATTCTGGTCATTTGCATGAAAACAAGTTGATGATTCTTTAAATAACCTGTCGGTTCAGTTTTCTTTTCACTTAGGATGATTCCTCAAGGGCTGCCATCCATTCATGCAGGAGTGTTAATCAATCAAAAAACTTTGACCTTTAGAGTAAGGTAGTAACAGACTTTTCTTCACCTATTTTTTGGCCAAAAAAATGATCTCCATTTTCATATTATGAAACTATGGTTGACATCTTTTTATCCTCCCTCCATAAGGTGAGAACATACAGGGATGTATTTCAATAGAACATTTTCCAAAGTTTTAGGTCTTTAAAAATTTTAAAAATGAGGTCATCATCTTCAAGATTTTGGCCTGAACATCTCATGAAGTAAAGGAGCATGAAAGGGGAGGTGGGAAAGGGGTCTTAGTATGTAATGCCCTCAGAATGGGACAACCGATCAAAGCCAAATTTCTTTTTCAACATTTATCTGATGCAAAGTAGCTTCATCTCCGAACGAGAAGCCCTCCGTTTCTGTATATGTCAGGTACTTCCTGGAGAAAGTGTGCTTTACTTTTTACTTGTTTATCTTATTTTATTTTAAAGTTTCATACCAGTGGTTTAAACAAAATGATGCCTTCATGTTCAAAACAGCAGGCCAGAGAGAGCGCAGCTGTGTATTGGGCAATCATGGTATCTAGGGTATCCCCTATAGGCAGTGATATGGAGTGTGTGTATCTATCTGGCATTTTCTCTCTTCCTGTTTACTTTGGGCTCCCACGAGATGTTGCTGCAGATGTGGCTGCAGCAGAGAACTGGAGAAGGAGTTGAGCTTTTTCATCACTTGGCACGTGGGGACTTCCCATCAGCAGGGAGGTATTTGGGAGTCGGAGTGTCTCAAAGGCTTTGCATTGAAATGAAGTTCTGAAAGTGCAGGAAATACTTTTAAAGAGTAAGATGCTTGAGGAAGACCACGTGACTAGAGGCTTATGGGTAGAAAAGTGAAAATGGCTAGTGAGAAATGGGATTAGCAAAAGATAAGGTGGGGTGTGGAAAACCTTGGAGTTTGAGTTTCGATTAAACTTAGGAAGCCATTTGGAGCTAATGAAAGCTTTTTGAATAGTGAAGTAAAAACAAGTTTCGTTTAGGAGGTGGATCTGAGAGTGATTAGAGATTTGATTAGAAACCAAGCACTAGGTTGGGGGATAATAGTTTAATCCTAATGAAAGCTTGAAGCAGGGCAGTGTTCAGAGACGGGAGGCAGAACTGACTGGATTTGGTGGCTGAGTGCAAAGTAGGAATCAGGAAAAATAAAGAGCAGAAATGAAGGTGGACCATGGTTTTGGATTCGAGTGACTAGAAAAATGGTGTTTTAATTAAGATACAAATATGTGAGAGGTTGAGGTTAGTAAGCTTGGCTTGCACACATTAGCTGAGCTGTTGCTGACTCCAGGAGAGGTTGAAAAGAAGGCAGTTTGAAAGGAAGGGTCTTGAGTTGGAGAAAGTTTGAGAGTAGAACTGGAGATGTGGATTTGAAAAACCCTGCAAAGAAATTTATTAAAGCTTCCAGTGCGGATAAAATAGGTTAGATGCTATAGACAGACAGGGCAGGAGTAGTGTGAGTGGTTAGATGCTATAAACGACAGGGCAGGAGTGTGTTAGCGAACCTGAAGGAGGGTGGTGTGTTGAGGACAAGATGAAGAAGGCTTCGCTGCTGGCAAGGCACAGTCACACTGGAAGGAGGTAAACACATGAGGTAATATTGCTTTAAAACAGCAAATTCTCCTGAGATGTAATCCATTCATGAGAGAACTTATGAACTCATGAGAGAACTCCAGCTGGTGAGGAAAGACATCAGTTTCTGTGAAAGACACTGACTCCCAAGACCATTATGTTGGCAAGCCATTTTAAATATAAACGTTGGTGATGAGAGCCACTTCTAAAGCATAGCAGTTCCTAAGCACAAGCATTGAATTGGCAGCAACATGCCAAGTCGCAGACTGAATTTTCTAACTCTTCTCCGTGTATTATACCTATCGGCAGGGCTGGAGATACAGCTTAGCAGTTCAGAGAGAGCACTTAGTGTTCTTACAGAGGACCCAGGTTTGGTACCCAGCACTCACTTCAAGAAGCTCACAATTGCTGGCAATTCTGGCTCCAGATCAGTCACTGCTGGCCTCCAAGGGCACTTTGCCCCACATACACAATTAAATAATACAACTAAATCTTACAAAAAAAAAAAAAAAAGACATATTTGTGGGTATTTCATGATTTCCTTTAGGGTGTATCTGGTCTAAAATTGGCTTCGTTCAACAGCAGAACTGTGGAACCTGCAGGCTAGTCTCCATTCCTTTTTTCTGGCTGTGCCTTTCTAGTGCTTGTTCTATGGAGCATTCTGTGATGGTGAACATACCCTCTGTCTGTGTTGTGTAGCGAGTTACCGCTAGTGTCCCATAACCATCAAGTACTGAAAATGGACTTAGTTGCATTTAATTTTAATATAGATCCAAATAGCCACATCATATTACCATATTTGACAAAATTCCCCTTACCCCCAAATAAAAAGCAACAACACCAAAAACCAGATGACACAGGTTTGGTAAAGGCTCTGCTGTACAGTGGCCACTGTAAATTTAGTGAGTCTCATTGAAGGTTGGGTTCAGCCACTGTGGGTGTATGAAACTGAATTTGTCTCGTTCTCTCGCTTTTTAGATTGAAAAGCCTCTGGAATATCTTCATTGTCCTTTCTTCATTCTTCATTTGAAAAATTACCCTTTTTAGCCTTTAGAGAGGTGTAGGTCATCAAGTGCACGGATTAACAACACTAGCTGTGTCCTTAGGAGGCTCAGCTCGGAAGGTCACTGTTACGTGACTGTGTGACCGTGTGTCAATTCAGTGTGGGTTTCCCCCTTTCCTTTTTTTTTTTTTTTTTTTTTTTTTTAAATGGTGCTGAAAGTGAGTGAAATGTGAAAGAAACATTATTCATTTTAAATAGTTTTGACTGCCAGGTTAATGCGACTCTTAAGCGGAGCTTCATGAGGTCTGGCCGTAGTAACTGCTTTTAACTTGATTTAAAGTTCTTAAACATTCTGAATTGCCTCACCTAATCTTTTTATACTGAACGTACAATTTTCAGGCTCTTTTTTTATTTTCAAATCCATAACTGACAGCTGCTCAACACCTCATTCAAATAGTTTTAAGAGTTTTAGAGAAAAGTTGGGACAGTCTGGATTTACTGACATCAGTGGGATTGAGATACCATGGATTTAAAGATGATAGAGACGGGAGAGAGAGTGAAGTAGGAAATAATTATTGCATGTTCACCGCTTGCCCAATGACAGGGATTTGGAACCTAATAACTGAGAGACCCAAGAAGCAGCAGAAGGACATTTGAGCAAACTTTTGAATCTTAACCTAAAAAGGAAAAAGTCCTTTGAAAAACAATTTGCCTGAAGTACTGCTTGTTTTATTATGTTCAGACTATGAATGTTAAGAGAGGTGTGACTTGCAAACCTCAGGACCACCCTCTCATTTTTCCTCTGGCATATAGCTCATTGACTTCTAGCTAATTCTTCAGGGGGATTCTGCGGGATCCAGTGGATAGCATGTATTTCCCAGATGGAATTAAGCATTGTAGAGGACGGCATCAGACCAGGGTCTTCCATCTCTGATCCCACTCAGCAAGGGACTTGCAGCTCAACCCAGTGAACTTAGAGCAGCTCCTGAGTGTTATCTAAGATTTAAAACAAATGTGATACTTAATTTTGTCCTTTTCTAATTTGCTTTGAATGGTATGTGTGTGCTATGTGTGCATGTGCGCGTGCATGTGTGTGTATGTGTGTGTGTGTGTGTGTGTGTGTGTGAGAGAGAGAGAGAGAGAGAGAGAGAGAGAGAGAGAGAGATTTACTGTGTTCTATATTATGTTTAGTACTAGCTGTGCAAAGACTAATTGTATGGAATCTATTTCGTCCAGAGACTCACACTTTGGACTCTTGTGTACTGATAACCCTGTGTGCTCAGAGGCACAAGGCTGAAGAGTGCAGTGGAGGTATACATTGGGCAGGGCTACCTGAGACTGGAGATTGAGTCAGGGAAGACTTTCAGAAAGACTTAGATAGGATAGTATAGATTTGAGTTTTTCTAGGTTGAGAGGTGATATGTGCAAAAACTTGGAAACATAAAAGGCACGGGGATTCTGGAAGCTACGTACACTTTGTTGTTTTTAAATTGCTAGATTAAGAGCCTGGGGAGCAATATGATTGGGGAGCAACAGAGTGAGGCTGCTGAGGGACCCATACAAGGGTACATACACAGTTGTCAAATCATGAACAACAAACTTGATAGTCATGGGTCTGTTTGGGGATGTTCCTTCCATGATATATCTGTATGGAAGTGAGACGTATAGACTAGTTAGAGAGATTAGTGACCAGAAATACGTTAACCCTTGTGAGAGGCCAGGGAAGGTCAGCTGAAATGCTGAGAGCCTTGGCCAAGGCACTGGCTGTGTGGGGGAAAAGTTGGCTCCATTGTTGAAGTCAGACTTGGAAAAGGAAGGAGACCCAAGGACTGATGGATGATGGAGGGGAGTTTCATGCATATTTCAAACCAGGGAGACCCCATCAAATTGGAGGTACCACAGCGGGGGGAGATGGAAGGTAAAAAGATGAGAGTTAGTTAATCAGACTCACAGGGGCCCTGATAAGGCTCGGAAAGGACATTTGCTTAAGGAACCCGAGCTTACCTCTCTTTTATTGATTGATTGATTGATTGATTGATGGATGGATTGAAATGAGGGTAGTGGGGAAGACCCAGAATTGTGGATGGAGGTTGGCCATGGCAGGGCTAATGATTCAGGGGAGAGAGGACCTGTCAGGTAATGGGGAGTTTGTCCCATGGGAGATGTGACTGGGGTGTGGGGTTCAGCTGGAAGGTCTTGAGGTACCCTTGGAGGAAACTCAGAAGATTGCAGGGGCACCCAGCTGAGGTTGGAAAGGTTATGTTGTAGTCTTTCCAGTCTTTTTGGTTACTGGCCGAACATGCCTGGGCTGCAGACCAGTTCCTTGTTGCCAGGTTAATATGTTGACAGTAAGCTGCTATTGACACCTTCTCTTCTTCAGAAGAAAGGGAGTGCATTGACTCTTCTTTCTTTTTAACTTGACAGTTGTTCTGTGTTTTAGTATTTGCCTGCATGTATGTGTGTGCCATTTGGGTGCCTTGTGTCTGTGAAGGACAGATGATGGCATCAGATTCCTTAGAACTAAGTTACAAACAGTTGTGAGGCACCATGTAGGTTCTGGGAACTGAACCTGGGTCCTCTGCAAGAGCAGCCAGTGCTCTTAGCCACTGAGCCATCTCTCCAGCCCCACATTAGTTACTTTCTTTTTGGCTGTGACCAAAGACTTGACAAGTAGTCCTGAGAACAGCATTATTTTAGTTTGTGGTTGGAAGTTCAGTTTGTAATGGTTGGGAAGGCATGGTGATGGCTGTGATGACAGGGGTGTGAGGATGCTTGCTCGTATCTGTGCCACTCAAGAAGTAGAGAGAGAACTGGAAGTGGGTGCTGGTTATAAAACCCTAAGGTTCTTCCCTAGTGACTCAGTTCCTAGGCTCCACTTTCTAAAGTATATGAGCCTGGGGTTATATTCCACGTTCTACTGAAGATAGTCGGCCAGTTTAACAGGACAAGTAGAGCAGAGGGACTTGAGAGGTCACCAGGGCCAACCTTCTCTTCTTGTGGATGAGCAACTTTCTCAGAAAAGTGAGTCATTTATTAAATAAATTCAAACCAGGACAAAGATCCAATTGTGCCTTGTACCTGAGTTCTCTCTGTCCCTCTCCTTGCTGTCTCATTGATATAAATCACCACATCTGGTTACTATAAATTCTCTTTAACTTGCATTTTGGACTAATTGATGTCTACACCATTTTCTTTCGTCTTTTTTTTCCCAGTTTTTTTTTAACTTAATTTTTTGGGGGGCCAGATTCAAGCAGGAATAACTACACCCTAGTATTCTAAAAATAAGTAAACCTATATTTTTCCCAAGAGGAAATGACATTTGATTTGATGAGAATATTATTAGGACTGAAAATAAATTGGATTACATACTGAAATGTTTGAGGTTTCTCTTGTTATAAACTGCTTAATTTCAAAGTCATGTGGATTTATTTATAATTTATTAATTCTGACTTTGATTTATTCTGTATTTCAACTGCTTCTCTTTCAAGAGCATCTAGTATGCAGTGGGGGCCATGATGATGTAAGCACAAAGTATTCCCACATCTGTCCCATTATCTGTTGAGAAATGCCACACACAGATAGATTCTACTACCTGGGATCAAGTTTGATATGGACAACCTGTAAACTTTCTGGGCTCTGCCTTCCATGCTCTTAGCAAAAAAAAAAAAAAAAAAAACAAAAAAAAACAAAAAAAAAACAAAAAAAAAACAAGAAATAAATAATAGCAACGTCTGCTGGATAAATAGAGGTTTTTTTTTTCCAGAGCGACTTAGTGTAGAGCAGGGGACCCTCAATTAATTATCATTGTTTATAATACATTTTCTCCTTTGTCTCTAAGAATGAGAATAATGCAGCAATATGATTGATAAATAAAACATAAAAGGTCAGTTATGGTTGCCCTGGTAACTCTATTTCTCAGCAAGTATTTTGTTTGCCATGAAATGTGTCCGGAGTGATTTACTGGATCTCAAACTCTGAATGTCATGACTTTTTGTATTTAAATTTTGTATGCACTCATTCGTGGAGGGAATGACAGTTTTGTAGGTTATTTTTTGACTAGAGTCCTAAAGCTGTATGTGTAGTGTGTGAGTGTGTGAGTGTGTGTGTTTTTTTTTTTGGGGGGGGGGAATAAGCAAGAATCTGTGATTACAGTGAATCTATTTGAGATTAAGGGGAAGATCCAGGTCTTTGGTAGGCCCGAAGAACACAGCCATGAAGCATGAAACTACATTTTGATCAGTGATGAACTGCATATATGATGGTGGTTCTGTAAGATTACAGTGGAGTCCTGTTGCCTAGCGACATTGATAAACACATACAATTATATACAGGTCATGATATTTGAATAAACAAATGTTTCTGGTTTACATGCTTAATGCAATATACCTTTTATTGTTATTTTAGGCTATACTGTTTATTCGAAACATTCATCTGGCTGCACTCTGATCTCTTCATTGAAACAATTTCTCTTTGACTTGATTTAGTCTCCTACTTATCTTTATCACAGCCCCAGGATGAATAAGGTTGTATTATACACACATACACACACACACACACACACACACACACACACACACACACACACACACACCTACCTCTTAAACTATATAGTTCAGATGTCTTATAGACCACACCATATAGGTTGTTGTAAATTTTAGCTATGAACTAGAAGAATAAAATTAGCTAATGTATTAGTTACTGTTTCTGTTGCTGTGTTAAAACACCACGATCAAGATAATTTATCAAAGAAAGAGTTATTTGGGGTTACAGACCAGGGAGATCAAAGTCCATCCTTATAGAGAAATGCAAGCAGGATGGCAGCAGAAGCAGGAAACTGAGGTCTCCCATCTTCAAACTGGAAGTAGTTCTAGGCTTTAAAAGCCTACCCCGTCCCACCCCCAGTGACATACTTTCTCCAGCGAGGTTACACTGCCTTAGCCTCCCTAAATAGCATCGCCACTCTGGGGGGACATTGCTCCTTCAAACTACCACACCTGAATATTACATTTCTTAAAGCATGTTTCTCTTGTACATGTCTGTATTTGAATGTTTTTCTGATAACATGAAATTTCTTCAAACAGGATTTTTAAAAAATGTAGTATTCAGGCAAAGGACACTGTCTAATAAGTACCCAGAAATACAGTAACTGATGCCTTTAATAAGTACCCAGAAATACAGTAACTGATACCTTTTGACTTAATTTCTACGCAATTACTTTTGAGTAGCATACATTATCAAAAAAGTGTTAAAGCTGAAAATCAAAATAATTAAGCAATTAGTGCAATTGCCATCTTCTTGAAGATTTATAGTAGTATGAATTCAACTGAAATGAATGATTAAAAAAGTTTAGTGCATTCTTTGATCCCTGCAATAGCCTACAGTAATAGTTTCACAAGTGTACAGATATAAACCTAGAAACTGTTGTTCTTAATAATAAAAAAATGGAAATAATTTAAATGCCCATCAGGGGAAGGCTGGTTAAAGAAATTACGTTCTGTTCTGCCCACGTAATAGAATATTTTGTAGCCATTAAAAAGAGCTATGTTACCGGGCGGTGGTGGTGCACGCCTTTAATCCCAGCACTTGGGAGGCAGAGGCAGGTGGATTTCTGAGTTCGAGGCCAGCCTGGTCTACAGAGTGAGTTCCAGGACAGCCAGGACTACACAGAGAAACCCTGTCTCGAAAAACAAAACAGAACAACAACAAAAAAAAGAGCTATGTTGTCTTATGTCCATTGACAGATCTCTAGGCTGTATCAGTGAGTGAGGAGACCATGCAGGAACTGGGGTGATGGTTAGGTTAAAGTGCTTGCTGCTCCAACGTGAGGGCCTGAGTTCAGATCCCCATGAAAATGCTGGATGAGTGGGGCAGCCCACTTGTGATTCCAGCTTTGGAAGGTCAGGTGACAGGGATCCCATGTTGGTGAGAGCTCTGGGTTTAGTTGAGGTACTCTGTCTCAAAAAGAGGTAGAAGAGAAGTCAGGGAGGATCCCTGATAACCATCCTTGGGTTTTCATATGTATCCATATGTATAGATGTCTACCTATACACAAAGCCATGCATACACACGTGCACATACCATGTATACACATTAGAAAATGGAAAGAAAGAACATGTTACAGAAGGCTGTTGTAAATATAAGTGGCATGTTTTATTATAATTAGTCTAGAATGGCTATTTAATTGGAATATTCTTTTAACATCAGGAGAATGAACACAATCTTTTAGCATTGGTTATCTCTGGAGAACAGGATTCTGGAGGACTTCTGTTCTCAGAAGTTATATTTGCATATAGTTGAATTTTCTGTAATGAATATGGGTTAGAGAGGGTTAATGAATATGGCAATTAGAGTGAAAGAAAAGATACAAGGAGCCTGCTGCTTTAGTAGGCTAAAATCCAGCTGAGTAGGTGCAGCATAGGGGGCTTGTAGCACCTTTTTCTGTACTGCTTCTGTCTGCATGCCTAGAAGATGTGTTTCTGTTTACCTCTCTTGAGCCTTTGTACTGATTTTTAAAAAATTGCATGTGTTTATATATCTTGGGTATATATGTGTGCGTGTGTGTGGGGGGGGTGAGTGTGTGTGTGTGTGCACCTGCCATGACACACGTGTGGAGGCCAGAGGACAACTTGGGGATTCAATTCTCTCCTTTTAACCTGTGGGCTGTCAGTCTTGGTGGCGCGTGTCTTTACCTGCTGAGCCGTCTCTCTGGCTCCATTACACTTATTTTAAAGTCCTCGGTGATCTGCTGTTTGTTTCTCTCCTTGCCCTTTGCTTTCCAAGCATAGTTTTTTCTCTAGGTTTTTTTTCTTTGCTGACTAACTTGCTTTATTGACATACCCAGTATTCTTTGACTTAGGTTGCTTTTGGTTTAAAGTGTTATTAAGTATCCTGACTACTAGCTTTATTTTAAAATGCTATAACATATATTATGGATCCAGGAAGGGACCGTGTGGCTCAGAATTCCATCTGGATGTGATTTATTTTTTTTTCTAGATCCTGACTCTTAGACTGAATGTCTAGGTTTTCTTTTTTATGTCTGAGTGTCTAGACATGTGCTGTTAGCAGAGCAGCAGGCTGGAGGAGCACCAGGCTGGAGGAGCACCAGGCTGGAGGAGCATCAGGCTGGAGGAGCAAGACCTCTCCTGTGCAGCCAGTTTCTCTTTGCAGAGCAGTCATCAGTGCAGATAGGATCAGAGAGAAAGTGTGCACGGCTGGTGATTATTGCCATGTTCAGTGTCTAAGCTTGGTTTGTTAGCACAAGGAGTGGAGCAGAAACAGTGTTTTTAGACCCTTACTGTAAACTCTCCTTTACACTGTTGTGACGATCTGTATTAGGATACAGCTGCAGCCTGATGTAGGCTTCGGGTCACAGTGTTGACACCCTGGGTATATTTTATGGATCTGCAGATACAATAGACATTTAGACAATGGATTTACATTTAAACATTTTCTCCCCTTCTATTCTGTCTACTAAATTGAGTAGGTAATTCTTTTTCTTGGAATTAACTGTTGGAATCTTTTTCTTGAGGAGGAAGGTGGTAAATGTTCTTAAAGGTGGTTTTAGTAGGGGCCTGCTATACCCTATAAAAGATTCAAAACAGTGGTTTTTATGTTTTCTTGACATCACAATACAAAGCTAGGCATAATAAATTTATATGACGTATTTGTCTTTTATGTGCCCATTGCACCTTGGTTTTTTCTTCAGTGTGTTCTCATATTTTCTTTCCCTTTCCTGTCATCTGAACCAGTCCATTTTCTTTTATTGGCCATCATCTCTTCTGTCCTGCCTTCCCTGTCCTGTGCTGACTACCCTACTCTGTTCTGCCCTATTCATTTCTATTCTAGTTTATTAAAAAGTACTCATTGGGAACTATTCACGTTATTTCAGGATGCAGCATTTAAAAATCATGGTTATGAAGGATGACAGATTGTTAAAATTAAAACTACCAAAAAGTCTTCTGTATTTATTTGAGAGTTTCTTTGTTTTCTGCAGAGGTGTGTCATTAACTTGAGTTATGGCTCATGGCCCATGGCTTGTTCCTTGGCTTGGTAGGCTTCAGGGACTTAAAGCACCTGATTGTGAGACACGTGGAGCGCTTGAAAACCATCTTTCTTTCCGGACAGTTTTGAAGTAGGAAGTCTTCAACAGGCTCTCTTGCAACAGTGGCAAGTAATCTGCCAGAGTAGGGACAGGAGTAGGTTAAATTTGCAGTCTCCCAGTCTGGCTTAGCACTGCTGAACATTCAGCTAGGCTTACTTTCTTTAGCTATCCTGCAGGCCTTTTTCTCCCTCCTGCTGCCATCACTGAGGTACCTGCAGAGAGTGTATTCCCATTGTGGTATTGGCCTAGGGTATGGTAACCCTGTAAGGAACAAAAGAAAGAGCAAGTAAGTCACTAATTAGTCAAGTTCATTTACAAACACCATGGAAATTATCTTGAATATTTAGCCTTGGCCGTTTTGTTTAGTTTTGATAAATTAGTGTTGATTTATTCTTAAATACATCCATAATTGAATTTTAACTTTTGTTTTTGGATTCATATAACCACACATAAGTTATATTTTTAAGACTCTTGAGAGTACAGCTAGTAAAAATGTCTTGAATTTACTGTGGAAGCCAGCTCTGCAACCAGGACATAATTAGTTCTTGATAAAAGTATTGATTTGATTTGAATGTGAATTGCGTATTAAAGACCGAGGCCACAGTAATGCCTCATTAATTCAAATTATTATTCTTTTAGTTTAATGAATTGGAATAGCAAAGTTAAAGGAACACCACAGAAAGCAGACAACATGAAAAACATGTACTTGCAGGAGACCTGTGCACGGGCTGCTAATGGCTGGCGTCTACGGTATGAACCCATGTTTCCTTAGAACACTGTGGTAGGTACGCTTCTACAGAGCTGAACCTGCTGAAACTTGGTCACTGACTTTTTTCACTCACATTAATAGTCTGTGTCCTCAAGTTAGTGATAAAGATCACACGAAGAAGAAGAAGAAGAAGAAGAAGAAGAAGAAGAAGAAGAAGAAGAAGAAGAAGAAGAAGAAGAAGAGGAGGAGGAGGAGGAGGAGGAGGAGGAGGAGGAGGAGGAAGAGGAAGAGGAGGAAGAGGAGGAAGAGGAGGAAGAGGAGGAAGAGGAGGAAGAGGAGAAAGAGGAAGAAGAAGAAGAAGAAGAAGAAGAAGAAGAAGAAGAAGAAGAAGAAGAAGAATCGCCAATACCCAATTTCTGTCTGCTATTCTTTTACCTACAGTCATGTAGTTAGTCACCTTTAGTTACCTTTGACCACCCCACTCCCTGCCCCCATGGAAAATATGCACAAGGTGCAACCCATGACAGAAAGAGGGGGAAGGAGAAACCTTTTGTTTGTTTGTCTTGGGGATGGGAATAATTCCTGTCATGGTGGATTCTTAGCACACAGATGCCGCATGCTAGTTGACATCTTTGGGAGTAATGGTTCAGGTCGGCGTGGCTAACACACGGGCCCGTGCCTCCAGAAAGGTCAATCAGATAAGCCTGTCTTGCTTCTAGGAAGCATTAATAGCTGCTGTCTGAAGTGAAGATCTGTAGAATTCCAGAGAAATTGCTAGCAACAGACACCGGAAGAGCTCAGCAGTTACCAAGTTCAGCAGGCTTCTGGTAGCTTTTATTTCCAGCAATGCAGTACTAGGTAGGCCCTTGAAACGTTTCTCCATCCTTTTCAGTGGAGGGCACTCTCCTGGTCCCAGCTGTTGTAGCCAGTTACTTTCTGGTCAGTCTGTCGGAGCGTGTTCTTACCCTGGAGCTGAAGCTCTGCAAACTGCATATGTGTTAGAGTGGGGGATGGGCACACATTGGTTAACTTAAGTCTTCATGCTTACTGGGAGCAGGTTATTGTCCTCATCCACTGAGTTCACATAGCTATTGCAGGAGAATAAACTTGGTCGGGAAGTTTTTTTCAGTTACTATTTTCAAATCTTCCCAAACAAAGCTTAACTTTTTTTGGGGGGGGGGGGTGGGAGGGAGGTGGAATTCTCTGAGTTTTGGGAGTAGATTTAGGTAGCTATCTCATGGCAACATGACTGCTACAGTTAGCAGCACAGTTCCTCATCACCAGATCTCTTCACGTGGTCCCTGGAGGCAGACCTCCCTCACAGCCTTTTCCCCTGTGGTAGCCACCGCTCTTGTTCCACATTCTAACCATTCCTAATATTTCTGAAACGCCACAGAAATAAGCTGATAGTGGATGTACATGTTGTCTTGTGAATCTGGCTTTATTCACTTAAAATCTCATGTCTAAAATTTCTCAGGTTTTTTTTCTTTCTTTTTTTTTTTTTTTTTTTTTTTTTTTTTTTTTTTTTAAATGCACGAGTAGAATTCTGTTGTGGCTATACCATGGTGTCAACCGAGGGGAGACTGATGTTTCCAGCTTTTGGCATTTCAGATAAGGTAGCTGTAAATATTGATGCACAAGTTTATATGGGTGTCCATTCTCCCCTTCCCTACCCAAATGCCTAGGAGTAGGTGGCTGAGTCATATGTAAGTACAGTAAGCACATATTTAATTTTAAAGAAACCGCCAGATTGTTCTCCAGGGTGGCTGTACCATTTTCCATTCCATTTTGGAATTGAACCCTGTTCTCCTTACATCTTCATAAGCATTGAATATTGTCAGGCGTGGCTGTTTAATATTTTCCGTTCTAATTGATGTATTGAGATGTCTTTATGGGTTTAAACTGCATTTTCCTCTGGCGTGGTGATGAGCATCTGATGTGCCTATCTGAGTATTGTGGTGATGGGCCTGTTCAAAGGTTTGGCCCTTTTTTTTTTCAGAGCTGAGGACAGAACCCAGGGCCTTGCCCTTGCTAGTGACCAGTGAACTAAATCCCCAACTCCCCCATTTTTTTTTTTTTAAGGTTGTTTTCTTGCTGTCAAGAACTGAAAATGGTGGGCATAAGCTCTTTTCAGGTACATAATTTGTATTTGTTCAGTCTGTAGCTTGTCTTTTCATTCTCCTACTAGTGATATCTTTTGGTGAGAACAGCTTTTTTAGCTGTGTGAAGCCCAGTTTTTCACTTTGTGGTTTATGGATTTCACTTTCTATGAGGTAACTTAGAATATCTTGCCTAGCCCAACCATGAAGAATTTGTCCGATTTACTTGGAGTTTTCAGGTGTGTAGCCATTTTGACATAGTAACTCAATGTTGTCATCAACAAAGTTCATGCTTGCAAACCTTCATGCACATACAGAAAGACACTTTTCAAAAAAAAAAAAAAAAAAAAAACAAAAGCCTCAGTATTTTTAATAAGTTTATGAGTTTGTGTTAGGTGCCATCCATAGCTATCCTGAGACACTGGTCACCCTTGCAGGTTAGGCATGTTACCTCATTTTGTTTTTGACTTTGTTAACCATTGGGTTAATTTTTATATACTTGTCAGGAAGAGATTAAGGCTTATATTTTGGTATACAGATGGCTAGTTGCTTCAAAACTGTCTGTTGGAAAGACTATCCCCTTTGGCTTTTAACTGACTCCGCACCTTTGTGAAAGATCAATATCTGTGTGGTTCTATTTTTGGACTGTTTCTTTTTAATCAATGTGTCTATCTGTTTGTCAATTGAAGTAGTTACTTTTCAAGCCTCACACTACTGATGAGGGAGCCTGGTCTTAGCCAAATTAAGCATGCTGTCTAAGGTAATTCAGCAACAGATGATTGAGCAGGGCCTCACGCTGGGGGAGGGCTGTCCAGTTCCCAGTGCTGTGCTGGTCTGGGAAGTGGCTTTGACACCTGAAATAATCTTAGTTATTCTGTTTCTGCTTAAAATGCTGGCCTTTAAGGAATGTCTGCTGTCTGTGCTTTCGGGAGCATAGATGTGATGAGCCAATCTCACCCAGTCATCTGATAAGTGTCTTGAAGTTCTTTTCTGCTTGCAGGGCCATTAGTTAGTAGATGTAATTACTGTCCAGCATTTTAAACAAGGCATAATATGCTTTTTGAAAACACAGGCTTTTTTTTTTTTTTTTTTTTTTGCTTTAAAGAGAGTGGTAGAAATATATATTCCTGTGTAACAAGAATATATATTCCTGTGTAGTAAGAATATATATTCCTGTGTAGTAAGAATATATATTCCTGTGTAGTAAGAATATATATTCCTGTGTAGTAAGAATATATATTCCTGTGTAGTAAGAATATATATTCCTGTGTAGTAAGAATATATATTCCTGTGTAGTAAGAATATATATTCCTGTGTAGTAAGAATATATATTCCTGTGTAGTAAGAATATATATTCCTGTGTAGTAAGAATATATATTCCTGTGTAGTAAGAATATATATTCCTGTGTAGTAAGAATATATATTCCTGTGTAGTAAGAATATATATTCCTGTGTAGTAAGAATATATATTCCTGTGTAGTAAGAATATATATTCCTGTGTAGTAAGAATATATATTCCTGTGTAGTAAGAATATATATTCCTGTGTAGTAAGAATATATATTCCTGTGTAGTAAGAATATATATTCCTGTGTAGTAAGAATATATATTCCTGTGTAGTAAGAATATATATTCCTGTGTAGTAAGAATATATATTCCTGTGTAGTAAGAATATATATTCCTGTGTAGTAAGAAGAAGATGTTTAGGATTTCTGAATTTGAGAGCACAGATGGGCCAAGAGTGACTTCCATCCAGATGGCTTATGCGAGGAACTTGGTAAGAGGTGAGAGAGTGTCGCTAGCGTGGCAGTGAATAATAAATTAGCGTTTCAATATTGGCAAACTGGAGGATTTTGAAGAATGCCATATTTAGTTAGCTTTTGATGATCATAACTTAAGTTCATGTATTTAATCTGTTAAAAACTAGGCCTGTGTGCCTGCCCTGCTACTCCTTCCTACACCTACACCTACACCTACACCTACACCTACACCTACACCTACATCCACACACATGTCATGTCTGAGAGACAACTCTAGTGAGTTCAGCTTAGACAGTAATTGCTGCTTTTTAAATGATGCATAACATAAAAACCCAGTCTCACCGTGTAACCCAGGCTGTCCATGAGTGTCCTGCCTTCACCTCCCCAATCCTCGGATTACAGGTTTAGACTACCACACCTGGTCTATGTTAGTCATTTATTAATACTTTTTCTTTGAGATGCTGGGGACTGAGCCCAGGGACTCAAAGCATGTTTAGAAAGCTGCACCCTCATCTCTATGTCATCTTCATGCACACTTAAAAGCATTTTGTCTTCTGTAATGTGTGTGGGTGTTTTCCCTGCAGATGTCTGTGTACCACATGTGTGCAGTTCCTGTGGAGACCCAAAGAGGGGGTTCGATCCTTGGAGCTGGAATTACAGCTGGTTGCGAGTCAACTTACAGGTGCTGGGAATCGAACCAGGGTCTTCTAGAGGGGCAGCCAGTGCTTTTAACCACAGAGCCATCCTTTTTGTCCCTCCTATGTGTATATTTTGAGACAGGGACTCCACTGTGTAGTTTCAGCTGGCCTGAAACTCCTCCTATGTAGATCAGCATCATACAGATCCTCCTGTCAGGGCTAGGATTACATAGCTCCCTCAGTAAGTACTTTTACTTGAAGGAACACATTTACTGATGTAGTTCAACTCTCTTCATGAGACAAATTCCAATCCCATATCTCTGTTCCCCGTGCTCTTTCCTGAGGCTCGGATGTTTCTTAACTATTAGATACAATTCCTGGGATTACTTTTTGGTACTGGGAACTTATAATACATAAAACTGAGCTGTTTTTCTCTTACAAGGAAGCAAACATTTCCAACTTTTCTCTTTATTTCTATGATAGACATGCTCTCTATTACCTCACAGTTTTTGACATCCCTCCCACCTGTTAGGTGGCCAAATTCATAGGTGACTTGGCGACTTGTGATTGTTAGTTTTTTCTGGCTCCTCTTCCAGTGCTTTCTTACCCCTCCCTTCAGTTTATGTCGGTCCCCTTAGCTCAGTGCTTCCCTTGACTATTGCAGGCCAGACTGTGTCTGTCTTGTTTCATGGGCGTTGTCCTTTTCTTTCTGTAATGCCCAGAACAGGTCTCTTGCCAGCTAGTAGTTTTGCAGGTTGAAAAATAGGGCATCGACTGCATCCCTTCTTTGAATCCCTCAATGCACTGCAATGAGCAAGCTCCCTGTTTCCTTTGATCTCCGAAATAACCTGCATGGGGTCTGGGCTAGCATATCAGCATCCCCTGGGAACTTGTTAGAATACCCCACCCCAGACCTGCTGAAGCATGAGCTTTGGGGATGGATCCCAGAAACCTGTGTTTAACAAGAGAGTACTTCAGATTGTTCTTAGCATGCCAACACCCCCCTGAAAGCCTCCTTTTTCAGTCAGGTGTGTAGACCAGCTTTTCTTTTACTATCTGCTGGGTTCGGTTTGGTTTTTCATTCTCAACAGCCATCCATTTCTCAGCCATTTCTAATTCTTTGTTTAAAATAGGCTCCAAATTCACTCCCTGGAGGAAGACCTTCAATTTATTTTTCTAAGCAACAGGCATTTGCTTTAGACTGTTCTCATTTCTCCTGAAGATGTTGCTAGGGTGGAGGTTGATGGCTGGGTGCTCTGTATTTTCAACTGGTAGAGTGATATAATGTGTCTTTCAACCCAGTACTGGGGATATATTTCATACAAATTTTTGTCACTTTTCGTAGCAAATTGGAGGAAAAATAGTAAATGTCAAAAGGTAAGTTTATACTTGATCAAGGTTTACTGTGAGCCCAGCCATTCAGCAGTGGAAAGGCCTATGCCCGACTATGGTTGTTTTGGGGGCGAGCTCAGGTTTTCCTAATCCCTCTCTTGAGGTATCTTCTTCTTAAGCAAGAAGGTATCTTGCTTAAGAGGCTTGTAACACTCCCGATGGTAAGGATGGGAGTAGAGTGGGCAGGTATTTTTGACTTCTGGTCCTTCATTTCTTTTAGTTGTTAATTCATACTGTTGGGCCTTGTGCTATCATTTGAAAAATTAGGAACTTATGGTCTGTTTCCTACTGTTTTACTGTGCAAGGATTAAATGAGATTTCAGGGGAGGTCCTTATACAACCCCTGTCCTATATTCAGTGTTCTATAAATGGCCCCTTTAAGTACTAACACCACTAGAACAGCACTTTAAAAGCAAAATCTCCATGAGCCCAGTCCTGTCTGCTCGTAGAACACCTTTATTGAATGTATTGCTCATAGATAAGAAATTTCATGGCTCTGTTCTGTACAGACATCCTCTTTTTTTTTTTTTTTTTTTTTTTTTTTTTTTTTTTTTTTTTTTTTTTTACAGAGCTTCAAGTTTTAGTGCTTTATAATTGTTAATGAATGCTAAGAAATATTACTTGACTTTTTGACAAATCTGTGCATTTCTTAAAATTTATCCATTCAACTTTAGTTTTAATGGATGATAGCTTACTTTCTAATAGTATCTGAAAGGTTTTTATGGTTTTTTTTTCTTAGTAGAATAAATTAGGCTAGCTAAATGGGCTCTTTGACACAATGCCCTACCAAGACAGTTGTTTCATTGTCAATGGCTGGTTTAATCAGTATTATTTGAAGGTAATTTCAAACTATTCTGGCATTTGGTTCCTTATTTAGTTTGTGTTCTTTTCCTAACACATCTAATTAATGGAACTGTCCAGTGGTCTAACATGGAGAAGGAGAGATGACGTTGTAAAAACTTTAACCGTTGTGATAGCAGCTGACATTTGTCTGGCTTGCTATACAGTCTGCGGAGTTCTTTAACTTGCATCACGCCATAGTTCAGAGATCCTGTGGAGCTGGCACTGCTAATTTTGTTGTTTTTGGTTAGAAAATTGATGATTAGATTACTGATTCTCCACAAAAGCAAGGAGGTAAAATAAGGGACCCTGAAGTTGAGGATAGTGCAGTTATAAAAAGAGCTCCAGTTCTTGGGTGGTAATGGAGAATGCTTGCCTAGCCTGGCTGAAGCCTGGCTGAAGCCTGGCTTAGAGCCCTACTACCAGGTACACTGGTAATGTTTTACAGTGGCTGGAGAGTCAGAGGACCAAGGTCGTCTTCGATACATAGTGAATTCGGGACAAACCTGGATCCATTAGGCTGTGTCCAAAACAAAACAAAATTTGTAATTCTTCTTGGGTTAATACACAGAGAACGGGGTGCAAATTCACATGATTCAAGAGTGCTGCCTCCCACGTCCATCATGTGGTACAAAAGATAATTGGCTTAAGTTGAGATTTTGGCTTGGCTTCCTTTCTTGTGACAGACCTAAGATAATCATTTCATCTTCTGGAGCAGAAAGGTGTCTCCTTGTTTGGGACTGGGGAAGCTGAGAGTATCAGCCCAGTAGACAAGTACAGCAGTGCCTGAGGTACAGTAAGTGCTCTGTAAGCATTAGCTGTCACTGTTGTGGAAAAGTGGATGAAGTGCCTCCTATAAAATATAAGTGACTGTACTTAGACGTAATTATAATTACAGAAGTGCAAACCAGAGCGTCTGTAAGAGTTCATTCTGGCACAGATGTTTACTTCTTAGGTAGGGCTCTAATACGGTAAAGTGTGTATGTCTTTCGTAGTTTGAGTTTCTCCATTGTTTTAGGGACATTTGAGGACTCTAGTTTAAATGAAAACAAAACAACAACAACAACAACAACAAAACAAACAAAAAAAACAAAACCTGCAGCCGGGGTATGATTTCTATTTCTAAAAATCCAAAGCCGACATCAGGACTTTAACAATGTTCCATGTGCCAGGAAGAATCATCTGCATATTGTTC
This sequence comes from Arvicanthis niloticus, assembly GCF_011762505.2. Lineage (NCBI taxonomy): Eukaryota > Metazoa > Chordata > Mammalia > Rodentia > Muridae > Arvicanthis > Arvicanthis niloticus. Next base: position 15,890,843 of record NC_133434.1, read on the forward strand.
ACACAGAAACATTCTGCTGGGGTCAAAGACACAGTGCCATTTAGGAGAAGGGAGTTGTTAATTGTCTTCTTTAGAAATTATAGTTTTCCTGTTAGGATTTTCACGAGTGAGACAAACATTCTGTTGGTGAAGTTCAGTGGTTTTCCTGTGGGTTTGGTAAATCACCTGCACCCGGAGCCCCTTCCTGATTGCACAGAAAGTTGAGAGTCTAGTTGGCTTCAAGCTTTTCCCTTGCCAATGCTCCTGTCTCATGTCACACAGTGTAGAACTGAGAACACAAGATGGACCCAGTTCTGCTTCTAGTCTTTCTTTATAATTTTCTCTGCAGCTTGATTTTTTTTTTTCTAGCGAGAAGTGCATTTTTTTTTTTTTTTTTTTTTTTTTTTTTTTTTTTAATGTAGAAAGCCTACTAAAATGTTGGTAAATACTGGAAACAAGGGATTAGGCTTTGCCACATTTTGGTTTAACATTAAGATATGAATGTGGCCTTTCTATAGACACCACGAATAGAATGTTCTTATATGCTGTGGGTCTTTGTCTTCAGCTCACAAAATACTGGGTTTCATTATGAAACTTGCATAGCGTCTCATTTTTTTCTTGCTCATATTTCTCTCCCTGTCCTCTGACTTCCTCTCTCCCTTAGCATTTTTTCTTCTGTTTCAGGTATGTTACAGGTTGGAGGAAAAAGCCCCTTTCTCTATTAAAACCACAGGCCGTGTATGACACTGTTAAGAAATTAGATACTCAGAGGAATCTATTCATTTTTAATTTATTGATGGCTATAATCAACATAAAAAGCTTTTCTTAATAATTAATGTGGGAACTATGAACTTTAGACATATTTATGACTTCTTTACAGAAGATGCATGGGTGTGACTCGACTTTGAATTTTGAATTCTTTAGGCCCTTTTGATTTCTTCCCTTTGTTTGAAGGTCCCTATGGCTTTTCTCCTTGGCTTGCTGTAGAATAAGGAGAGTCCCTAGTACATCTATAAACTCTCCGAATCTAAAGGTGGGAGACTATTTTATTTCTATTCTAAAAAAGAAAAAAAATGTCTAAATGTGATTGTCTCAATTCAAATGCTATGGTTTCTCTCTTTTTTATGCCCAGTATGGCCCTGGGGCCCTGGATATGGCCCTGGAGAAGAATTGGTGACTAGCCACTCTGTGTGTGCTTGCATTCCTGAATATGCAGGTGAGGATGTGAATTTGAAGGCTTTGAGTATTATCCTGAGACATGCCCTCCTATGAGGTAGGCATCTGTCTTCGAGTGTATTTATTTCTCTGTGCCTTGCTATGATCAGCACATGTCAAGATGGAAATGCCTTAGAAAGCTAGCTCCTTCATAGGTGGCCGCACAAGCATTTACACAACACTGTGGAACTCTTTGCAGTCACCTTAAACAAACAAACAAAACAAAACAAACAACAAAAACAAAAACTGGATCTGGTGTTTGCTGCAGCTCGTGGGGATCATGGGGGTCCTGATTTTTCTAAGGAAAGAACAACCTTGTGCTTGTAAGCCTTTCCACCTTCAGTCCGTTGGGTTTGTGCGTGTTCATCTTTTCTACTCTGTGATTGATAGCTCCGTGTTAGGTCCCCACTCTGAAGTGTTCTGTACTGTTCGAAAGTTCAGAGGAGTGAGTAGTTATTAGTGACTAAAGCCTAATTTAGATTCCCAGATCGAAATCGTTCTTGAAGAACGCTGCCCCTCCACTGCAGATGTCGTGTGCCGATGACGAGTGTGCTCATCAGAACAAGCTCTCACCCTGCCTTTCATAATAGAAGAGCGTTTTTAATCCTTCCAAACAGGTGCTGTCGCAGTTTATTTATAACCGATGCATTAAAATGAAAAATATTGAAAGGGCCCTAAGTGGGAGGCGGCTTTTGAAATATTGCCATATTTAAATGATAGGATTTTGTCAGGCTGATTTGTGGAAAGGACCAGTCAGTGCTGGCTGGTAAGTGTTGTACTTTAGGCTTCTAGTTGGGGCACAGCTTTCTGCAGTGTGAGAGTCCTGTGCAGACTGACCCTTGCAGTCAAAATGGTTCCTCCCTCCCATACTCATAGTCATTGGGTTAGCTCCCGTGGTCTTTGACAATTATGGCTTTCGTGAAGCATGCCATCTGGTAGGCTTTCTTGGCTTCCAGACTTCCTGCAGCATCAAGATGTGAACTCTCCCTTGAGACAATCGGCAGGTGGTCATCCCGTTTCCTCTCAGTCCGAATTTCATCTCTTACATGGGGCAGGTAAATATGTTCCTTCACGTTGGCCTAGGCCTGTTGATCTGAAAATCTTTTTTTTTTTTTTTTTTTGGTTTTTTGAGACAGGGTTTCTCTGTATAGCCTTGGCTGTCCTGGAACTCACTCTGTAGACCAGGCTGGCCTCGAACTCAGAAATCCACCTGCCTCTGCCTCCCAAGTGCTGGGATTAAAGGCGTGCGCCACCACTGCCGGGCTGATCTGAAAATCTTATATTTCCTCTGCATTGTGCTTTCCTGGGAAAGCCAGCCAGAGGCTGACGTGTAGTTGGGTTGTGTCAATGGGTGTTTATATTGTCCCGTGACAGCTACTCTCACTAATTTGTTTTCACAGGGCAGCTTATAGTAAATGAATGGCATGCTGAATATTTTACTGAGATTTCAGATTATCCCAAGAATATTTTCTGGTTTACTAATTGGTAGATAATGCTGAGTACATTGGTGTTGACATGAGCAAATGGATTTAAAATGATTTGAAGTGAGCTTCATTAAAAGATGCTGTAATCACAGGCAGCAGGAAATGTCAAACCTGCTTTGCCTTCATTCGCTGTAGTGGACCAGAAGCTGTTGCAGACTTTGGGTTGGGGGTGGGTGTCAGCTTTGCTGTTTCAGTTTTGGGTCAAAGGTTTGGGCAAGAGCTGGAAGGTTTTTTTATTTTTTTATTTTATTTATTTATATTTTTATTTCTTAGTATCTTTACCAGAAAGTAAACACCATACATTTCTAATTACCTGAGTGGATTAACGAACATTTCTCTGTGAATTACAGTGAATTCTACTGTGGGAGTCTTACCATCCACTAAAGACTGGATGCATGGAAATCATATTTTTTGCCTGCACTGTACTGGAAGCTAATAAATTATGTAGTACTCATTCCAGCAGAAGCCTGCTCTAGAATTAAAGCTACTGTGCTCCTGGTAACACCAAAAAAAACCATAGGCAAACGTGTTACAAATTCCTAGGCTGATGCTTACATCACTGGTGTTACCTTTTACTTTTTAATTTATTTTAAATGGTATGTAAGCTATTTGATCAAAATTGACCCCCTGGGGGAAAAAAAAACTTAGGGTGAGTAATACAGCAGTAAATATAGCAGTGAGGACGGCAGACTGGAGCAAGGGTAGTCAGTCTTCAGATCCCACTCTCGCCCATGCCAAGAGTGTGACTTTTATACAACTCAGCCAGTCTGAGCTCAAGTTTTTCCACTTCAGTCCTGGAGATATCAAGCTGGGACCTTGCACAAGCGAGGCAAGTTCTTTGCCAGTGAGCTATATCACCAGACCTTTTTTAAAAATACAAAGTATATAAAATCAGTGATAACAATGTCTTTCTCATGAGGTTGTAGGAGTATTTATACATCTCTGTCCACAGGATGTTTTTCAAGGACAAAGCAGCTGGTGAGGGCTCCATCATTGCTGGTTCTTGACCTAAGTGAATTTATTTCCTTCTTTCAGGAAACAAAAGAAATGCAGTGGATTTTAGTTGCTGACACATTAACCAAATCCCTTATTTCTTCACACTCAAGTTTTGTGAAGAGTTGTCATCTCATCTGGAACATGAAGAGCTCTGTGAAGCAATGTTTCAGAACTTGGGATATGACAGGACTACCCCAAATTTCTGCTGTAGGATTCTGGCGGGGTGCTTACTGTAGTCTTCTTGCCTTTCTCTTTGACAACTATCAACTCAGTTTTTCTTCCAGCCCCGATGTGCTATGCTGAGATGCTAGCCCTTCCAGGCACTGATCAAGGGCTCATAATGGTTTTCATAGTAAGAATACTGTGATGCAGGAGTTTATATAATGCTGATGAAATCCACTGCCTGGCCAGCAATCTGTTCACTTCAGGCTGCTCATTAGCATTGCATTCACCTCGATGCCCTGTAAACATTTGTACAGTTTGTGTATCTTTTAAACAGTACCAGCATGGGTCAGCTTGACATACCAGCAATCTAGCTGGATGTGCAATAGATTCAAATGCCTCATGGAAGTCACTAGAGCACGCACTGCCCGAGTAGAGATAATAGGAATGGAGTCTACTGAAATGGAGGGAGAAGGTTCTGGACTACCCAAATAGCCACAATTCTCTATTCAGAGCTTCTGGCTGGACTGCAGATCAGAACGTGGCCTCCTCTTCTCTTCAGTCAGGGTTCTGCAAGTCAGCTGTAAGTTAATTTTTTTTTTTTTTTTTTTAATTTTCCCTTAATGCTTTGATGCATTTTGTAGAGAGGAGAGAAAAAAACTAAAAATCTTCCCACTCGAATGACCCTGTTAGCTTTTCTGTGCATCCTGTAAACCTTGCTGGAAATGTAATAATCTTCAGCGGCTTTGGGTGTGGGATACAGCCTCTGTTGACAAATGTAAAAAATGGCCCAGCAGACTGCAGATGTGGTTTGTGGGTTAGTATGGACTTCCCTCATCAATGGGGAAATGGGGCTTAAGTCAGGCTTAGAAAATGAGAAAAATGCTTAAGGGACGTGACTAATGTCTCCAATGTGCACTACGCTACATAAACCCATTATGTGCTTTAATTTAATGTTCTCCATAAAGATTCAGGACCTGTCAGTGGAAGGAAAGAAACAAGCAATCCATCTTCAGTGAATTGTGAATAGAGTTTTATATTTTAAAAATACACATTCACCTCAACATACTTTTTCTTCATTCAGGTTTTCTCCACATCTTGTCCCTTCCCTTCCCTATCTTGTAGCGCCACTACTTTGTCTGCTCCAGAATTGTTTTGTTCAGTGAAAGTAGACTAATGTGTTAAATATTTAATATTGCTAATTGAGTCAAGGTAAAGGGTAGAGGAATAGATGCAGATTGTCTGAGCCCTGCCACCAGACTTGAGTGCTCGAGACTGCAGAGCAATCTGTGTGGAGGAGGGCCCATCTTAGGGAAATGAGGCCTGTGGGTAATGCAGCCTTCCTTGCAGTCATGAGTGGGCCAAAATAGTGTGTGTGTGTGTGGTGAGGGGGGAGGGGGGAGGGCAGGGGGTTAACTTACACCTGGGAGCTAGAAAACTCTTTAATTCCATAGAAGGTTTGCTTTTCCCTGTCCCCCAAGCCTTTTATTTTCAGGCATCTGGAGTAGATTGGAGATGACCAGATGGATGTGGTATTTTAGTAATTTTATGTCTTTCGCGTGCTAGGAGTGTTAGCACACTTACCCGTACTTGACTAAAGCAAGCCAGAATTTGTCGTGATCTTAATTGATGAGAGAGGAAATAGAAACTGCACCAGGTCAGTGTAGAGTTTTCCATTATGAAAACATAACCTTTCCCAGGGCACCCGGTGGCAGTGAAATGTCAGGTGCTCAGGTCCCCTGCACCCCTCTCACAGGAGAGAAAAGGAGATGTGCAGTGGGGCTCCTACCGTCCAGTTCTAGATGCATCTACATGCCGCCGCCTTCTCTTTTAGCTTGTTTTGTTGCCTAATGTTTATAGATGATAGTTATTCTGACGTCGTTCTTTCCCTTTCCCTTTCCCTTTCTTTTTCTTTGTTTTTGCTTCAAATAGTTTTAAATAGGAGAAGGCTAGTGGTGGGTTAGGAAATATGAGAAACTGTAAATTACATTTGAGCAATTGTAGACAGGTAAGAATTAGTCTTACCTCTTCCATTTTTTTCCCTAGGGGAGAAATGTTAGTAAACTAAGGCAGGAACAGAATTGCTTAAAGGACTAATGGGATGTGTAGGATGCTCTAATGAAGTGTGATGAGCTAGATCGAGAGCTCTGAAGGGTCAGGGTGGATGCGCGGGGGTGGGGGGCGGGGGGGGGCGTGGGGGCGTGCGTGTGCATGTGTGTCCCTGGGGGTTACCCAGGTGTTTTTGTTTGACTTTTCTGGGCGGGGCCGTGTTTTTATTGGCTCTGAAGGAGACTCCCAGTTAAGCCACGCCCACCAGCAGTCTGTAAGCGCCTCCCCTTTAAGAGCCTCATTGCTGTACTTTTTTCCCAGTCCGGTTCATCTCCTCATCTTCAGCCCCTCTTCCCTTCTCTTTATCTGCTTTATTTTTTCCTTCACTGCCTCTTGTAGCGGAGACACATTTTGGAGAGGATGATCTAGGAGCTAGACATTTTGACTGGCTTTCCAAACCAAAAGGGTCTTCCTTAAACAATGATTGGCTCAGCCAGGGCAGAACCTGTAAGTCTTGTGATGCTAACGTTCTCCTTGTTGATAACATAATGATGGTTTACTAACTTCCCTTGCTTTCCTCCTTCCTTCTCCTCTACATCAAAAATAAATTACTTGTGGAATATTTAATAGGTTCACAGGGCTCTGCTCTGGTGTTATCTGTTTTAATTCCGTCGGAGATGAGATGCAGCGCTTGTCAGCAGAGGCGGCTGCTGATGTCGGTACACCTTGCTGAGCACAGGTCACGGTGGCCTGCAAACCTAAATTGGGTGGTTCAGCAGAGGAAGCCTCCTGCTGCTGAGTGGGAGGACTGGATGCATCACCTCAGAGCTCACATGTAGCTGCTGGGTGTTATGCAGATGTTCTGCCAGGGTTCATGCTCCTTCCCTGGCTACCCATTGCAGTGTCCTGGGCTGCTCCTCGGTCATTCTGTGGTCCAACAGAAGCAGTCCGCTTTCTGAGAGCCGTCTTGCAAAATGATATTTTTGAAGGTCACCAAGCATTGGTAGCCCGCAGTTAAGCATTATCTGCCTCGCCCGCCCTGTGGTATTTGGCACCATTAACTTCTGTTTCCTTTTACAGATTCCTCCATTTGTTCTGCGGCGCTGCCTGTTTTTGGACAGCTTTATTTGGTGGCACTTGGGCTGGCTTTTTTCCCCTTCTCCTACCAGCTAACTGTTTCTCTACATTTTGTCCTTAGCCATTTTCTTCTCTTTAGCCTGGATGTTCTGTCTTCTAGATCTTATTCACTTCCCCCGGGCTTTAGATCTTATTCACTTCCCCCAGGCTTTCTTGCATTCTGTTCACCTGGACCCTGTCCCCCTTTAAAAATTTCCAAAATGCATTGTCAACTGCCTTCTGTCCCTAGTTTCACTGCCTCCACAAAATCCTGTTGTTTAAAACAGAATTTAGGGCTGGGTTATAGCTGTCTATAAGTGCTTGCCTTGCAAGCATGAGCTCCCGACTACTCCCCCCAGAACCTATATAAAAATTCCTGTAAACCAAGCATTGGTCAAGATATATTCCAAGTTTTGGAGAGGTGGAGACAGGCAGATCTCTGGGACTTACTGACTGGATGCTTTGGTGAGTTATAGGGCAGTTGTGAGATCTTCTCTTAAGAAAACAAGGTGGAGGGCTCCTGAAGAACAGGTTGACCTCTGGCCTCCCCCCCCCCCCCAAATAAAGAGATCACAGCTCCCCTTTACCTTTCTCTCCAGTTTTCACACAAACACACATGCACACCAAACGGCCTCCCTAGCCACTGCCCAAAGCAGACCCCTGAAGCAGACACTCCATATTTCTTCCTCCTCTTTTCTGGGTTCCTGGTCTGTCTCCTGGGAGCCTCCAGACTGGAATCTCTGCACAGTGACCAGTCTTTTTATGTGCACGTGGTGTGTTAAGTGCACGTGGTGCAAGGTCTTCACCTTAATGATGGATTTTCTCCATCAGGACTTCCCATTACCTTCCTTAGGTCAGCTAGCGATGAGCTCCTCTAGAGCATGGCCCATCCACGTGGTAAAGACGGATTTGTCTTTCTCAGACTCTGTTATCACCACTGTCTGGGGCCAGAGGCCAGAGTGTTCCATCGGGATTCCTCAGCTGCTTTCTCTCTAGTGCAGGTGTGCTCTCCCAAAGCACTGCCAACCTTTCCATTTCTCACTCTTAGGAAATTTTTCAGCATCCATCTTTTCCCATGTGTATGCTGTGTGGTTTCTAATCCTATCGGAAGATCAAGTCCTTCTTGACTGCCTTTACTTTATGGGAACTTTGATCCATGCTCTTTTTGGTTGGGAAGGGAGACAGGGTTTCATGTAGCCTGGGCTCTCTTTGAACTCGTTTGTTGCAGAGGATGACCCTGAACCTTTGATCTCCTGCCTTCACCTTCCAAGTACTTTGGTTACTGCCTTCTGCTCTGTCTTACTGGGGACTGTCCCAAAGGTTAAGGGCAGGGCAGCCAGGCACTTTTCCAGTTTCACTACATCCTTACCCTTTTATTCTGTCTGAGGTTTGTACCTTTTATTTTGTGTAGCATTGACATCTTCCATGGCATTGCTTCCATGACATTGCTCAGCCAGGCTGCAAATGCTAACGGAGTAGAAGCTTTCTTTGCACGCACTTTTCTTTCTCCATTCTGTATGCCGCCCAGCGCAGGAGCATGTAAATGTTAGAAGCCCAATAAATATTTATTGAATGGATTAATGAACACCTACACTGAAATTCTACTTAGGTTAGCAGGCTAACTTGAAGGAACTTAAAGATCTCTTCCCACTAACGATCTTTTGTCTAATTGTTTTGCAACCTTTCTGCTTAGCCATGCAAATTAGCATAGGTTCATGAGCCCAGGGCCTGAAATAATCTGTAACACAAAGGAACCAGGTTGTAGGTGTACATGGTTTTAGTACAAGAACAATTGGAAACATAGTGCAGGTGACCAGTTGTCAGTGTAAGCTGTGCGTTTCCCTACCCCTCTTAAAGAGAAATCTTTTTTCCCCCTAGCCCTCTGCAGTCCTGAGTTTTTCTTACTTCCTACATAGGCCTGAGGAAGCATGGCAACAGCAGCACAAGGGTGATAGGAAGAGGAATTGGAGACAGACAGAAAATATGATGTCTGACCATGTTCATTACCCAGTATACAATGTCATTATTATTATGGCTGTTATTATCACTTCTGCTCTCACCATTTATCATCTAGAAAACACTGGTGGTGACATTGTATTTTTCTAAGGGTTCCTAGGGAATTATGTACATCCCATAGTGAAAGGTTAATACATGGCATCTAAGCCTACAGCACTTGGTCACCTGTGGGAGCCGATTTTGTCAAACCAATAAAACCGTGTGTAGTTGAGATGTATTGTTCCGGGCTATGTGTAAATACTGTATTGTGTGACACACTTCCAGCACCTGGAAAGCCCGGCCTCTGGGACTGATCTGAAGAGCTGTTTACAGCTGTGGCAAGCCAATACCATGGCCGAAGGGAAAAGGTCTGCTTTGAGAGTGGACTTTAACTGAAGGGGGATTCTGTGGCTCCCTTAACCCCTCCACGGAGCCTGGCTGAGCACAGCAGTGGCTGCTGCGAGGGAATGCTGGGAAGCATCAGAGAACCTGAACATGGTAGGGGAGGCTGCTCTGGATACAGAATCTTCTTTCTAAACCCACCTGCTAACTGGAGGGAAAGGATGCCAGGCGTTCAGGTCTGCTTGCAGGCGCATCCAAAATTTAAATCCTTTCTGTGGGAAATCAGTAGAGGGTTTAATAGAAGGTTAAACAAATTACACATAAACACACAGAAGTAGTCTGGCCCAAGTGTGGAAAGGCCAGAGAGCTGGAGTGCTATGGTGAAGTCCTAGGAGGTAATTTATTTTTAAAATTTATTGAACCCACTGAAGCATAAGTGTGAGGATAAGAGAAACCATATGCGCATGTGGTCCAGAATGAAATTCTTCAGATGCCTGAGATGGTTACAACTAGTGACTCAGCCATTCTGAGTCTAGTTCAGCTCTTTCCAGTGCTACCCAAGGGGAATGAAAGGCGACAGCTGGTCAGTGCTACTCTTCAGCCACACTGCAAGGAGGGAACAAGACCTTCAGCTCTCATCCCTGCTCTGGGCATTGTCTCCCTCTCTTGTCCAGTCTGTCCCCTTTCTCTCTGAGATGGGGTGGGGAGTTAGGGGGAAAGGCACTCCTGTTGTACACCTCATGTTTAGGAAGTACAATATTAAGCCAGGTGTGGTGGTACATATTTGCAATCTTAGGACCCAAGAGGCTGAAGCAGGAGGATGGCCACATATTCAAGATTATGTAGGGACAACCAAACTTGTAAGGGCTATACAAAATTATATAAGAAGGCTAGATTTCATTTTTTTTGGGGGGGGTGGTCTTAAAGTTATTTGTGAAATTTGTACTTTATTGATTAAGTGGATACATGAGAGTAATCTGCAGTGACATCTCATCAGAGGGAGAATCTGAAGGAATCAAACCGGAGACAAATCCTGGGCTGGAATACAGAAGTGCACTGCGTAGCAGTAACGCTCCTTCCCATTCATTGCTGCAGTTATAATTATGGAACCCAACATATTTAACTGGCACCGTGTGCTCTTCTCTACTGAATAGGCTGCATTGTTCCTGTTTTTTTAAAAAAAAACAAACCCTTATGCACATGAATCCCTGCACATGTTGCTCTCTGGCTCTCGAGAGGTTTCTTTGTTTATGTGATGACTGATTAACTGAGCCATGGGGCTTCATCATATGCAAAACCGAAGAGGAAACTCTGCTCTAACTTGGAAAGGCTTTGGGTAATTTAAGAACAATCAGTTAAATCTTTGGGAAAGTGTACGCTCTAACTTAGAACGACATAGATGAAAAGATCAGTTGTGTCCGGTATGTGGGCTGGTCTCTTACCTGATTGCAGAAGACCTGATGTGTGTAGAGCAGAGAGGTTATTGGCATGCATGTTTGAATCTTAACCTCAGAAGTGGTATCCCTGGAGAAACTTCTGGCTCATGAACCCCCCAGAAATGACAGCAGTACTAAACGCGGGTGGAAAATAAAGGGGCTCATTCATATAGGACTTTCTAGTTAGCATCAGAGACTCATAGCTTTGGAGATGAGATGCACAGGCTATATCGTAAGGATATCAACCATAACAGCTAACTTTGAGAGTGCCTGATGCCTCCCAAGCCCTGTGCTAAGTACGAATTTTCTAGTCATTGTTTCAAAATCTCTCAACTCTCCCAGTGTTCCCTCTTATCCCCAGGCTGTGGCTCAGTGGCACAGTTTTCTAGTTTGTTGAATTCTCAGCTACCAGAGCTCCAGGGTATGATCCCAGTGGCCTTTCACCTGCTTTTGCTGCTGCTGTAGAATGTGGTAGAAAGACAAGGTTCATTGTTTCAAAGCCTTCCTCGTCTTACCTGTGTAATTCCTCACTACATGTATTCGTCTACATGTACCTGAAAAGCAGTCACAGCTCTGTCATTAGAGATTGTCTCCAGAGACAAAGATCCCCAGAACAGGCTGTGACCTCCACAGCTGAGGTCGAGAGTGGCAGCCAGAAATCCCGTCTGTGGGTGCCACAGGTAGGCCTGCTCTTGGATGCAGAAGCCCGCTAGTTCAGTTTCTTGCTGGAATGGATTCTTCACAAATAAGGATACTCCTTCATCTGCTGTTTACTCTCACTGATTTCTTCTGTATTCTGTACTGTCCACAACAGGCTTTGCAATTTTTTATATATTCTTGCCAGAATGCACTTATTCATTAGCTGTTTTTATTAGTGTTCCGGTTGAGATGCCATTTTCCATTCAAAACTCCAATTTTCAGTGGCTTTTAATTTTACAAAACAATTACCTACTGGGCTGAAACTCCTAAGGCTGCTTCTCCTCTTGGGGAGGAGGTGGGGGGGGGGGGGGACTGTTCCACTTTTCCTGGCAGCCTAGGCATTTATATTCATGCAAGTGCTCTTTAAATAAAGTTGCAATTGCTTAATTATTTAAGCAAACGGGAACTGAATGATTTAGGGATTTTTTTCTAGCAGGACCAAAGGGCTCTGGATTCCCTTCCTGTTCCTTACTCAGATAGTGTGTTTTTGTGCTGGCTAGCTAAGAGTGAGTGTTTCACTTGTGCTTTGGTATATTTAGAAATCTGAGGCTATTTAATTTGGAGTCCCCTTTTTTTCTCCATTCATTCATTTGTTCATTCATTCATTTTTCTTTTCGTTTTCTCTTGTGGAATGTTCTCTGTAGCTCAGTCTGCCTTCAAACTCAGAGATGCCCGTCTCTTCCTTCCAAATGCTGGGATTAATGGCATGCATGACCAGGATTGGCTAATTTGGAGTTCTCAATCAGGCTAAACCCATAGATTTTGTATCTATTACCAAATCCAGGGCCTTGAAGATGCTAGCCAAGGGCTGGACTACTAAGCTACACCCTTACTAAACCCATGAATTTTAGAAGTCAAGTTTGAATTTTTAGTTTATATCTAAATGCTTATGTTGAATAATGTCTTCTTAGATATATCATGGTGTATCATGGTTAATATTTAAACTTTTGTCAGCTCCTTGCACACTTACTGTGTGAAAGGGACACACACTGTGTGAGTCTGAAAGGCCTGGCTCTTGGTGTTGGCCTTGCGTCCTATGTGGCTGCACAGTGATTTCTCAGTCAGTTTTCTCTTGGGTAGCTCACCTTATTAGGGAAATGTGTGCAGAATCCATCTGCAGTACTTAGTGTTCCTAAGGAACTGTGGTGACTGTGCAGCCTGTCCAGGCACCATGGTAACCAGAGTTCTCTCCTGAGTTAGACTGGGTCCCTGTACTTACAGGGCCAGTGGTCTGGTAAGGACAAAGCATTTCAAGCAGGGGGTACGGCACAGAGAAGAGTCTGTAGAACCGTGGAAGTCCCTCTGTTGTTTTGGAAACCATTGATGTTCCAGTGTTTCTAATCTAAACAGTAATATAAATTCAACTGCTAAGTGGAGGGTCCTCTTGAGGTTTGTAATATACATGGCATCTGCTATTTCATTTGATCTTTGCAAACCCCTGTGTGACCAATAGGGATCACCACCTCTATTTCATAAGGGATTTGAGGGATTTACCCAGAATCACATAGCTGGTGCAAGAGCTGGGATTGAAGGCCAGGCTTTGCGTTTCCTGTCCGGTGCTCTTCTCCGGTATCATTTAGAGCCATTGGCCTTATCTACATATACAAGGGCTAAGCCTTTAATGGTAAGTTAATGAGACTTTATAATGTTCTTTTTATTTAAACATTTTTACTTAAACTCATCTGATGAGATAAAATTATATAAAGTGAAATTGAGGTTATACGTTAGCTTCTACATATATATACACATATCACTGATGGCTGTAATTAAAAAAAAATTAAAGTTAGTTATTTTTTTTCTCAGAGTGTGGAGACTCCAAATGTCATTTCTTAATTGCATTGTGTGGTCTTCTCTCTTTTCTTTCCTTTGGTTTTACCGTCTTTCTTGTCTTATGAAGTGGGGAAATCACACCCACTTATGTGTCTTGATTCTCTGAGTATGCAGTTCAAAGCCCCATCTACTCAGGCCTTACTTCATTAACGACAAAGATATATTTTGGGGGGCAGATGTTCTCTTTCAGGGCCCATATTTTTTTTCTTTTTACTATATTTGATTTAAACACATTGGTTTCTTGGCAAAATTATCAATGATTATAGCTTTTAACTGTTATTTAAGGCATTTTATTTATTGATGAATGTATATGTATCCATGCTTAGAGGAAAGCTTGCTTAAGTTCTTCTACCTTCAGGGTTCTGGGGATCTAACTCAGGTAATCACACATGGCAGCAAGCAGCCTCTACATCCTGAGCCACCTCGTTGACCTGTCTGTTAGGTCATGAATGTATGTATGTGCACATGTGTTTCTCATGGTATGCGTATTCTAAGGTTGACACTGGGCGCCTTCCTCAACCAGTCTCAACCAGCAGTGGGTTTACACATGGTGACAGCATTGTGTGCACATACGAAGCATCATCTCCCCAGCCTACCTTCTGCCCCGTTTTAAAGTCACTGCTTGAACAAGGAGCTACCACCTCCATTCTCTTGTGCTTCAGGACCCACTGTGCTGTTCCTGAAGAATTCAACAGGAAGGGCAGAGGCCCAGCTCCACTTCTCAGGGAGTACTCACTGAACCCAGAGTTGTTGGCTCCTGCCAGTTACCAACATTTTCAAATAAGTATGCAGGGCATGCCTGTGCTTTCAACTTGGTTTCTGAATACTAAGTAGCTGGGCGAAGAGAGAAATGCTAATGTCCCAGTGATCTGTGAGGTGCTTTTCCATGTTAGGCACTGCACAGATCCACAGGTTTTATATTTTATTTTATTTTTTTGCTCCCAAGGAAGAGAGCTTGGAGGGTCCATCCAGTGTCTTTGTTTTCTGCAGGAACAGTCTTTTAAAGTTCCTTTTAGATGCACAGATGTGACTCTTGGGCCCTCTGGCCTCATGTATGGCTTTTCTGGAATATTCAGAGTTTCCTGAGGTGCTTGATTCTTGGGTACACGTCCGAACATTCCAGGGCCCCTTTCACACTTGGATCCTAAGTACATTATTATTTAAAGCTGCAGATGGGGATTTTCTACCGGGGACTGTATTTATCTGTTTGTTCTGTTTATGTTTTTGTCTTTGAAGTCTTTCTATTCTTAGAGATACTCCTGCTCCTCAATGCTATTATTTAGTTATTTTTTCCCTTTTATTCTTTTTCCAAAGCACATTGAAGAGTTGTAAAGAGTTGTCTGTTGAACTTTTCAGTCAGAGTTATCCATAGTTTTTGGAGCTTTCTGTTTGAGACCTTTTGAGTTCTCACTTTAATTTTGCAATTGGTTGTAAAAGGGGAAAGAAACCTCAGGCTGGAAGCTGGGGTCCAAGAAGCACTTGTTAATAAGGAGAATTTGAAGAAGAGAGTCCAGAAGTTGATCTTTGCTCCTCAAAGGCCTCACTACAGAAGACATGTTCGTGGACGGCAAGGGCAGCATGACACTTCCTCTCCAGCTCTTCAGCAAAGGGGACTTCTTATGCTATGACCTGGGGGGAAAGCTGGGAGAGACAAAATGCTTGCTGTGTCCAGTACCAGAAGGTGGAGAAGGTAGGGACCAGTTTGTCATTTCAAGATGGACAGGCGGACAACAGACAGACTAACTAGTACACAATTAAAGAACCAGTTCTTAGACACATCTTTGGGCATGAAATGTAAAGGAGTGGCCATTGACTCTTGTGCATAACTACAGAGGCACTTGTGAGGATGCTGCCCTTGGCCTACTGTGAGAGAACAGGGAGGGAGGGCCCTGATTGTGGACTTCCTCAAGAAGAGCTGGGTCAGGGTGTTTGTTGTCAAGCCTGATAACTGAGTTCAGTCTCTGGGGCAGACTACAGGGTGTAAGAGAACTGAGTGCTGGAAGTTGTCCTCTGACTTCCACCTACATGCTGAGGTATCTAGACGCCCCTCCTCCCCCCAGGTAAATAAACGAACAATTGGTGTTAAGTCCCATCTCCTGAGGGAATCTATCATTTTACATGGAGATTTAGGAGGGATTTAGGAGGTAAGCTCTTTAAGGCTACAGTGAGGCTGTCCCTTGACCGTGTGGAGAAACTAGTTCCTAAGGGTTGACTGTATTTAAGTAGCACAAGGCTGAACTGGAAACACTGCCAGAGAAATGTCTGCCTGGCAAATTGTATTCAGCCCCAAGAGGAACCCCCTACTTCCACCTTGATTTACCTGGCAGGCGAGGATCCTCTGCCGACTCCACTGCAGTTTTCCTTAAATTCCTCTGCTTTGTGTTGTGTCTCTGGGAGCCATTCATCTTTGTCACTGCTCTACTTGCTCTACCTCTGCTATTTTTAGCCCAGTGCCAAAGACCTTACAGCTTCCTCAAGGGAAGGCTAAAGAATTAAGATCTGTTGTAAACAAAGGTTCACCCCACCCCTTTTTTTTTCTTTCTTCCTTCAGGTATTGTTTGGAATCAACTTTACTCTCTTAGAACCTGGAGCACTCTTTAGGCGAGGGACCTTAGTCGGTTTCGACTTCAGAGACCTTTCTCCTTCATAAGAACATCCTAGAAGAAACAAACACTTGGTTGTTTGGGATTTTGTGCTTATTTGTTTGGGTTTTCTGTTTTGTTTTGGAACCTATTTTCACATCCTAGTGTTAAGGCCTAAAACAGTAAAAAAAAATTTTTTTTTGTCTTGTGAGTCATATCTGTAAGTTCATTTAGGAATGTTCCAGAGTGTTTGCTTAGCTCAATTAGTCACTGTAGCATTTAACTTTGGATTTCATCGCCATCAGCTCTTGTGTGGGTAAGGACCTTATTTATGAGAATTTGCCTTGTTGACTTGAGTAAGAAAAGCTGTCTGGTGTAACTGTTGGCTACCTCTAGAAAAACACTGTTCTGAGCACATACTCTCTGAGTCCTTATCCTTTTATGATGCCTGTGTTTATAAAGCCAGACTAAGCAGACATTTCAGTTTTGCAGAGCTAAGCTCACTGGTCGGTTATCAGGCAAAGGGGTGGATGCTCACAGTTGTTTTTAGGGCTTGAAGAAAGTAGGGATGTTCACTCCGTCATTTCTTCCACCCCTCAGGTCCCTCACTCCCACTGTGTTCCTTAAAAGTTGTCTTGGAGCTGGACCTTGTGTGGCAGAGGCAAGATGATCTCTGTGATCTGTGAATTGGGAGCCCAGTCTGCATAGTGAGTGAGTTCAAGGCCAGCCAAGGGTCACGTCGTGAGACCTTATCTCAGAAGTTTAAAAACATTTTTTTTTTGGAGACTGAAAAGTGGAAGATATTTTCCATGATGGCAGAGTTCACAAGTGTAAATTTTATACCTATTTTTTTTTAAAGATGAAGGAAAAACCAAATTATCGTATGTTTTATTCCACTTTTCCAAGTTGAGTTTTGTACTTATTTTTATCTCTCCATCTATGTTTGCAGGGCTGCCTGTTTCCCCCAAGTGTTCATGTAAACACATTTTATTTTGAGACAGATCAGCTCACTTCCCCCTGGAAATCCTTGTCTATGATGTGGTAAACCTCAATATAACTCTCCGGCCCGAATGACATTTCATAACTGTGTACAAATCAAACAGACTGTTGATATTAAATGACAACATTTAATGCCTATGTCAACAATTCACTTAAGTCTCATTTCATTAAAATACTCCTGATCTGGGAACACCCGCTTGTCTGGGTAGATAAAGCGCTTGACTTTCACCTCTGGTTTCCAGGTGAAAGTGTAGCTGGTGAGCTGTTAGCTGTTAATCAGGTGGCTTTTATAGGTTCTGGCCTGGGGGATTGGAACAGAAATCTAATTCTTACGATCAGGGGAACCCTAGGTTACCTGGTCAAGTAAGCAGAAGGGGCAGTTCCTGTTTCCCATTTCATTTCCTGGGCCATTCAGTTTTTTTGGGTGATTTTTCTCCTCCAAATTTCAATTTTAAGTAATAGTTAAGAAAGTTAATGTTCATTTGAATTACATGTCCTATTTTTTTTTTTAACCAGTAGTCACAGCTAGTTTCAAGTCTTTTACTCTTAATTTTAACTGACTAATAAATAAATCAATTTGGGGACAGGGATTTTGTAGCTTTGCCTGGCCTTGATCTAATTATCTGAGGTTGACCTTGAACTTCTGACCCTCCTGCCTCCACCTCCCACGTGGTGGGATTCCAGGCATTCATACCACACCAGTGGTGCTGGATTAACTTCCTTGCTACCAGCTGAGCCACATGCTTAGCTCAGGCCCTTTGGTTTTTCTTCTTGGAGATTTGAGAGCATTTTAGTTTGTGGATGCCTCCTGCAGACTCTTTTGATGATTCTCTGGGGAGGGCTGGTTCTCCCTAAAATAATTAAAATTATTGATTGATTAGTTAATTGGTTGATTGTGTGTGTGTGTGTGTGTGTATGTGTGTGTGTGTCTGGGTGTACATATGTGTACCACATGCTTGCTGGAACCTTTGGAGGTTAAAAGGGCATTGGGTCCTTTGGCACTGGGTTATAAGTGGTTGTGAGTCACCATGTGGCTGCCAGGAGCTGAACCTGGGTCCTCTGCAAGAACAGTAAATGTTCTTAACTGCTGAGCCATCTCTCTAGCCTGGGGGACTGTCTCTTCCTGGTTTCCTGACTGTGATCCTAATTTATGTGATATCCACCTTGACTCCTGACTCCCTGTTTAGGAACGAAGGGCAGCCCTGCTAGGAACCTCCCTCTTGCTAGGTGATCAAGGGTAGTGTTTCCTGCACTTCCACATAAGGAGTGTTCCTGTCTTAGATGACAACAGTAAGTAGTCTCTGCCTGTAAGTGGCCAGCTTGGATATTTGAATAAAAGGATTATTATCTATTATAACCACAGTTGCTGCTGCTCCTTTGATGGCTTCATCCTACTCCAGGCCCTGGTCCTGGTCACCCAGTAAATCTTTTTCTGCATTGTACCTTCTGTATTGTGATCCCTCATCAATTTCAGGGTAATAGAGAGGGAGGATTAGTCTGTTGGCCAAGAGATTGGCATCTCCAAAAGGCCACAGCGAGAAAACACTGGCAGTTTGCTAGATATTTATATACTTTCATAAACAGGGCAAAACTCTGAAATAAATGACATCCTTTGCTTCAGTGGAACGGTGTCATTCGAAATAAGTGACCATGTGTGTGGCTTCTTTCAGGGTCTGATACGGTAGGGAAGGCAGGTAATTAATACAAGCAAGATGACAGTGGGCTGTAATTGTCAGCATACCATGGAAGTCCGACACCTCTTTTCCTTCGTAGTCTGGGAGAATTGCTCCAGTATGGGAGTGGAGAAGACAAAGGGCTTTATAGCAGTAGCTTCATTTCTAGACGATTCTGAAAGCTATTTAAAAGTCAGCACAGGGCATGCTTCACAGAAGCAATTTCATGGCTCCTTTAGGTTTTTTGTGTAAACCCAGATAACCAAAATGTTAGCCCTGATTGATTATTGAAAAGGAAGGAGTTACATCAAAGGTGTGTTGAAGCCTGGGTGTAGGATGAAGGCTCTGGGGCTGGGGTCAGGAGCCCACACTAGTCTGTGTTCTTTTTTTTTTTTTTTTCCCACAAGACTCGGGAAACGGGACAAGGCGACATCGGGACTCGAACCCGAGCACCCTCTGTGGGCGGGGGCCTTAAGGGCCGAGCCACCGGCGGTTTGCTAGTCCGTGTTCTTTCACAGAGTCACTGTTGTGATTGGGAACGTAAGGGGCATCAGAAAGATGCTCATTATTTGAGGACTGTTTTTGAACTCGAACTGTACTAGCTTTGGGTCCCATTCACACTCACTGGCTGTGATAGCCGTTTTCCATTCCATGAGATCAGTTTGGAGCTTCAGCATAATTTTATTTCTGCTTCACAGTTCTTAAAATCCTGTTTGGAAATGTCATTAGGAGGATAAGGGATGTAATGAAAACTACGTTTCCTCATGTACCAAATCAAAGTGCATAGTTATGGAGCCGGCTATCTATACTGCACAACAGTTAACAAAATGAATTGGCCGCTTCCTGCATTTGAAGTTGCATAGTGGAAAATTCAATGAAACATTCAATAACTGGAAAGATCACATCAGAACCGAAGACTCATTTAGCAGGAGTCCCCCCACTGTATTAGAAGGGTGGATGTTCCGTTTAGAACGAGGCAGAAAGGCTGTGAATGAAGTTAAGGATTGTGGGAGGCCTGGAGGTGGGAAGATAAGTTAGAGGCACTGTGCCTGGAAACCCAAGCTGGGATGCCAGCGGAAGGAAACTGACAGAAAGACGGGCCTCTGGGGACCAGTATTTTATAAGAATGGCGCTCCTGTCAGTACCTTCCATTGGAGGCTGAAAGTTATTTTTCGAAGCTGTCATCTGTCAGGCTCTTCCCTAGGGCAAAAGACCTCAGGTTAGTGGTTGAACTTGCTTGGACAAATCCAGTGAGTCTGCCCCATCCTCACGTTGTATCTAGAAAGACACAGGGTACGGTGAAAGGTGACTTCTTTTCTTCCTCCATAGTTGGTAATCGTGGGAATTTAGTCTGTAAGTAAATGAACTGAATGAGTGAATGGAAATACAAATGACAAGGCTTACTTTTTTTTTCTGGAGGAGTTTCACTTGCTATGAAGAGATTTATTGAGAACTTGCTTTCCCTGATATGCAATGAAAAATAAAATCCAACAAAACATATACTTAAAGGCATATGTGGTAGTGTGCATGTCCGTGATTGCGGTCGCCTATAGCATAATGAGGCTGTTAAACTCACTAGAACGGGCAAAACCGGAAAGTTAAGCTGCTTTAAAATATTGCTGTCACACACTGGCTTAACAGAATACATGTTTTCTTATAAAACAGAGAGCACTGCAAGATGGCATTGTGCAGAAGTGCACCTTGCTGCCCTATGCAGTAGACACACCTTAGCAGAATGCAAATGTTCAGGACCTAGTGGAGAATGACAAGCAGCCTACACATTCTTGACTTTTCTTCATCTGAGTTTTAAGTAGGTTGGTGGTAGAAAGGGGCCGCTTCTGATTATGACTCTTTTGGGGGAGGGGGGCTGTTTTACCAGAATGACCTTAAGTGCAAAGTGGAGAGTAATTCAAAACCCCAAGGGAGCTTAAGAAATAAAGGTAGTTTATTGGTTTTGGCAACCAAAGGGTTGGCTGGAAAGACCACTGAGTCCCTTAGTTGACAGACAGTGCTGACAAGCTGAGCCGAAAGCATGTGTGCCGTACCAAGCATAGCCATTATTTTCATTGGCAGAGTGTATTGCTCACAGTTTTGGGTAGTCTGTCCATTTTGTCAGTAATTTAATCTAGGTCGGAAAAGGCATGTGGTATGAACTGCTATTGTCACACATCCCCGCAGGCATACCTGGCAGGTTCCATTCCAGCTTTTAATGAGGAGCCTTGCTTTATGTTGGGGTCCTGCTGGTGGCTTGCAATATCTTTTCTGGGGTGTTTTAAAATGGAGGTTAGGTCTTAAATCGAATAAGGTGTCTGCAGGAAAGTTAATAAGGCACTCTCCCTCCCATCCCCTGCCTTGTTTTCTGCTCCTTGTAAATTTGATAATTAGGGAAGCTTTTGCGACAGACTAAAAAAAGTATAGATGACACAGGATCATGTCTAAGGGAATGGCTTTTTTTCAGGGGTGGAATACCCTGATTCGCAATAAGCATGTTGAAGATGGAGTTCATACGTTTGAAATGCGCTGTATGTTTTGCTGTAGTTTGATTCAACAGTCTGCGGTAATACGGTGATACACAAAACTGTGCATCATGGTGTTTTATACCCCTGCTTCAGGAACTAAGCTGGCATGCTTACAGGCTGAGGAGGGGCATGTTGACTCTACTGCTGTGAGGAGTCCCATTCTTGCCCTTTCGTTCTCTTGAGTGGTAGTCTTCCTTATGCCTCACTCTCTTGCACCAGCTGTTCTTGTCTGTGCTTTCTGTGATTTCATCTTCGAATTGCAAAATGAAAATGGCTGCTTGAATGTAATCCTGTTGTATATGTTAACAGTTCTTAGGATACTCTTGGAAATATTCTTGGAAAGAAAACGCAGGCATTTTTACGTTTTGGCGTCCTCCTATTTTCATGCTTTTTAGATCAACTGAGGAATTTGCAGGAGTTTTCCAAGCTGAATGTTGAATTAGTGAACAATTAATGGTGAGGTACTCTCCATCCCCCAGTCAGATTTTTGCCAGCAGCTGTCAGGGTGTCTTTTTCTTTATTCATTCTCCATTCATAGAGGGGTTCTCGTGTAGGAATTGTTTGATATCATGGTCAACATAAGGATGAGTAAGGGATTGCCTTTAAGAGTAAAGAAGACAGGAACCCAGTCACTTACAGTTATTCTAATGATGTGCTATTTCTTGAGCATTGACCATATTCCAGGTGATAGCCTAGGAATTATTAATGTATGCCTCTTCCAAAGGGCGAAATCATACTGTAACAGAACGGGGACACTGAACGTGGAAAACATAAGAGCTTGTTATCTGCAACAAGGTACTGGACTAATGAGACTGGCCAGTGTAGAAGAGACTAGAACTCTAAATAATAGCAAATACAAGAGGCCACCACTGCCCAGGTGCTGAGATAGAGCACAGGGAGAAGCTTGCCAGACTGCAGTCTGGACCATTGTTGGAGAGGCTTCGGCTGCACTCACCGTGCAGTATGAACCTGCCTCAAGGCAGCCTTGCAGGGACTTAGGGCAGCTTTCCTGAAGTTAGGATTGTGGAGACTTGGTAGAACATTTTCTGTAGCTGGTGAAAGGGAAGTTTGCCTGGTGACCCAGACAATAGGGACTCCCTGTCCCTGCAGTAGCTGGATGCTAGAGTCATATTCTGCAGTGCCCCTCTGGCGCCCTCTATTGAAAAGCCTTAACCCGGTGCTGGGAGAACCACCTGGTGCTGGGAGAACCAGTTAAAAGGATGAAGAGCCATTGTCACAGAATAGGCACAAGAAAGGTGAATTGGCCTTGAGAGGCAACAGTGTGACAGCTGGCACAGAAGTGACTGCTATTTTTTATTGGATCTCAAAGGGACCAGAAATAGTGAAAAAGGAAATATTTTCCCCTATTTCCATTTTACTAGTGAAAAATAAGCTCAGGTAGATAAAGTGATTTATTTATTTAATGCTTATGTAAATGACTAGCTTCTTTTAAAAAACTGTGGGTTTTTTTTTTTTTTTTTTTTGAGAGAGGGGAAAGGTTTATTTTTGCTCTTGGTTTGAGGGTATAGTCAGGTTATGGTGAGGGAGGCATGGTGGCAAGAGCAGCTAGCTGGTCACACTGTATCCACAGGCGGGAAACACAAGAGGTGTTTCCCTTGTCTTGAATGGTCTTGCTCAGCTTCCTTTCTACCTTCTTATTCAGTCAGGATCTGCAGTCCACCGGATGGCTGCCCATTTGGTTAGGTCTCTACTTGGTTAACGCTTTCCAGAAAGGCCCTCACATTTTCAGAAGTTTGTGTTTCAGGTGACTCTAAATTGTCCTGTTGGCAGGAAAGATGGGCAGCAGCAGGGCCATGTCACGGGTGAATGGAAGACTGGCCCCTCAAACTCAGATTTGTCACTTTCTAAGGCTCAGAATTGTCTCCAGAGCTTCTTGAAGTAGAGATACCAGCAAGTCCTAGAAATTGGCCAAACATTTGTTCAGGTCCCTTCTGCCTGGTCCGACAGCTGAGGGGAGCTCTGAAGATAATGACCGATGTGTTCTTACCACAGACTATCAGAGTTTGAGACATTCATGAATGTGTAGTGTTCATTTTAGTCAGGTCCCTACTGCCTCTTTTTACCCAGATCTTGGCTGCTTTTATATCAGTCAAGGTTTAGGCTCTGAACCTGTTTGTCCTCTTGGCAGCAATCAGGGGCCTCCAGCTGGATACATTAGGAACAGGAGATGGTGGGTCTTAGATTATGTAAGGTTGTACCTTCTCTCTTTCAGACTGCCCCTTTAGTATACACCCCACTCTCAGCTGCCCCCTGGGTGGTCAGCATTGCTCTGTCAGAACTTTCTAGGTTCTGTGTTTTAGCTTGCTTTCCTTTTATTGTGATAAGTACTATGGCCAAAACCAATTTAGAGGAGGAAAGAGTTTATTTCATCTTACAATCCCATGTTTCCTCATCACTGGGGAAAGTCAGGGCAGGACCTAAAGTAGAAACAATGGAAGCCAGGCTCCCATACTCATGTGCTCTCTTATTTGCTCTCTGGCTCAGGTTCAGCTAGTTTTTCTACAATCCAGGGCTGTCTGTGTAAGGGATGGTGCGGCCCTTAGTGGGCTAGGTCCTACCACATCAGTCATCAGTCAAGACAGTCTTCCACAGACATGGCCACAGGCCAATCAGATTGAAACAATTCTCAATTGAGGTTCCCCTTTCTGAGGGGACTCTAGGTTGTGTCATCTTGAGGATAAAACTAACCATCAAATCCTGTTAGCTATCTATGTTTACTTCATTTTGAGTAACAGACTTATTCTTCATATTTGTGTAGCATGTCTCATTTTTATGCTGATTGACACTATGTTTTTTTAAAAACTACTGTATTACTTGACCTTGGGTGAGTTACTTAACTTAGGGACTTAGTTCTTTCATCCATTCTTTATATAGGGGATGGCCTTTCTAAAGCTCTGTTCATCTTAAAAACACTCAATGGTTATTCCCAGTTTAACATCTTTGGCAGCAGTTCCACACAGGGGCTCTCACTTGCCTGATCCTGTCCTTGGCAAGTAGTTGATGAATCACAAATAAATGGAGGGCAGCGTGTTATGCACTGTTGAGAATGTGACTTCAGAGTCAGAATCGGGTTTGAAGCTCAGTGTTGCAACTTAGTGGTTACAGGGCCTTGGGCGAGTGAATTGTTTTCCCTTGTCACAGTGTTTTACTTGGTGATCTGTGGCCTCCTGTATTCTGATAAGCAGGAAGGGAAATGACTTAAGCCTAGCTGGCATGTAGCCAGTGCTCTGTAAGTGGTAGGGAGTGTCCCTGCCCATCAAGGTCTAAGTTCTCTGATGGAAGAATCCTTCTTCTTTCTAATCGTGCTGGAATTGCCTGTAGTAACTCAGTAACGTTACCAGCTTGAACTGAGTCGCTTCCATTCACTAGAGGAGGCTTCTCAAACCTAGTTTCTTTGCAAAGCAAATACCTGGTACATGAATAATGGCCCTAGAGTTTGTCTTATGCTGTGATTGTGCATATTCTTCTGTATTGAAGTGGTGCATTGTTATAGCTTTATTAGATTTCTTGTAATTTTCTGAGTACATGGTCCTTTGCTATCTTTTAAAATCATGAATACATGGTATAATATTAGTTTTTAACAGGATTAAGGATTTGGTATATAGCAGCCATTATTCCAGGTGACATACACCAACCATTTCTTTAACATTCACAGTGCTCTTAGTAGCTCCATTTTCTAGGTGAGAAACTAAAACACTAGCCGGTTAGTGCAGCTGGCCCTGGGGCATGAGCCATGGTTGGGGACCAACAGCCTATCTCCTAGACCACTGTTTGTCACTGTTCTTTGGTATTACTTGCTTCAACTCGAGTTTTAGAATACTTTATCCGAGGTCACTGATGGAAATCAATCAAGTTCAAATTAGCCAAAGTCTAAAATTACAGGGAAGGCATATGCTTCAAGCCAGGTTGACCCATATCTTTTTAAGCTTTCTAATACATTTGGGGGCAGTGTGGGGAGGACAGTTTCTCCTTTTCATAGAACTTCAGAAATGAAGAGGAGCAAGAACCAAACAGAGCACGTTTATAATGGAAGATTCGAACAGGTTCTGACATAGGAGTGCTCTCTTGTAGTGATCCACAGGCCCCTTCCCTGCCTTGCTCTCAGCCACTTCTGACACCTTCTCACACGCTGTCCCTTCAGATACAG
Organism: Arvicanthis niloticus; assembly: GCF_011762505.2. Lineage (NCBI taxonomy): Eukaryota > Metazoa > Chordata > Mammalia > Rodentia > Muridae > Arvicanthis > Arvicanthis niloticus. Next base: position 15,916,087 of record NC_133434.1, read on the forward strand.
CAGCACAGTGACTCTTAGCATCATGCATTCCCCCTTCCTCACGGGAGCTAAGGTTCGGCTCTCCCTTTAGTGTCTGTCCTTACTCTACTTACTGACTTTCCCTTGATCGACTTTTGAACATGAGCGAGCACTGATTTTCTACTAATAATATGTCGTCCTAGTGACTTGAGTTTAAGGAATTTGTAAGCAAGACAGTGGGTCCAATGATGAATTTTCAGATTGCTTTTAATGAATCCCAGAGGTTGTCACCTGGCATCCACATCTAATGCATGTGAACAGACAGAGCCCAAACTGCGGAGCCGGAATGAAGCGTGTGTTCAGACGCCAACAGCTTATTCCATTTCTCCTTTTATTTCAGTAACAGCATTATTTTCACTGTTAGGAGAAAGATTGGCTTGGTAGACTTTAGGAACCACTTTAGTCAGTGCGGATAAATGAAAAAACACAAGTGATCAGCTTTCATTGTGACAAATGGAAACTGTCATTTAATTTTTATCCCCAATTATACAGCTCCGGGACCAATTTTTCAGGTGGAATGTTGGAGCCATTAAAAAGAAATAAGTAAACTATACTATATTCCATCATTTTTCTGGCAGCTAACCAATGATCTGTAGCCTTATTACATGTACGCTTTTATAGAGAGATTTCTCTTAAGTTTGCAAAGGGCTTTATTAACTCTTTGCGGATTGCTTCTGCAAAGCATTTTTTTTCCCCACTTGAATTTCATTTGTTATTTTATTATTTTTTTTCTTTTTGTTACCAAGCCTTGTCTGGGATTTACCATTGTTCTTGACCTAGTGATCCAGTGTTTTACTCAGTTTTGCTTCTTAAATATTTTTTGGTTCTTGCAATTAGACATAATGGTTGGTGTCTTTGTAATTCCAACTGCAGATATGGTGATGGTGCTGATGTTGAGTATATAGTAAGGTTTTATGTGGATTTCAGAGTTTAATTTCTTAAAATGCTTCGCATAGGTAAAACCCAGCTGCTGTTTCTCCGCCTTACTGTGATACCGAGAAAGGTGGGTACCGTACCTCCAAAAAATACTACTGTAGTATTGTCTACATTGTCCTTGAGAGAGAACAGCATGTTTTCATGTCTGATCCGCCAACTGTCCTCAGTAAATTGATACTGTAGGTATCACCTTTTCCTTCTCTTGTCTTTACTTCTGGTTATGGGAGTTGAACCTAGAGCCTTGGGCATGCTGGGTGAGTGAGTGCCTTACACCCCGAGCCTGTTATGTGCAAGTTTCAATCTCCTTCATTTACCATTGCACCCACAAACTTAGTAAAGGACTTGACATACCGGAAAACATGGAACAATATCTAAATGACTTGTCTACTAATTTCAATTTCCAAAGGGAAATAAGTTAGTAATAATAATAACTGATAATAATAGTATTGAAATTCAGGGTCTTCTGAGGACAAAGTACAATTCCTTTAGCTGTGTGATGTGTAGTCATCTTCGTATTATCAGAGAGAGCATTATTGTTGCTACTGGCATCATTGACGTCTGTCTTCCAAGCCTTCCCTTTCTACACTGCTTTGGGGCTCTGTAGGCAGATTGCTCATTCTACCAATAATTTATCACCAAAAGCATCAGTCATTTCTTTTGGATGAAGAATTACTATGTAAAGTGATGGTGGGGAAGATGATGAGGTGGCTTGTGGAGCCTGGCTAGTGGACGAGGCCCATTAGCTGGTACGTCTACTTGTGGGAAGTTGTTGCTTGGTGTTTGCACCTTTTCCTTTTCACCTAATTAGTCATTCTTGGGAGCCCTTGGCTCAGAGCCAAGGGATGTTTGTGTCTCCTTGGCTTTAGCATCAGAATGGTTAAACTCAGTTTTCATTAACCATGTATTATGACCAATAAGGCACTGCTTTCCTCTGATGTGTGCCTTGGCATCTGCTCAGAGAAGGAATGATACCCTGTTGTATCTACTTAGAAACCTGTCATCTGGTGCTATCACTATTCGAATATGCAAGTAAGCATCTAAACATGCTGATGAGAGGATTCCTGTTGGCTGGGAACCTTGTTAAGTAAGAGATGTTAAATCATGTATCCAGTCCTCGGGGTGATGGACTTAACAGCTGCACTTATCCTTATTAATGCCTGCAGACTCCTGCTTCAGGAGTAGCAAATGGCCGTTGGAAAGAGTCACTACACTGTGGAGAGTTACTCTGAGGCAAGTTCTGCATGGGGAATATGCATATATTAGTTTGGCCTTGTCAATGTGGGTGGAGGGTAAAGAAAAAAACCTAGCGAATTGCAAGTGTTTTCCCTAGTCTCTTTCTCCACTAGTTATGGAAGGAGTAAACTCAATGAATCTGATGTTGTTGGCGATGTCATAACTCATTGCCATGGTAGATATTTCTTTTTAAGGCCACATTAGGTCTTCCGATAGGAGGAAGAGTGTTCCTTTTTGGCTAGTGTACCTGCACTGATAGAGAGTCCGTGGCACCCCTTTCTTGGATTTTTGGGTTATAAATGAGAATGTTTCTTGTGCCCCCCCCCCCCTTTTTTTTTTGGGTTGTGGCTGATATGTTGGGATTGGAATTGGTGAATGAGAATTTCAGAGCTGGAAGGGCCCTTAACATAGTAATATAGACCTTAAGTTCAGTGTAGAGCACCACGGCCCCTTGGTAGCTGTAATAATAGAATGTTTTTCCTCTCATCCTTGTATTTGCTACTCTTTGTAATGTCCTCTCCCCAGAGTCTAATCTTCTGGTCATCAACCATGAGTGACATTCCTAACTCTGTCATCTTATTTTTAGTTTTTTTGTTTGTTTACCAGATTCTCTTTCCTCTGTCTTTGTATATTCTGAGCCTTCATCCCCTCCTTGTCACCCAGCTTACTGAACCACTGACTGTACAACATGTACACATATCCCTCTGGGTGGGCCTTTGCACTCTCCACTCTGGTAGGAACTCACTGTCTCTGTCCTTTGACTCAGACTGTTTCCCACTGTTGTCTGCACATACATCTTGTACACCACATTTCTTAGTGCACCCCAGCCGTGAAGGTGATCTCTGATCTTAATGCATTGTGGAGTTTTGGCTGTCTCAGACACTGCTCAGTCCTTAAGAACCATACATGACCAGATGCTAATGTTCTAACTGTCTTATTATGGCTGGCTACCGGTATGTTTTTCCTATATATGTAGCTTTTAGGTTGTGTGATTATATACTCTTCATTGAACTCAAGATAATTGAAACTCTCAGGGCTGTCAGGGATGTCTGATTTAGGGTTTGGGGGACTGTGAAATAATGAGAGAGGTGCTGAACGTGCCACAGAACAACTTGTCATTGATTTCAGAGTCCATATTTCTCTCTGGAAACATCGCCTGAGGCGTCCAGGTGATTGGTGTGAGTGTAAGCCAGCACCTCACTCATTTCTGTACATTTTGATTGTGTACACAAATTTACTAGCATAAGTAGGTTTTTCCCCACTCAGAACTTTTGCCCCTGATCTTTATGTCATGACAGAAGCTTACTTACTATTCCCAAGTGATAGATTAATTGTAATCTCCCCATGTTTTGCAGCTCTGTGTGGGAGTTCAAATTAATGTTATTAGGTCTTGGTAGAAATGTAACAGCATTAAAGTTTTTTAACCTTGTGTCTGTCTTACAATACTGTGTTAGTCAGCTTTCTATTACTATAATGAAGTAACTGAGGCAATTAGCTTACAAAGAGAAAAGGATTGCTTTGTCTCATGGTTGTGGAGGTTTCAGTCCAGTATTGGGCATCTGAACTGCTTTAGGGCTTTCTCTACATGTCTAGCCTGGAGGACATGGCAGAGTAAGCCACTTACACATGAGATGGGAAGGTCAGCAATGACCTAAGCACCTCTCAGAGGTCCCACTACTTTCCAAGAGTCCCATTGTGGTTGGCATGCGACTCTTGTGCATTTATCCCTGATAGGACACTGACTACAGACCCGAGAAACGATCCTACTCAAATGGAGCTTAGAGAACGATGATGTACTGGGGTTACTTACAGGAACCTGGTGGTTCCAAGGTGGCTACCTAACGGAAAAACCCACTCCAGCACGAGGGAAAACTGTGTCCCTGGAGATGGCTGGGAAACTTGTGGGCTTTGGAGGCATTTCCACTGGTCAGTCGCCTTCCCCCAGTTTTTACAATCTCTGGGGTTCCTATTTTTTTTTTAAAGTCATAAATATCTTTTACTTCTTCCTTGTTTTGAACTTCCCTCCTTCCTCCAGGAAGGGGTGACTCAGTTTAGAGGAAATTGCTATATACCACCGGGGACCAAACCTTAACACTCGGGCATTTGGGGGTCATTTTGTCTAAACTACCACACTATTCATTATTTCTGCAGGTTTTCTCCATTTTGTATTTGAATGGTCAAACCTACAAGGCTATTGAGACCCAAGTCATCATTTTCATTGAAAGTATCCAATTCTTTCTGTAAGTTATAGCTCCCCTTACCCTTGCTCCATGATTGGAGTAACGCTCAGCCATGTACGTGCACATGATGTCTGAGCCCACGGGGTGCTCTGAGAGGCCAGGCTTCACCTCACTGGATGTAGCCATTTGTTTTACTGTTTCTGTTTCCCCCCAAGGAGACAGGAATAAAAGAGACACTATATTCATGCTGGTAAGAACAGAGCTTACAAAAATCTTGGACCATACTCGGCTTAGATTACTGCATTTGAAGAAGGAAACCCAGAGCAGCCTAAGGATCCAGTTTGCTCAGCAGCTGTGAAGGAGAACATGGACAAGCAGGATTATTTGCATCATTATTCTGATGATGGCCGTTGGGTCCTGTTGAAGCTAATGCCTCTTTCATGGATTCACTGGTGTGTCCTTCAGACTTCCCTCTGCTTTCTTTACATAATGAATACCCGGATAGGATACTTAACTTGTATACATGGAAGAGTAGTTCATTTCTCTTAAGTTCATTTCTCTTAAGCAAAGCACCCTTTTGCATTTATTTATTTTGAGAGTTTACTGGTGATAGTATCTCTTTCTGTACTTGAGTGTGTGTGTGTGTGTGTGTGTGTGTGTACACATGTGTATGTGTACACATGTGTGTAGGATCTAGAGCTTTTATTTTTTTGGACTAGGTTGTCAGTCAGCAAGCCCCAGTGGTCCTCTGGTCTCCACTTTTCCTTAGCCACTCCTGGCTGTTTTATGTGAATGGTGGTGATCCAAACCCAGTCCTTCATGGTTGCCCAGTAAGCACTCTTACCCACTGAGCCATCTCCCCACCTTTGATGTACCTTTTTACATTCAGGGTTTCAGCAAGTGTTTCTTGAGCATCTGTCACATGCCAAGCACTGTGTTGGCTATTGGGAGTATGGTTGAGATGATGGATAGAACCCTTGCCTAAGGGCTCAGAGTCTATTGGGAGCATAGGCAATGAAACTATTACAGAGTCTCATGTGCAGGAAGCATAGGGGATGAAAGGCTTGCTGTTCAGCATCTTGGTACAGTGATTATGTATCCAAAAACTAAAGACAGTATGCCAAAGTAATACGATTATGGCGTTTTAAAAAACCAAAACCTAAATATGAATAGAAATATTAAGGATACCATTTGGGCATTCAAGTATACACATGTCTGAGACCTTGCAGTGATTTATGACTATAGAGGGATAGAATGTTTGGAATCAGGTCTACCGTGGCGAACCTGAAGTGTTTGCTGTGCTTTCATGGTTCCTGCCACTTGTAGAACTGAATTTATGACACTATTAATATAGGGAATGGGTTTAAATAATTGTTAGCATATAGTAAAGGCATACCAGGATTTATTAAAAGACTGATTTACTTTAGACATTCTGAGCCTCATGCCAGTGTTTTGATGGGGAAAAATAAAGCAGAGAGAAGGAGTGATTGTTCATGTTCTCACAGCAGA